>NW_008328607.1:938419-941184 GCF_000622305.1 Nannospalax galili
AAGGAATTCATGTTCACAAAACCAGCCCGTCAGAGAGTTCTTGAAGCAATACAAAGAACTGAAGAAAGGAATGACTATACCCAAGGGGTAACAGAAAGAAATTCAATGAAGGTATAACTGTGGAAATGCATAGTTACACCAAGAATGCAAACAGAAATCTAAATGACAGGAATCAAGACACACCTTTCATTAATAAATTTAAATATCAATGGACTGAAGTCCCTAGTCAAAAGACACAGACTAGTTGAGTGCATTAAGAAACAAAACCCATCTTTTTGTTCTCTACAAGAAACATCTCATTTTCAAGGTGTGCTGGATAGCTTTAGTGTCAACTTGACACACCTGGGTTGAGGGACCCTCAGTTGGAGAATTGCATCCATAGGACTGGCCTGTGGCCATGTCTATGGGGCATCATCTTGATTGTTGAGTGATGTGGGAGGGCCCAGTTCGCTGTGGATGGTGCCACTCCTGTGCAGGTGGGCCTGTGTTGCATAAGAAAGCAGGCTGAGCAAGGACCACAGAAGGAAGCCTGTGCTCCAGCTCCTGCTTCCAGGTTCCTACCCTGAGTTTCTACCTTGGGCTCCCAATGAACTGTGACCCAGGAGATGTAAGATAAAATAAACCCTTTCCTCCCAAAGTTGGAATTGGTCAGAATATTTTGTCAGCAATGGAGAAAAAAAGCTAGACAAGGACAGGCACTACCTTAAGATGAAAGGATGGAAAAAATGTTCCAAGTAAATGGTACTAAGAAAAAAAGCAGGAGTTACAATTCCAATATCTGACAAAATAGACTTCAAACTAAAACTAATCCAAAGAGATATAGAGAGCTACTTCATTCTGATCAAAGGAAAAATTGACCAAGAAGATATTACAATCATGAACATATATTCACCAAACTCTGGTGCACCCAACTTCATAAAAACAAAACTACAGGACTTTAAGAACCAGATTAATCCCAACTCATTAATAGTAGGGGACTTCAATACCCCATTGTCTCCATTAGATAGGTCAACAGGGCAGAGAATTAACAGAGAGACATCTGAATTAAACAATACCATACATCAAATGGACCTAATAGACATCCAGCGAATATTCCACCCAAGCACCAAAGAATATACTTTCTATTCAGCGCCCCATGGGACTTTCTCCAAAATAGACCACATACTGGGGCACAAAACAAGTCTCAACAAATACAAAACGACTGAAATAATTCCATGCATTCTATCAGACCACAATGCAATAAAGCTTAAAATAAACACCAAAAGAAACCACAGTAACTACATGAACACAAGGAGATTAAACATCACACTCCTGAATAATGAATGGGTCAAAAGAGAAATTAAGAAAGAAATAAAAGTATTCCTGGAACTAAATGAAAAGGACAGTACAACACAACAAAACCTCTGGGACATGTTGAAAGCAATCCTTAGAGGAAAGTTTATAGTGCTAAGTACTTACATTAAAAAAAGTCAGAAAGAACAAAAGTAAATGACTTAACATTGCAACTCAAGACACTTGAAAAGCAACAACAAATGAAACCCAAACCCAGCAGACAAGAAGAAATAACAAAAATCAGAGCATAAATTAATGAAATAGAAACAAAGAAAATAATACAAAGAATTAATGAATCCAAGAAGAGCTGGTTCTTTGAAAAGATAAACAAGATTGGCAGACCAGTTAACCAAAAGAAAGAAAGAGAACCTCCAAATCAACAAAATCAGACATGAAAGGGGAAACATAAAAACAGACACCAAAAAGATCCAGAACATTATAAGGCAATACTTTAAAAGCCTGTATTAAATTTGAAAACCTAAAAGAAATGGATGGGTATCAAAAAACAAAGCAATCACAAAAACTAAACCAAGAAGAGATCAACAGCTTAAACAGAACCATAACACATAAGGAAATTGAAACAGTAATACAAAACCCCCCGACTAAAAAAAGCCCAGGACCAGACAGATTTACAGCAGAATTCCACCAGACATTTAAAGAAGATCTATATTCAATACTACTTAATTTATTTAAAAAGATAGAAATGGAGGGAGAATTTCCAAATTCTTCCTATGAAGCCAGCACCAAAGCCAGCATCAAGCTAATACAAAAACCAGGTAAAGATACAACCAAAAAAGAAAATTATAGATCCATATCCTTTATGAACATAGATGCAAAAATTCTCAGCAAAATATTTGCAAACCACATACAGACACAAATCAAAAAGATCACCCACCATGATCACATTGGCTTTATCCCAGAGATGCAGGGATGGTTCAATACACATAACTCAATAAACATCATAAATCATATAAATGAGCTCAAAGACAAGAACCACATGGTCATCTCAATAGATGCAGATAATGCCTTTGACAAAATTCAACATGCATTTATGTCCAAAGTCCTAGAAGGAATTGGACTGGAGGGAGCATACTTCAGCATAATTAAAGCTATGTGTAACAAACCCATATCTAACATCATTCTAAATGGAGAAAGTCTGGAAGCATTCCCATTAAAATCAGGAACCAGAAAAGGATGTTCACTATTTCCATTCCTTTTCAATATAGTGCTTGAAACTCTTGCAAAAGCAATAAGATGGGAGAAGGAAATCAAAGAGTAATAATTGGAAAAGAACAAAAAGAGATCAAACTATCCCTTTTTGCAAACAATATGATATTATATCTAAGAGATGCCAAAAATTCCACCTGAAAACTCCTAGAAATTATTAACACATTCAGTAAAGTGGCAGGTTACAAAATTAATCTACAAAAGTC
>NW_008328607.1:941331-944752 GCF_000622305.1 Nannospalax galili
TGCCAATCAAAATCCCTATGACATTTTTCACAGAATTGGATAAAACCATCCTAAGATTCATATGGAAGCACAAAAGACCTTGGGTAGCCAAAACAACCCTGAGCACTAAGAGCAATGCTGGGAGGATTACTATACCAGATTTTAAACTATATTACAGAGCTATAGTAATAAAAACAACATGGTACTGGCACAAAAATAGACCCATAGATCAATGGACAAAATTAAAGACCCAAATATGAGTACATTCAATTTCAGCCACCTGATATTTGACAAAGGGGCCAAAAACATTCACTGGAAGAAAGATAGCATGTTCAGCAAATGGTGCTGGCAAAACTGGCTCTCCACCCATAGAAGAATGAAACTAAAGCCCTATCTTTCACCTTGCCCAAAAGTCAATTCCAAATGGATCAAAGACCTCAATGTGAAGCCTGAAACTCTGAAACTGTTAGAAGAAAACACTGGCAATAACCTAGAAGACATAGGTGTAGGAAAGGATTTTCTAAACCAGACATCAATTGCTGAGGAAAAAAGGTCAAGAATCAACAAATGGGACCTCATTAAACTAAAAAGCTTCTGTACATCAAAGGAGGCAACCAGGGAAGTGAAGAGAAAACCCACGGAATGGGAGAAAATCTTCACCAGCAACACATCTGACAGAGGTTTAACATCCAGAATATATAATGAACTCAAAAAACAAAGAATCAAGAAAGGAAGTAATCCAACTAAAAGATGGGCTAAGGAGCTGAACAGAGAGTTCTCAAAAGAAGAAACAAAGATGGTTAAGAAGCATCTTAAAAGTGCTCAGCATCATTAGTAATTAGGGAAATGAAAATTAAAACCACTTTAAGATTTTATCTTACCCCAGTCAGACTGGCTAAGATCAAGAGAGAACAAATGATACCAAATGTTGGAGAGGATGTGGGGAAAGGGGAACACTCATCCACTGCTAGCAGGGCTGCAAACTTGTTCAATCCCTATGGAAAGCAGTGTGGAGAACTCTTAAAAAACTACAAATGAACCTACCATTTGACCCAGTTATGCCACTCCTTCCTTGGCAGATACCCAAAGAACTCATCCTATCAAGACACTGTACATCCATGTTTGTTGCTGCTCTTTTTCAATAGCTAAGAGGTGGAAGCAACCTAAGTGTCCCTCAACTGACAAGTGGATAATGAAAATGTGGTTCATTTATACGATGGAGTTTTACTCAGCAGTAAAGAAAGATGAAATCATGAAATTTTCAAGTAAATGGATGGAACTAGAAAATGTTATACTAAGTAACACAGACGGAGAAAAAAAAAATGACGTATGTTCTGCCTCATATTTGGATCCTAGCACCAAATCCTTATAAGTGAGTATGTATTGAGACATAACTACAGGAACCAGGATAATGAAAAGGAACCAGGGAGGTAAAGGAAAAGAAATAACCTGAAAGAGAAGAACAGTAGGAAACAGGCATTAATAGGGGAGATATGGATAAAAATGGGGTTATTTTAAGAGGAGGGGGTGGGTTATACAAGGAACCTTGGGGATAAAGGGAAAGAAGGAGCTCAAGAGAGGTGGGACCATAGGAGAAGGGTATTATTAAGGGAGAAATGGGGAAAATGGGGACACTTTAAACAGGGAAACCATGGTGGAAGGATTAGACAATGTGAGAGATAAATAATGCCTAGGTGGTTTTAAAAAAACAGAGGGAACCATATTAATCAAACAACCTACTGACAAATTATACATACAACTAGCTCAAGGAATATAATACATGTCTAGGCAAGGTTTACCTGAGACTGTTTGGTCTTTGCCCACCTTTATCTACACAGCACATGGTAACTAAAAGTACCAGCCTGGTGGAACTAACCTTCTTGGATGTCTAACAGCCGTACTTTGAGGCCTATACTAATTTGGTCAGAGGGCATAAAGACAGTTTTTGATCCTTGCCCTCCTAGGTCGATTAAGCTCCAGGGGACTATGAACATCTCTCAAAATGTCCTGTAACTGTGGTGAGTCACCTGTCCTCTTGATCAAGGAGGCAATGGAGACCCCACCAAATGGACTTGAACCAGTGTCCAGTCTACAAAGAGGAGGGTCAACACAGAGAATCATTTCCTCCACGCTTCCAAATGAAGCCAGCCATAGTCGAGCAGGACCTTTGACTTATCTTCACACAGATGGAACTGATAAAAGAAAAGGTCCCAAGCGCATGACCCCTGAGGATCAGATCCTCAAACAACCTTAAGAGTGAAAATAAATTCGTTTATCTGGGCCAACTGTATGGTCTTAAATGTCCAAAAGGAAAGTATAACCAAAGATTAAAGGGATCGGTATAATTCTTTAAGAGTTCATGTGTATAGCTAAAGGCTTCATAACAAGAAACAATGCCAGACAGGCAATACCTTCCTTAGAGTTGTTGGCCAGGGTGGCCCAAGAGACTCCCAGACGGTAACCCAGCATAGAACTGGGAAAATGAACAGCAGACCCCAGTCTTATCCAAACTAATGTTGGCAACTGATTGCTGCTAAATGAGGAAGAGCTGATCTTCCTAAAACAAGGAATTCCAGATAGGCTGACTAGATTCTGTGGATGGACAAGCACTGGGGAACGGCTGGGGGCACCGAGAACACAGTGCACAGTAACAGGGATTACAGAGTATATGGGCTCCAATGGGGGGGAGACTATGGGAGGATGCCATTTGGGATGTGAATATATAGATGAATAAGATTGTTTGTGATATTCTGTATGAAATACACACAAAAAATCAACAAAAAAATGAGTTATATTTGAGGAAGGAGCATAAAATTTGCTCCATGTTAATTAGTAGAGGTGAAACACATTACCACTGAAGTCTACCCGATGATTTTATATCCATGCTCAGGTGGATCTCAGAAAGTAACTGACTGTGACTAGTAATAATCAGATACATAGAGATTAGAGATGCATGTGCAAACATCTAAGTGTTACTAACATTAAAAATGAGTTCTTCTGCCGGGCATGGTGACGCACGCCTTTAATCCCAGCACTTGGGAAGCAGAGGCAGACAGATCTTTGTGAGTTCAAGGCCAGCCTGGTCTACATAGTGAGTTCCAAGACAGATGGGGCTACAGGGAGGCCCTGTCTCAAAAAGACCAAAAAAAAAAAAAGTTTTCTGTAGGAAACTATATTTTAAAATGAAATGGAGATCTTTTTTAAAGATTAAAACCTCATTTAATTTTATTAATTTTATGTCTTATAGGGTTTATACTGAATTCAATATTGCATAACTATATTAATTCAAGTGAGAACCTAAAAATTTACAGCCAATATTAAAAGAGATGCATCTTTGCCCTGGAAATTGTTATTGAATATATTAATGCTATAATGAAATGCTTCTTCTAATCATGTAGTTATTAAATAAATAATTTTAAAAAATTCATATAGAATCACAAAA
>NW_008328607.1:944891-991258 GCF_000622305.1 Nannospalax galili
GACTGCTCTCGCCTGCATCTTGATTCCCTATCTGCAATTTGGGTAATCTCTTCAGAGGATTCTGTTATAAGAATGGGAGGTAGGGATTGGCTAGGCAGTTAGGGTAAAAAGACCCCAAAGAAAAGTAGCTAGTTTCTTGGCTAAAACTCACAATGTCCTTGGGCCTCTGAGCAACCTACTCCATTGCAAAGGCCAAAAATGTCTAAAGTATTTGTGAGCTTTTATCTAATCCTTAAAAGATTTTAGGGTTACCCTTCAGAGGGGGGGGGATGTTAGAGTAGCAAAAAGCCCCATCAAAAAAGAAAAGAAGAAAGAGTACATGAAGTTATCAGAAAAAGTGATGGGGAGAAATGGGCAGAGTTGGAGGGGAGGGAGTGGGCATGGATTCGATCAAAACACCTTCTATGCATGTATAAAATTCTCAGTAAATTATGTTTTTTAAAAAGGCAGGGTCCTTTCAATCTTGTGAGATGGGTGCAATCTACTGGTTCAGCATGGTCAGTGCTAAATTAGCAGCATGACAAAAATGTGGTACCACTGGAGACTGTAACAGTGAGTGCCCGTTAACAGTAGGGTGACAGGGAGGGCCCAGCCAGGCTCCACTCACTTTGACTTAAGTGCTCTTTAGCATTCGGTTTGCAATATTTTTATTTATAAAATAATAGATGCCTTTTCTTTTACTCTTCTTTCTGATTTCAAAGAGAGATCTTGTTTTAAAAAGTCAAGGGCTACAGATACAGTTCAGTGATAGAGAGCTTGGTTAGCGTATGTGAGCCATTAGGTTCCATCCTCAGCACTGGAGGTGGGGGGGTGGTCTCTGGGTTCCTCACTCATCACCAGCCCCTTGTATGCACTGCTGTGATCTAAACAGCCCCTGGGGGGTAACAGTAACTCTCCTAAACATTGCCACCATGTGGCCACATGGAAATATGACAAGAAGTGGCCCTGAAGGCAGACTCCTCTGAGCACAGTCCCAGCCACCCTCCAATGCTACAAGCAACTCCCAGACAGTTCCAGCAACCATGAACATGAGTTGTCATGTTCTCAAGCAAGTCCATGAGCAGAACCAGCAGGATGGAGCCCACCAGTGAGGGTCCACATCTTCAGATGTGACATTTCTCAGAGGGCAGCTTTGGGGTGCACCACAAACCAGTCACCTCTTCAGAAAGGGCTGGTCTTGAGGAAAGTTTGGAGAACATCTTCTCAGAAGCTCTGCCTCTTTTCCTGGCCAGATTTGCAACACTGCATGTGGTTAAGACTGCTTGGAACAACACAGATTTCCAGAAATTTCCATCAACCCTTGTACCTGGGAGCCTTGCTGTTAGCACTGATCATGCTGACCAGACCTTCAGGAATCACAACAAACACTTACAGCTGGTAGTACTAACAGAGGGTCAAGTGGAAAGGCTGAAATCAGCTAACCTCCTGATGGAGTAGGAAACTGTCACCTGAGTGGGTTCCTAGACCTGAGCCCAGGAAGCTCAATGGGCTCCAAGCTCTAACAGGATGTCCGACCTACTCTGGCAACTCCATAGGTGAGGGTACTCACCAAGGTCACTGCATTCCCAGTGCTGCTATTGTGGTCTGGTTTAGGTAGCTCATCAATCCAGACTTACGTCTGTGAGAGAGTCAGGTTTCTTTGCTGTGGATCATTTGTTCCACTTACATAAATGGAAAAACAAAATGGATAGGGTGTGCATTTGCTTGGTCAACTTGCTTGTTACATAAAGTGGTGAGCACATGACTCGGGTTGCAAGTTTATTAGATTAACTGCCGAGGAACAAGGAAGAGGGTCATACCAACATTTTCACTAGCCATGATAACGACAGAAATGCTTCCATTTCATCAACGTTTTTACATTACGTACGTTCTGTGAGGTACAGATTCATTATTTGGTTGGGAACTTGAGATTCAATTGAAATTAACTAGAATAGAGAAAATGGAGAGTAATTTACTTTAAAATATATGATTTGTTATTTTTCTAGCCGTGAGTAAAACTACGTGGGAAGGCTAAAAAGAAAATCAATTACCTTCTCTGATCTAACAGAATCATGATAAGAATCAGACCACAATTGGAATTCCGACATTTAGTTGATTAAATACACATTTGCTGACTACCTCTAGGGACACTGCACAGATTGAAAACTGTGGGTGCTTATAACCTACACTAATGTCTTCCTGCAGGTCATGCTTATGCCTTGCAGACTCTACATCAGTTATTTGCTGTAGATGTAAAAAGAAATCACTCCAAGCCTGATAATCAAGAGGCATTGCAGAAGAAAGAGATGTGAAAAGATTCTCCAAAGACTCACAATGTTTGACAACTGGAGACAAGAATGGAGAGGGCCAGCACACCTGGCCCCTGAGTACAGACGACTCAGCACACCTTCCCTGAAACAGGAAGATACATTTGGAGAAAGGCATCCATCTTAGATTAGCTAGACTAAGGAAATCTCAGGAGTAAACAATTTGGAGTAATCTTATAAAAACTTGTGGAAGGAAGGCTGGAGAGATGTTTCAGAGGTTAAGAGCACTGGCTGCTCTTGCAGAGGACCCATGCTCAGTTCCCAGAACCCACATGGTGGCTAACAACCTTCTGTAACTCTAGTTCCAGGGGATTTGACGTCCTCCTCTGGCTTCCATGGGTATTGCATGACACAGGTGCACTTATATACATGCAGGCAATACACTCTTACACATAATTTTTTTTTTTTTAAAGCATGTGAAAACCAGTATCTCAGCTGGAATTTGGTCAGAACCCATAGACCTCAAGCAAATGAAATAACAGAATTAATAATCAGAATTACAAAGGTGTTGAGAGAGCTGAAAGGATAATGAGAAGGTGAAGCCTCCTTGGGATGGACCCCATCACAAGGCTGTTACATCCACAGGGCCAAAGTCTAAGTGCTGGGAGTCCCCTGGGGATTCAGGGGGTTGGATCCCTTGTGACTGTTGCCCAGTGACAGTGGGTTCACAGAGCCTTGTCTAAGGGAGCTGAAAACACAAAGGACACCGCAGGACCAAGCAGTACCTGAGTTGGGCCAGAGGATTAACCCTGGCTTCTGCTTCTTGCCCTCCAATCTCTCTCTAGGGGTACTGGCCAACACAAGGAGCTCATTGGCAAGGGAGCCTTGGAAATGTACTTTGCGAGGGAAGGGCAGGGAGCAAACAAGCTAGGAACCATACAATCAACTTACAGGATTGGGATTCACTCAGCATAGCTGGGGCTTGGGCAGGTATAAGCCTTGGGTAGACATGAACATTGGAGAATGACAGTATGGCTCCTTAATTGGCTACAAACCTGTATAAAGACGGTGGCTAGATGATAGGTCCAAATATATCCACATCCTGATCCCTCAAGTACTTGGAGGCTTACCTTCAGTGACCAAAGGACTTTGCAGATGTTGTGAAGTGTCTTGAAATGGGGAGCTCACCATGTGTTATCGATGTAATCACAGGGCTCCTGACAGGTGGGCCCAAGGAGGAGTCCGAGATAGAGGGAGATGTGACAACAGAAGCAGCGTTTGGAATAATGTGCTTTAAAGATGAGGGAAAGGCCACAACCCAGGAACACAGTCTGTAGAAGCTGGAGGAGGTGAAGAAACAGATTCTTCTCCAAAACATCAGTGGGAGGCAGCCTTATCATCAGCTTGACTTAAGCCTGTTGAAACAGACTGAACACATCCAGCTCCCAGAACTGTAAGAGCATGAAACTGTGCTGTATTGTGCCATCAAGTTTATAGTGATTTCTTATAGTAGCTGTAGGAAACCAGTATATTGCATTAGACTAACTGGGCCAAATTAATGAAGGATACTGACTATTCCTATGCATTCTTTCCTACATACACAAGATGTAGATCATTCCCAAGCTCCCAGAGATACAGGGTCACAAGGGATTTGCAGCCTGGGGTGTATTTTACTTAATTCGTATCACTAAGACCCACACGGTGCATACAGCACAGGTGCTTCTTGCGGTAGTTGTTTCTGAGATGGTTTCTAGTATTCACGCCCTTGTACAGTCCTCGGACCTTGAGTGTGGGTACCTCGAGACTTGCTTACAGTCAATAGGATAGGATAGGTAGGTCAAGAGTGATGGCACATAGGAGGCTGAGGTGTCGGAAAGCTACCTGGGAGATCAGAAGTTCAGAGCTAGACTGGGCTGCACAGCAAGTTTCAGATCAGACTGGCTTACACAGTAAGACCTGCCCCAAAAGAGGAGGGGGAGAAAAATAATAATAATAAATAGGGTGTTGTTTGCACGATTGTGTTATGACCACTTCTTGTTTACTGTGTTAATAAGCTTCTGTCACTATCACTTGAGACAGCTTCTAAGGAGAAGAGAGTATTTCGGCTCACAGGTTCAGAAGTTCCAGCCCACAATCAGGTAGCGTGTCATGGTGAGACACCTGGCAGAACAAAACCACTCATTTCCTGGCTCAGAAGCAAAAGAAGGAAGAGACCAGACTCCCACTATCCCCTTTGAGGGTATGCCCCCAATGACCTAAAAATGTCCCACTAGGCCCCACTCTTAAAAGATGCATAATCTCCCAATAGTGCTACCTCGGGGACCAAGCCTTTGACATGTGGGCTTTGGTGGACATTTCAGATCTAAGTTATGAATGTACACATCCATCCTCTATCTTCCCTTCTCCTCCTCCCCTTCTCTTTCTCCTCCTTCCCTCCTCTTCCAGCCCCCCTTCTTCTCCTCCCCTTTCCTCCTTGGTCTGTCCCTCCTCTTCCTCATCTTCCTTCTCCTCCTCCTCTCCCTTCCTCCTCTTCCTTTCCCCCCTCACTTGGGAGACCTCCCAGCCTGTGAGGCCTTAGGCAAGGAAGGATGGAGGTTATTTGTCTTGTGCTGCTTGGCTGGTGCAGACTGTCTTCCTGGGGTAATTCACAGCATCTCTTCAAGAGCATGGAGGAAGCTAGATGGAAGCAGGCCCCACAGCCTCCCTGGCAGAACTCCAGCTCTTGGTAAGAACACTTAACGTTTGTGTAAAAAACTTGACCATGGATTGTCTATTTACACTCAGGAAATAAATACTGAAGAATGGAAAAACCAAAACCAGCAGGAATTAAGACAATGAAATTGTGGGTGGTAAGGCAGATTCTGTGACGATTTCACAAGCAGCACTGAGGAGGTCTGGGAGCAGATCCTGCCCTTTCCTCACACTGTGCCTTCTCCCCAGTCCCTGGCTTCGAGGCTCGTCCTGTTCTCTGTAGTTGCTCTGCCCTG
Source organism: Nannospalax galili (assembly GCF_000622305.1). NCBI lineage: Eukaryota > Metazoa > Chordata > Mammalia > Rodentia > Spalacidae > Nannospalax > Nannospalax galili. The sequence continues at coordinate 950,125 of NW_008328607.1, forward strand.
GTGGACTGTACCCTCAAGCTGTGAGCCAAAATAAACTTCCAAAGTTGCATTTGTCAGGTGCATCATAGCAGTGATGAGAAAAGTAATATGGCCCTTTTCAACTAACTCTACGAAGAGGTCCAGTGATGATCTGAGATGAAAACAGTCTGCAAGGTTGGTAGGCTGACAGCCAACAAACGGGTGTGTGGCCAGCCCTGAAGTTGGAAGAGCCTCCAAGGGATTCAGCCAGAAGTAGAGACCACTGGCTCTCATTCTTTGTCCTCAGACCTGCAGGGTCATCCAAATCTGATCCTGCAGCATCAGCATCCAATTGCCTGGGGATATATGGATTCTACATTCCTAAAAAGTTGCTGCTTGTGGTCATTGTCACAGTCCTAGCATTCAAGCACATGTTTGTCATAGCACAGTTCTGTGAGTCAGGATCCTAGGAGAGGCTTGGGGGTTGTTGGTTTTCCTCAAGGTCTCCCTCTCAGGCCCCATGTGGCCTTGGACAGAAGATGCAGGCTTCTGCTTTGTTAGGGAGGGTCCATGTCCCACCACACTCAGGATTCTAGCCCTCACAAGCTGATGCATTGAGAACTTCAGTTCCTTGATGCCTATTGGTCAGAGGCCTCCTTCAGTTCCTAGCTCCATGAAGGAGTCTGAGGGTTTGCCTCACTCATACCACAAATGCCCTCAGAGCCAACAACTCCCCACTAGGAGAACAGCTTTTCCCCTTCCTTAAGAAAGATCTCTTGAAGTTAAACCCTGGTCATGAGAATGAAGTCTGCACCTGAAGAAGAATGTCGCTGCCTCCTTCATGCCTCTTATCCATCCAGAGTAAATGGCAGGAGGCCTCAAAAGAGCAAGAATGGAAAACAGAGTCATGGAAGTTAAGGCAGAGCCAGGGTGCTTGTTCCGGCCAAGGTCAGGGTGGGATTTCTCAACACTTCTCCTCTCTCCTTTGCTAATTTTCATCTTCTGATCTTTCCTGCTGTTGGTTTTCATATTTTTCTTCTATTCTTTCATTCTCATTGTATTCCTTTTAACTTTGGAACCATCTTTCATTAGTCAGTCTCTTCAGGAAAGTTAGTAAATGAAAAATAACCAATTATCAATATGAACAGTATTCAGTAATCAAATAATATTGCTGACTATTTGAGTATTGCAGGTGGATGGGGACTGTGGTGGTTTGAATGAAAATGTCTCCATAGGCTCCAAGTATTTGGACCTTTTGTCTCCAGTTGGTGGCACTTTTTGGGAGGTCTTAGAAGGTGTTGCTGTCCTGAAGGAAGCATGTCACTGGAGGTGGGCTTAAAGAGCTCTTAAGCCTTAAGTCTATATAAAAAGTTATTTAGACAATTATTTCTCATTGACGATTTTTGTTCCTAACCAGAAAGTACTGCTCAGATGTAAGACTTCGAATCTTGGTCGACAATACTGTAGTGCTCATCTGTATCTAAGGGAGAAAATCCGCTATTATTCTGAAATGATGGATATATTTGTTTTTCCCCCATCTAGAAGCCTTTGAGAGGGAACTGACACTGATTCTAACAACTCCAATGGCTATCAAAATACGTGAATGTTCATATAAAATGTTACTTAGACAATTATTTCTCATTGATGATTTTGTTTCTAAGCAGAAAGTGCTGCTCAGATGTAAGACTTCAAATTTGGCCTCCAATGCTGTAGTGCCCACCTGTAGCTAAGGGAGATAACCCACGATTGTTCTAAAAGGATGGATAAATTTGTTTTCCCCCCCTATCTAGAAGCCTTTGAGAGGGAACTGACACTGATTCTAACCACTCCAACCGCTATAAAAATACCTGAAAAGAAACCCTGAATCCATCACTCTCGAGTCCAGCCTTAGAAGACAAAAGAAAAATGAGGAGGAACCCAATAGAGGGATGCTTTTGGAAGCTCTTGTCAAGAAATTCCAGTGGACTCTCATATGAACATTTGAAAATTGCCATTCTGACTTTTTTCTAGTCCCCTGTCAAGAACTTGTAATGCTAATTACTCTTGCCTTTACTTCTCCTTCACATCTCCTATTCATGATTCAAGGACTTTCTTTTCCCCTTAGAGACAAGAGTTATGCAATTTGGGAGTTTTTTAGATAGACCCACTGAAGGGGTACTCCAATTGCCTCACCCTGCATTCCTGTTCAACATGGAAGAAGCCAGAGCGGTCTGCACCCCTATTCCCTATTGGAAATTTGGGTAACCTCTTCAGAGGATGGTGTGAGAAGAACAGGAAGTAGGAATTGGCTAGGTAGTTAAGGTAAAAAGACCCCAAAGAAAAGTTGCCAGTTTCTTGGCTAAAAGTCAAAATGTCCTTGGGCCTCTTAGCAACATACTCTGTTCCAAAGTCCAAAAATGTTGAAAGTATTTGGGAGCTTATAACTAATCCTTAAAAGATTTTAGGGTTATCTCTTTGCGGGGGGCAGATGTTAGAGTAGCCAAAAGCCCCATAAAAATAAATAAATCAAAGAAGAAGAAAGAGTACATGAAGTTATCAGAAAAAAAATGATGGGGAGATATGGGAGGAGTTAGAGTGGAGGGAGTGGGCATGGATTTGATCAAAACACCTTCTATGCATGTATGAAATTCTCAATAAATTATTTATTTTAAAAAAACAGCTGAACGTACGCTTATCTACTACAAACCATAAATGACCTGTTTCTTGTTTGGTAATAGGAGATGGATCAAAATAATGTGAAATGTCTGTGTCCTGATCTCATCTGGATCATCCTTGCCCACAATCATAGATAAGTCTTCAGAGTTTGTTACATTCAACCCCTCTGCTTTATATTACAGAATATATTTAAATAAAAATATTTTTCCCTTAAAAAAGAGTTCCTAAGCCTTGCCAGATCTCCAGTCACTCTCTTGTTTCCTGAGCCCACTTGAAGATGTGAGAGCTTAGATTCTGCTCCTCCTCCAGCCACCTCCTGCCATCATGCCTCCCTGCCGTGATGGACTATAATTCCCCTGGAACTGTAAGCTCAAATAAACTTCCTTCTATAAATTGCTTTGGTCAGTGTTTCTATCACAGCACAGAAAAGTAACTAATACAGGGACAGAAGGAATGGGTTCACCCAGCCTGGTAATGACATGCCCCCCTCCCCTTTCACACCACCTCTGCCCCTCTATAACCTTTCAAGGGAAGGATGAGACTCCAATTTACAGAAAAAGAAACGTAGCAGTTTAAACATCTCTTACTCTCTTACATGTGCTCTAAACTCTGTTCCCTTTCCTGCCCTGCTGGTCTTACTTAGCAATGATCCACTCAGCACTCCAGGGCTGATTAGCAACTAGAGACAAGCATCCCAGATGACTCCACAGTCTTCAGGGCCTGATACGTGCCCCATTACTATGGCCTCAAATCCCACTGCACCCTCCAACTTCCCACCCTTCTCCTGTCCCCTCAAGCCCATCCATCCCCTTCTGTATCCCAGAAGCAGTCTAGCTCCTATGTGAAGATTACAGCCCTGCTCTCCCAGCTGGGCTGGCTCCAGCTAGTCTCCTTGTACCTCACATCACCCATTTCCCTCTCTCCCAAGTCATCCCACCAGCATCCAGCCATTCTACTCTCTTTCCCCTCCGACCTCAAGCTCACTTCCCATACAGCCACACACATATATGTCTAGCCTTCTTTTTTTTTTTTAATTTTTAAAATTTTTTTTTATTTGAGACAAAGTCACTATTGTAGTAAATACTTGGAACTCACAATCCTCCTGCCTCAGTCTCGTATGTACTGGGATCATAAGCATATACCTCCAGGCCTAGCTCTCTACTGCCTTATATGGCAAGGCTTAAGCAAGCTCTCTCTATCCTCTACTCCCAGTTCCTTGCCTCTATTTCCCTCACGGGCCCACTAGAAAAGAACTTTCCTCCCCATGTCACCAAAACTGGTATGGCTACCAGTGGCCTCTCGCTGGCAAGTCCTTCACTTGGCACCCAGTCCTGCCCTTCCAATACCGAATGTTTTCTCTACCAAGAAACACTTCCATCTTTTAAAAAAAAAAAAAAAAAAAAAGGTTTTAAATTTATCTTTATATGAATCAGTGTTTTGTGGGTATATGTAAGTGCAAGCATGTATGCAATGCCAGCAGAGGTCATAGACTCTGAGCTAGGAGGTTAGAACCCAGAAAGGCCACCCTCTCCAAGCCACCTGCTTGTCTAGGGCACCTCAAGCTTTTAGTTTCTCCATCCTCCCTGAACTTGTCATACAGTACCCTAAAGAGGAGAATGCAGCCATCCATCACTGTCATGAGGCTGCCCTCACCCTTAGACTACATCCTTTTTACACATGGAGAATGATAGCCGCTTCCCAACTACGGGAAGAGCCAGTTGTTAGCTCATGAGCTTCAAGCCCTCAGGACCACTTGTCACCATGAGCAATGAGTTCTGGGTTACCATTCCTGCCACTCTCTTAATTTCCAATGCAAGCAGAAGCTGAAGATGGGGGAGGAAGTGAAGAAACAGGAGGTAGGTGCTGAGGATGACAGGAAAGGGACTAGATCATCCCCTTCTTCAAGGACTCCATCAATTGTGTCTCCAGAGGATTTAAAGAATGTTTAACACATGAACTGGGGCATATCCGTTGCAGCACAGCACTACTAAACCCACACAGCAATACAAATGACACACCGCTAGGTACTCCAACATGGATAATTCCAAAGCATTATGCTAAGTCAAAGACTGTATGTCTTATGATTCCACTAATAATAAATGTCCTAAAGATGATTTGTGCTGGGGAAGTGGAGAGTGACTGCTACCTCCTTTGGACTTATGAAACATTCTACTGTTTGGGCTGGGGATATAGCTCAGTGGTAAAGTGCTTGCCTAGTATCCATTTGGTGCTGGGTTTAACCCCAGTACTACAAAAAGGAAAGGAGAGGAGATAGGAGGGGAAGGGAAAGCAGAGGGAGAGGGAAGGGGAGGGGAGGGGAGGGGGGAAGGGAAGGGAAGGGAAGGGAAGGGAAGGGAAGGGAAGGGAAGGGAAGGGAAGGGAAGGGTCTGTGGATTGTCGTGCTGGTCAAACAGTTGAGAATATACTAAAACAACTGAAGGTGACACTTTAAGTAGGTGGCTTGTATGGTACATGTGTTAGTTACTTTTCTGCTGTGATAAAATGCCATGAACAAAAGCAACTTGTGGAAGAAAGGATTAATTTTAGCTTACAATTCCAAAGGAAAAGTTCATGATAGCAGGGAAGGCACTACATGGTGGCAGGAGCTAGAAACTGGCAGATCACATCCATATTCACACACAGGAAGCAGGAAGTGGGACAGAGCTATAAAACCTCAAAGGCTGCCCCCAGGGGAGTACTTCCTCCCATAAGGCTCCATTTCCTAAAGGAGGTTCTGTAATCTCCCCACACAGCACCACCACTGATTCCACTAATAATAGATGCCCACGAGTTCAAATACATGAGCCTATGGGGGACATTCTCATTCATTCTCATTCAGACTTTTTTTTAGACAAAGTCTCCTTGTGGACACAGTTGGCATGGAACCTGCTACTACATAGACCACGCTGGCCTTTAACTGACAGATCCCCCTGCCTCTGCCTCCCGAGTGCTGGGCACCAGCACACCTAGAAAAGCTGTTATTCTTTAAAGGAATCAGTGTCCACTCTGGAGGAGGAGTGGTACAGGGGCAGACTAAACTAGAAGCTAATGAAGCTTTCTCTTCTTTCTCTTCAGTAGCCCTTATTCTTGAATGGCCCTGTGTGAGACAGCTTCAGTTGTCAATTTGATACACCTGGGAAGAAGGAACCTCAACTGAGGAATTTCCTGCATTGGATTGGCCTGTGGCCATGTCTGTGGGGGCATTTTTTTGTTTAATGAGTGAATTGTGAGGACCCATCCCACTGTGGGTGGTACCACCCCTGAGTAGGTGATCCCTGGTTGCATAAGAAAGCAAGCTGAGGACAGACCAGAGGAGCAAGCTAGTAAGCAGGGTTCTCCATGGTCTGTGCTTCACTTCCTGCCTCCAAGTTCTTGCCCTGAGTTCCTGCCCTGACTTCCTTCCCTCAGCGATGAACTGTAACCTGGAAGATGTAAAATAAATTAAGCCCTTTTCTCCCCAAATTTGTTTTGGTCAGCGATTTATCACAGCAATAGACAGTAACTAGGATGGGCCTCCAACAAAATAAAGTCATAGCTGATAAAGTTATGTCTTCATTCCTTTACTTAAGCACCCCCAGACTGCATAGGTGTTGTCAGCCACAATCCAGACGTGCCTAGAAGGACAAGCATTCCTATAACCATGAATGAGACTTTTTTTTTTTTTTTAACATTGTCCCTCCCTTTGTGCAGTGCTAGGGCCCCAAGGAAAGCAGAGCCTCTGTGTTTCTTGAGACTTCTTTCTCACATTAACCTTCGATGAAAGCACACGTGACTGCTTGGGGAATCTGATCGCAGGTTCAGGCCCTAATAATTCATAAGCCGATCTGGAATTGAAAGAGAGAGAGAGAGAGAGCGTCAAGAACAAAGGCCTCCTGCCTGTGTGAAGCTGGCTTTGGGATATGGGCCCTTCAGTAGCTGCTCTAAAAAGAAGCTGCTCAGCAGCAACCTGAGGCTCCAGCAACCGGACTATTGTTTGCTTGTTTTTTATCTTAGCTTGACTTTAGGCCTTGAAGAGCCAGCTTCTCTTTTAGAGTTAAAAATTGCTGGCTCTAGGCCCCTCCCCTGTGGTGCCTGGAGTCCTTGCCTTCAGGTTTGGAGGAGCAAGAATTTTACACCTACACCCAACAGAGTTCTGAGCACAGTGGACCTGTCCATCCCTGCAACCTAGCAGGTGCAGGTGCAGAGGAATGGACAGGACCACGTGCACTGAGCGGGGAAGACCTGTGATGTGGGGAGAAGACGCTCAGACCCCGAGAATGGAGGGGCATTCAGGCAGGAAGGCTGGCTGTTCCCAGATCACCAGAAAGATGTGATGAGACAGAGTTCAAGACACCTGTGGTTTTAGCCAGAGTGGACGCCCCCGGAGAGAGAGAGAGACAGAGAGACACAGAGACACAGAGACAGAGAGACAGAGACAAGAGACACAGAGAGACTGAGAGACTGCTACAAAATCTGCTACAAAGAGACTGGGGCCTAGCAAACCCAGCACCTGGGAAGATCGAGAAATGCCCTTCATTTCCCGGAGAAAAGCTCTCCAGCGGCTTGTCAAGAGCCCTCCTTACAAAGTCACTGGGACTGAGTGTTTTGGCTCCAGGGTCCTGTCTGTGTTGGACTGGGCAGAATCAGTTCCTGGTACAGAAAGGCATCTGTGTTTAGGGCTCACCTCTTTAGGCAAACCATTGAATGCTCTGCCTTTGGGATTTAATACCTGGAATTCCCCAGGAACTGTATATTTCAAATATTTTAATGCAAAAACCAGTCCCTAGACTTAAGTATCCACACACAAAATGGGAAAGAATTGGGCACAGGTGGACACCTGGCCGATCCCTGGCTGTTCATTGCTCCTTCTTCACCACAAATGTGCCTCGTCCAGCTCCCTGTTAAGAACCTAGTGGGTACCAGTGAGACATGTTGCTATAAACATCACCCAAGCAGTCTCTTACCAAAAAACAAAAGAAATAACATCATTCAGAATTTGCCGACTCTGTGCAAGTGTTTGTCCATTACCGAGGAGCTTCACACTGTCCTGGAGAGGTACAGCTAATTGAGCCGTGGTAATTAACTAACTTGCTCAAAGCCACCCAGCAATTATGGGAGAGGACAGGGATTCCTACAGATCTTTTTTGGTTCTTAGATGGTGCCTTCTACCCTTATGCTTATTTATTAGCAGGGAAAGTCACCTCTCTCTGGGGCCTCTTTGACAAGAGCACTAATCCCATTTGTTAAGGCATAGATAGGTTTTGTCCTCCAACGTTTCACGTGTTGGAGGCGTAGTCTCCAACGTAACAGCTTTTTTAAAAATATCTTATTTATTATTTTTGTATTATGTGTATGTGTGTATTGCCTACATGTACACCGTACACCGTGTCATGCATCCAATGTAACAGTTTTGAAAGGTTATGGAACCTTTAAGACGTAGGTCTAGCGGGAGGTCAAGGGGTCATGACCTCAGAAGAGATTAATATTAGTCTCAACCTAGAGTGGGTTAGGTCTGATGAGTGGTTGTTCTCATGAGAGCAAGCTGTCAGAAGAGTCAGCCCATCCCCTTCTCACTCTTTCATTTCCTCTTGAGTACTGCGGCCTCTCTCTACCACTCTTTGACCTCCAGGACTTCTGTGTTATTTTTTAAGGTTTAATTTATTTGTTGTTGTTGTTGTTGTTTTGTCTTTTTGAGAGAGGGTCTCCCTGTAGCCCCAGCTGTCCTGGAACTCACCATGTAGACCAGGCTGGTCTTGAACTCACAAAGATCCACCTGCCTCTGCCTCCCAAGTGCTGGGATTAAAGCGTGTGCCACCATGCCCGGCAGGTTTAATTTATTTTTGATTATGTGCATGTGTGTATGTCTGCATGTGGATATGTACACGTGTGAGTGCAGATGCCCTCAGAGGCCAGAAGAGGGCACCATCAGATTCCCTTGGAGCTGAAATCATACAAGATTGTAAGCTACCTGATATGGGTGCTGGGAACAGAATCAAGGTCCTCTGAAGAGCAGTGACTACTTTTACCCACTGAGCCACCTCTCCAGCCCCATGTGTTGATATTTTTAAACCTGTGATGTTCTTCAAATTTAATTCATAATAAATGGATGCAATTTAATACTTAACATTTTTAACAGCTCCTTTTCATCAGAAAGTATCTAGCCTCAGGGATTTTGGTACGCAAAACAGATGAACTAAGACACCATTTACTTTATTTTATTGAATATACAAATTAATGGATTTTATTATAATATTTTCATACATGTGTATTATTGTACTGTATTATATTCACCCCTCGCTGTGCCCCCTCCTGATCCCACTGACCCCATTCTTCCTCCCAATCTCCATTCTGCTTTTGTGTCTCATTGGTCTATCTATAATTCCTCACAAGAGAAAATGTGAGGTACTTTTCTTTTTTCCCTGTACTCCCCTCTCTTGTGTTCTACCTCCCTTTAGACACTGTACTGCCCTTCACAGTCCCCTCACTTTCATGGCAAGACACCATTTCTGAGTACAGGACTCTTGATGTGGTCACCTCCCAGAGGTCTCAACTTCAAATACTAGTGCATTGGTGACAAGGGATTTTTTTGTTAATTAGGTGTATATAGAGGTGGGAGTGCATGAGAGTGCAGGTGCCCATGGAGGCCAGAAGAAGGCATCGAATTCCATGAACCTGGAATTACAGGAGATTGTGAGCTGCCTGACATGGGAGCTAAGAATAAGACCCAGTCCTCTGGAAAAGCATTCTTTTGCATTTTAATTGTGTGTGTGCGTGCATGTGTGTGTGTGTGTGTGTGTGTGTGTGTACATGTGTGCACACACATTGATCAGATGATGCTTTGCAGGATTTGGTTCTCTCTTCCACCATATGGGCAATAGGGATCAAATTTAGGTTGTCAGGTTTGGCATCTTACCTGCCTATATTAGCTTTTTGAGGAAACTCCATACTGATTTCCATAGTGGCTATACCAATTCATATCACAGTGTTTTAATATGACTCTCTTAAAGGTGAAGACTCATAATCCAAAACTGTTATCACATTTTAAAAAATTAACCATGCACATGTAGGTATCAGGACAAACTGAGCTGCACTTCTGTTTTGCTAACTAGAGCTTCAAGTCCCCTGAATAAAGAATTCAAGTAAGGGACTGGAGAGATGGCTCAGGGCTTAAGAACATTTGCTGCTCTTCTACAGGGCCGGAGTTCAGTTCCCAATACCCACAAAAAGCAGCTCACAATCTCCTGAAACTCAAGTTCCAGGGGATCTGACTCCCTCTTGGGGCCCCTGAGGGTACTGCACACACATGGCATATACTCACAGACATACACGTGAATAAAAAAAAAAATTTTTTTTTAAGAATTCACGTAAGGATGGGGGCTGGAGAGATGGTTCAGTGGTTAAGAGGACTGCCTGCTCTTACAGAGGACCTGGGTCCAATTCCCAGCACCCACATGGCAGCTAACAACTGTCCTAACTCCAGTTCCAGGGGATTCAATGCCCTCTTCTGACCTCTGCAGCATTGCATAACACAGGTGCACTTACACACATGCAGGCAATACACTCATACACATAAAATAAAAGTAATAAATAATAAATTTTTAAAAAAGAATTCAGCAAGAAGCAAGAACATCTAAACAGTGGCTGCTATAATAACTTAACCTATGGGCATAAACACAGATGCTAGGATGGTACTTTAGCAAGTGCATCACATCCATCTAACAAAAAATTACAGTGGCTTCCCCACTGGGGCCTATATCTTCCCCTGCCACAGAAGGTTGGCCTGGTCTACAGTACCAGATGTGTGTTCCACCTCTAGGAACAGGTAATATATCCAATCAAAAAATTGCTGGCTGTCCATACACAAGACATGCCACTATTGCACCATCTGGAACATCTTGTTTGGCGTGTTGACAGTCCAGCATGTGGGTGTCTGTCATTGAGCAGAATTATAGGGAATAGTTCTCCCCCAGCCATCTGCATTTGCCTTCTGGCAAAATCATCCAGTGGCAGGGATTTTCCAGCTTAGTCTAAGCTTGATTTCTCCCTCTCCCACATTCACATCATGCGGTGTCTTCAACAATAGGGTTTTACCGTCTACTTCCAGTGTACAACTTACATTATTGGCAATGGCCTTTATTGTTTGGGGGACCTCTAGGGCCCCTTTGGCCAACAGCTGATAGGGGCAACCCACCTCTAGCACTGGGATTTTCATTTAATAACCATATGGCATCTAGTAGGGCTTTCTTGCTTCTTGCTGTTTGTGCTTTTATAGTAGATTGAACCCCACTGAAATGGGCCGACAGCCCATGAAAAACAGATGATGCAGAGACCCAAAAGTTCAGTGCCTTGCCACAATAGGAGGAAGATTATCCCACACCTATCACTCCCTCCAACACTCAGGGACTTTTGCAGAAGAGATTAGTGAAAAGAATGTAAGAGCAGGAGGAAGGGGTGGAGTGTTAACTGGAAATGTCTTCTGACCACTATGCCAGCAAGCTATAGTCACACCTCCTTCCTGCACTTGTCAAGGAATCTACGGGGGAGTCAGTTACCCCTCTCCCACCCAATTAGTCGACCTTAGCTGCATGTGGGGGAGGGACTAAGGTTATATAAGCTGAGAACACCATGAGACACCTCTCTTGCCATTTTGTGTGGCTGTCAGGAAGTCACAGGATCTATATTTGAGTATGGACTTTCCAGCACAGCTGTAAATGGCAATAAACCCCCACCCTATGCTCTGTCAGCAAGCCCAATAAACTTGTTAGGATTTAAAAAAAAAAAAAAAAAAAAAAAGAACTAATGGAAATCTTCCACCAAAGCTGACCCCATGTTGATAAATCCTTTGGTCTTTGATTTCTTATTCCTATTCCTGCCCCCAAGCTTCATTGTATATATATTTTTATGTAACTCACTTCAAGTTATTTCTGGAAAAATGTGTTAAAATTGCCTTTCTTTGGAATAAAAAGCAAAAAAACACATAAAAAGCAATCAGAAAGAAAGAGAGAGAGAGAGAAAGAAAGAAAGAAAGAAAGAAAGAAAGATTGAGCATCTGGCTTGGTGGTGCATGCCTTTAATCCCAGAGGTCAGGAGGCAGAGGCAGGCAGATCTCTGTGAGTTCAAGGCCAGCCTGGTCTACATAGCAAGGTTTAGGACAGCTGGGGCTATAGGGAGATCCTGTCTCAAAAAGACCAAAAAAAAAAAAGAATTCAGGTCAGGAGGCAGAGGCAGGCAGATCTCTGTGAGTTCAAGGCCAGCCTGGTCTACATAGCAAGGTTTAGGACAGCTGGGGCTATAGGGAGATCCTGTCTCAAAAAGACCAAAAAAAAAAAAGAATTCAGGTAAAGACCCTTAGAATTTGGACTGGCCAGACTGGTTGCCTGTCACCAGCCTCTGTTTCTCCTTATCTGCTCTTTCGGGGTTTCAAGGCCAACTGGCCACAAAATAATAATACCACAGGCTTTTGGAGAGGGCTCAGTCCAGTTGTGTCACATATCCCTGTGCCATCCTAGACACAGCTCTGAACTCTTTAAGTCTAATCTTCTAAAGGAGGAGGTGAAAGGTGCCTCCCTTGTAGGGTTTTTTATAAGGACTAACTGAGTTAATGCTTGCAGTCTCTCAGTGAAGCAATTACCACATAACAGGTACCAAATCTAACTTCTGTTATCATTGGAAAGTGTGGTGGGTGGGACATCAAAACAGGATTAAGAGTTATGGTTTTCTAAGACATCTAAGACATTCTGTTTTGAGCCAGGCATTAAGAGCTCTGGGCAAATTTTGATTGTTGATTTGAGTATCTGCATGTCTTGAACTCCACTGAAATAACCAATAGATATTATTTGTTTAGGCTTCAGTCAGGCATGCTATTCAACAGCATGTGACTCCTTATTGTAACGCCAGTTTGGATGTCTCAGCTGATAAGATTTTGTTTTTTAATGAGCTAAATCCTAGTTAAAGCCTCATTATGGCAAGACAATGGTCAACGTGAAGAAAAGACTACATACAGCCAAAGGACTCTTTTAGAGATGAAGCAAATTTTTAGATCTTTGTTACTGATATGACAAGATAAACAAGTGGATGAAATTCTTGGGTGTTTATCAGTGAAAGACATTGAAAATAACAGAAAAAAAAGTCAAGAGAAAGATCCAAGACTTCAAAAAGAGCAGAAAAGGACTAAAAACAACAGATTAAGTCTAAAAGGGTAAAAGAAACTAACACAAATATTCCCTGGGACAGAAAAGCACAGAGAGAGAGCGAACCTTGAACAAGGCCCAAAGGCAGCAATGGAAGGCACATGATGGGAGAGAAAGACAGTGCTAGAGCAGCTGTCTTCCCATCTGTCCCTGCACAAGATGCATCCACGCTGGACTCCCCGGTAGTGCTTATGAACAAAATCAGTAAGAGATGTGTGTGGGTCTAGTTGTTTAACTGATTTTTAATCTTCCTCATCACATTAAGGAGTTGAGGGTATTAGATGGTAGGGCTGCAGTTCCCACTGTCTCTTGGCTCTGGGCCACTCCACTTGATGGCTGTTCCCTTTCCTGCCTTGTATCCTCAGATCCCACGGCATCTTTTGGTTCCGGTTCATCTTGAGGCATCGACAGCAATGAAAAGCCTTACCTGACTTCTCAGCCTAGCTAGGTGTTCCTGAGGAGCACCCTGCTGCCAGTCTCAATTGCTCTCTTATCTCCTGTGTCTTCACTTTTCAGCCTCAGAGAACAAGGGGCAAGCCTCGTTCCCAGCTACATCCTCAGCCTCTGGCACAGTGCCTCATCAGTACTGAGAATCCAGCAAATGCTAGTTTTAAAAACATCAACACAGATTTATTGAACTCTTTTGTTTTGTTCTGTTTTGTTTGAGACAAGGTCTCCCTATAGCCCCTGCTGGCCTAGAACTCTTTATGTATGTAGGTCAGGCTGGTTTTGATCTCATAGAGATCTGCCTGCCTCTGCCTCCCGAGTGCTTGGGATTATTGAACTCTTAATATAGAAAACTTTTCATTTAATCCCTGCAACCCAACAAAATATCTTGTTACATCCTCCAGTTTAAGGGCATGAAGTCAAGGAACATGATCAACTAGCTGGTGAGAAGTAGGGTTGGGTTCAACAGAAGTCTAATGTAAAAACACCTCTGTTCTTCATTCATTACACTCTTGCAAGGAAGAAGGCAATGGGTGGGAGAAAGTTCAAGAAGGAAGTGCATATGTAAGGCTTCCCTGAACTATGATTGACAGCAAGGTCAAAGTCCTTTGAAAACTAGTGCCAGGAAGAACGGGTGGATATTATTTTGCAAAAAAGCTAAGGGATATGAAGCTCCCCTTTGCTCTGGTTGAGAAAAATAAGGATCTGTTTCTATAAAATACTCCCAAGTAGATCTGGAATATGGTGTTACAACTTTTATGTCTAAAGATATGTGGTTTCCAGACTGGAGAGATGGCTTAGTGGTTAAGAGCGCTGACTGCTCTTGCAGAGGACCTGGTTCAATTCCCAGCACCCACATGGTGGCTAACAACCTTTTGTAACTCCAGTTCCAGGGGATCCCGATGCCCACTTCTGACCTCCACAGGCATTGTATGACATGTGTACTTACATAACATGCTGGCAATACACTCATAAATATAAAATAAAAATAATAAATAAAATACATTTTAAAAACTTTTTAAAAATGAGGCTTTCATGCCAGAAGGTACTTAGAAAATGAATATCCTTCTCGTGGGTAAGGTGCACATCAGCCCATAAGCCTGCAAATCCTTAGCTCCTACTAAAACTTCTACTTCCCTATCCTAAGCACATAACTGGATATTACTACCTAACTGCCTAAAGGAAGGTGAGCCTTCCTTCTCCTTCTCCTCCTCCTTCTCATCCTCCCTCTTCTTCCTCCTCTTCCGCCCTCCTCCTCCACTTCCTCCTCCTCTTCTTCCTCCCCCCAGCCACATTATTATTATTCTCCTTCTTCTTCTTCATCATCTTCCTCCTTCTTTGGGGTCTTACTGTATATAGTACAGACTAGCTTCAAACATTTTTTTATTTAATTTTTGTGATTTTCATACATTTTGATTGTATTTAGATCCCCTCCCCACCCTACACCACACCTTACTATCCCCACACCCAATTTAATGTACTCTATTATATGTACAATAAAGACCTATAGAGTCTAATTTGAGTCTCCAAATGTCCTTCAGTGAGGGCCCATTCACTAGAGCCTGGCTAACCTACCAAGAGTCCCATCCTTGAAAGAGACTGTCTCTGCCCCTCCCAGCAGCCATCTGCTGCCACAATTTCCTTAGGTGGGGTTGGCGCTTCTTACCTACTTCCTCATGTCCATGCTGGGATTTTTTTTCTAGTTTGAGCTTGCGTAGGATTTATGCATGCTTTCACCATTGCTGTGAGTTCATGTGAGTAACTGACCAACTGTCTAGAAAACTGTTTCTTTATGGTCCACAACCTCTAGCTATCACAATCTCTCTGTCCCCTCTTCTGCAATAATCTCTGAGCCTTGGGAGGCAGAAGTTTGACATAGGTGTCCTACTTGGGGTGAGCACTCTGCAGCCTCTTATTCTCTGCACATTGGCCAGTTGTGGGTTTGTGTGTTAATCACAGTCTGCTGCATAAAGAGACTTCTCTGGTGAGAGTTGAGAGATGTGTTAATCTATGAATGTAACAATAAGTCATTAGGAGTCAATTAATATGATTTAGTAAATTTTCTATTTAGTAGAAAACTCTTGGGCTCAAACTCTTGATCTTCCTGCTTTGGCCTCCCAAGTGCTGGGATTATAGGCATGTGCCACCACACCCAGTTTACAGGAAGATTCTTCAACACACACACACACACACACACACACACACACACACACCACACACCACCACCACCAAAGGCCACATTCCTTACTTTCTAAAATAACAAAGATTTTTCTTTTCTGAAAAAAAAAGAAAAAAAGGAAGAATTCAAAATATTCTTAGGTGAGAACTGAAATGCAGTGTGAAAATTAAGCCTGCAAACATTAACCTTATTGTTACTCTAAAGTCAAAACACTTAAAAGAAATAATCAATAAACTAGTTAGAATAACTTCTCAAGAATCAACAAATCTGAGGTGACCCACACAAGTATGCTTCTGCAAACACCAGCACATTGTGACCAGCACATTGTCACTCCTACAGAGTTCGTCTACTTACACAAAGATTTATTTTAAGCAACTTGGTTGCTTTGTAAAAGGTGAGGGAATAAGGTTGGGGAAATAGCTCAGCCAGTAAGATGTTTACCTTGCAAGCACAAGGACATGAGTTGGCTCCCCAGAACCCATGTTTAAAAACTCAACAAAAAGCAAAACAGCTGTGGCACGCTAGTGCCAGGGAGGAGGAAACAGGCACAGTCCAGCCACAAGCAGAGCAGCTAGAGGCAGGAGAGAGTCCGGGGTCCTAGCAAACGTTCTGGTTCTTGACTTGGGTGTTAGTTATATGAAATATTTTTTGTGAAATTTATCGAGCTATACACTTACAACTCATGCATTTTTCTGCGTGTATGTTATATTTCAACAAAATCTAGAGTTAAAAAACAAGACGTCAATTCGGGAGAGAGCTGTTAGTAAAGTTCATACCTTGAAGGCCTGAGGATCTGGTTTAATCCCTAGACCTCACATTTTTAAAAAAAGGAAAAAAGGGGGGAAAAAAAGCTGGACATGGTGGCTAGGGAGGCAGAGACTCACTAGCCTGCCAACCTGGCCTACTAAGTGAGTTCCAAGCCAGTGAGAGATCTTGTCTCAAAAAAAAAAAAAAGTGGACCAGTCTGAGGAATAACACCCAAGGATGCTCTGACCCAGAGAGAGAGAGAGAGAGAGAGAGAGAGAGAGAGAGAGAGAGAGAGGAGAGAGAGAAACGCACACACGTACACACACAAAGTGAGGAAAATGACATTGAGCGATTTCCCACTTCCTACCCACTCGGGCTTATCCCCTGTGATTCACCCATGAGCAGAGTATCAAGCATGTGATAACAAACAACTGCATGGGTTATAAGAGACCAAGAGTAAAGTCCTATCAGACATGGGTGATCAGTTACCCAATGGGCCCCAGCCCGAGTCAGCAGTAATAGACAGATGCTGTTAGACTAGGACAAGAGAGTTCTGGACCTACCCCTTAGAGTACTCCCTGTGGCTACCACCTGGCAATATTCTTTTTCATGCAGTAGAAAGTTTATAGGATCAAAGGGGCAACTTAGGGACCAGGGATCCCAATTCTCTGCTCAAACTGCACAGAGTCTGTTTCTGGGCCTGCAGGGCCTCTCCTTGGAGCGCACACCCCTAAGGGTGCACCTCAAGGCCAGCATCAGCCCAAAGGCCAGGGTCAGCTTGATATGTGGGATGGTACAGACCCCTGAGATTTGGCCTTTCACACAGTAACACAGATATAGCAAGGAGCCAAGAGTGGGGGGGAACAGCTGCTCTCCACTTCTGCCTCAAGCCTTCAAACTTCAAACCCAGTGCCCCATCTTTGTGAAGAGAGACAGAGAAGCAGTGTGGCACCATGGGCCTGGCTGGAGTCAGAAGAGCTGCCCTCACTCCAGGTGGGCTGTGGTGGAGTCCAGTCAAACGTAAACACTCCCACAGAATCCAGTAGCAGACAAGGCCACTCTGTGACCAGGATGGAATGAGAGGAAAACAAGACCACTCTGTAATCATGTGTGAGCACAGAGCTAAACAAGAACATTACCCACACCGCAGCACTGACCACATCTCCCTTTCCTGGATGACACGAGTGACCACTGCCTCTTTCCCATTCAGAGCCCGGATTTGTTAAGATGCACAGCTATAGTTGTGCCACTGCTTCCCGGCAGTGTCCTCTAAACCCAGAGGACACTGGGGCTCCTAAGTCACCTGGCTTCAGACCAAATTCTCAGACTGGTCCTTTCTAACTCCTTGTATTGGAGATGCCCCACAGCCCTCAGGAGGCGTGGTCTGTATCACCATACCCATCCAATCTACTCACCTCTGTCCACCACAGGTGTGTTCCACAGGTGCACTCCAGGTGGTCTTTGCCCAGTGAGCACTAACTGGAATGTTTGTCAAGGTGAGAGGTCAGAACTGAGTGTGCTTAATAGTGCACAAGCTTGCTTTACAATGTTTAAACACTTAAACTTGTACTCCAGTTGACTCTCACCCAGCTTCTGCAATATGACAGCAGGTGTGTGTCTAAGGCAGAGCTTAGCATGACCCAGTGCCTGGTTGTGACTGTGTGTGAGAACAAGCCAAAACTGGGCAGGTGCCAAAGCAGACAAATGAGGAACAGTGACAGAGGGTCCTAGGAAATTTCATAAAGTCAAATGCAATATGATGATAACTATGACCCCTAGATACGTGCCCATTTGGAGATGGCCCAGGAAGACAGCAGACACTGTGTATGGCAAGGGGCTCTGCAGATTACCATGGGCACTGTGGGGATGAGGGCCAGATGCTCTAGGTTGGCAGTATGGAAGCGCCACAGCTGGATGGAGGCATTAACAGCTACAGTTCTAGGGGAGATGCCTACAGAGGCAATGATTGTGCAGTGTCTGCAGAACCCCTAACCCAGGGATCCTCCACCTGAAGCACTCCCCTGACTTTTACCCCTAAGGGGCATTTGGCTCTGTCCAGACACATTTGTGGTTGATCTCAACTGGAGTGAGAAGTTGCTGCTAGCTTCAAGTAGAAAAAGTCAAGACTGCCAATTACATTCAGCAACATCAGGGCAGCCCCTCATCAGAGAATGTTTGGGCCCCTGAGGATGAGGCACCAGCCTAGGCATTCACCTAGGACATGGAGTCAACAGGCTGCACACAGCAAAGTGGTCACTTGTGCCTTAGAGAAGAGTGTTTAGTCTGAAAACGTGCAGGGAAACTCACCTGGAGAGGGGACCCTATTTTAAGTGATGTCACACCATTTTCATTAAGGTTATTATAGATGGACTTGAGTAGATCTTTCCACTGGTTGCCTTGGAAACCATGGGATCAGGAAAGCAGTCTAGTAGCCTGAGTCATGTGGTTTGAAAAGAAAGAAACTTTTGAAAATATCTCACAAAAGGATTTCTGGAATGAGAAGGATACATTATTCAAGGTGTTTATGAATTCCATCTAAGAAGCACATGCTAATCAGAAATCTGGCCTGAAGGCCAAGGGCAAGTGAATGGACCCTCAGCACTTCCTGTTTTTCTTGGGTAGCTCAAAGGCTTGCTTACAGCTGAAAGGAGCAACTCCCAGCTGAGGCCCCAGGTTCTCCTAGGCTGTTACTACGAAGAGATAAAGGATATGTGTATTTATCTTAGCCAAACACGATCTGGTTACAGGCTCCTCTCCCTGGTTTGTTCCCTCTGCTATATAGAACATCTGCTTATGTTAAAATACAATCAACAAAGATTCGAAAAAGCTTTCTTGTCTGTCGAAGTGGAATGGAGACCACAGGCTTTGCCCCCAAACTCAACCGGGCTTACGTGTCCTTACTCAGATAATTAACTCTCCAATTAAACTTAGATCTGGAAAACAAGACCACAAAGTCCTCTGAAACACTGGAGCCAGAAACAAATGGACGTGGAGTCATAGGCAAAGAACACTGTGTTCCAGGACAGTCAAATATAGAAGCTCTCAGGGCCAAGAAATTCACCGGTCCTCCAGAGTGATTTATTTTACAATTCAGACAAGTTTTATGATAAAGATTTTTAAACTCATTTATTTTTAGGTAAGCCCCACTCCGTTCAGAAAGAAATATTCTCTAGCCTGTGACCATAAGAGGAAGTCAAATGCTCTACACAGTACCAATGGTGATGACCAAGACAAAATGTTTCTTAAGCACAATCTTCAAGATGGGTACTGGCACACAACTGATACTCTTTATTAAAAATAATAAGCTTCAGAGAAATAATCGGGACAGAGATCTTCATTGGAAATGAGAATTCAGATCCCAGACTTGAGAAATCAACACAGGACAAGATGGTGCCTCATGGACTGTAGAGGATACATTGGTCTCAAGTCATGTCCCCAGGCGTGGGCTCTTGGCGGGTAATATCTCACCAGTCATACACTTTTATTCAAAGCAACAGATAAAGTGTGATTAATCCCTGGGGGTAAGTGTGAGCAAGACAACTCAGTGTCTATATCCACGGAGAAATGGTCCAGTGGGGACAGGTTTTAAGTATGTTTTCCTAAGTGATATTGGTATTTGAAAGAAGTTTAGAGCCGGGCATGGTGGCGCACGCCTTTAATACCAGCACCCGGGAGGCAGAGGCAGGCGGATCTCTGTGAGTTCAAGGCCAGCCTGGTCTACATAGTGAGTTCCAGGACAGCTGGGGCTACAGAGAGACCCTGTCTCAAAAAGACCAAAAAAAAAAAAAGAAAAAAAAGAAAGAAAGTTTAGAACACATGAGTGCCAGTGTTGCCTCAGTCTGACTGGTGGAGGCTGGTCACGCACATATTTTCCCAGCTGCACAGTAAGTGACCCCTCATTTCTGTAGCTCAGAATCACTCCTTGTGTCAAGCTTAGTGGTCTAGACCAGCAATCTTACCTACTCTGGAGGCTGAGGCGGGAGGATCTCAAGTTCAAGGCCAGCCTGAACTACTGAGTGAGTTAAAGGCAGCTTGGGAACTTGGTGAGACCTTAAAATAAAAAGTAAAAGAAGGGTTGGGGGTGTGACTCAGTGGCAAAGTGTTTGCTCAGCACATGCAAGCCTTGGGTTCAATCCCTAGCACTGCCAAAAAATTAATTTTTTAAATTTAAAGATATTTTATTACTATTGCTTTCTTTAAAGGAAAAATATTATTTTTAATTATTTAATTAAAAAAATAGATCAGCCCTGCTAAGTGTATTTACACCACAAGACCTGCAAATCTCCTCCTCATAGAACTGAATGTTAACCAGTACCAACTCATTACTGCACACTGTCACAGAGAGACTAAAATATATAACAGATAGGAATATGCAGATTAAGTAATGAAAATTAAGCAAATCAAAGGTGATAACAAAAAGCAGACAGGATAGCCAAAGCATTAATGCTGCTGTTGCTGCTCCAAATTTTACAAACCTGTAAAGAAAATAGGATGATAATATTGTAAGCTTTTTTTCTTTCTTTATTGAATTTTTGCAATTTTCATATGATATAATTTGATAGTATTTAGGTCCCCTCCCCTATCCTCACCTCCCCTGATTGCTCCCATTTGATTTAACATACTCTATATATACTTGATGTAATATGTATGTATATATAAAATAAGGCTTATAAAGTCTAACTTGTGTCCCCAAATGTCCTTCAGTGCTTCACTGTGGGTCCATCCACTGGAGCCTGGTTAACCTACCAAGAGTCCCATGCTTGAAAGAGACGGTCTCTGCTCCTCCCAGCAGACACTTATTGCTACAGTTTCCTTAGCTTCTTAGCCATTTCCTCATGTCTATGCTGGACTTTTTCCTGGTTTGGGACTTCTGCATGCTATAACCATTGCTGTGAGTTCATCCAAGTAAATGACCAGCTGTCTGGAAAACTGTTTCCTTGAAGTCATCCACTACCTCTGGCTCTTACATCTTTCTGCCCCCTCTTCCACAATGATCCCTGAGCCTTTGGAGGCCGAAGTTCAAAATGGGTGTCCTGTTCTGAAGCACTCTGCAGCCTCTTGTTCTTTGCATATTTTCCAGTTGGGGGTGTCTGTGTTAATTACCATCTGCTTCATAAGGAAACTTCTCTGGTGAGAGTTGAGAGATGCATTAATCTATGAGCATAACAATAAATCACTAAGTATTTATTACTTTTAAAATAGAAATATATTTCTATTTAGCAGAAAATTAGTTTTATGTGTCCCACTGTGACCTGTTTAGCCTCAGGTTCCCAAGCCTAATATCAACGCCAAGTATGGGCTCCATCCTAGGAAGCAGACCTTAAATCAAATGAGAGAGTAGTTGATTACTCCCATAATATTTGTGCCACTATTGCACCAGTGGACATATCTTGCCAGGCCAGTTGCTATTGTAGTTCACAGGATTCACAGCTGGCTAAGACTGATGATTATTTTTCCTTCTGCTAGCTTGCATAGCACCTTCCAGCACTATGAATGCTAGCCAATAGAGATGAGGCACCAGCTTGATTTCTCCTTGTTTGTTCTACAGCTCCTGTGTGTGGTGTCTTCAGCAATAGACATCTAATTTTGGTGGGTAACCAAGAGCAGGGGTAATAGCCAGCATTATTTGAGAGTCCACAGGACTATGATGTCTAAAAAGGGTAATGTCCTCTGTTACAGGATAACTCCTTTTCATTTCATTATATATATACTTTAAGAAGTTTCTGTAGTAGCAGGTTTCCATATGGCTTTTTCTAACGTCCTTTGGTATTACTAATCCCTCCCTGTATTCCCTTCTCTTCCCTGCCTTCCCATTCCCTACTCCATTTAACCCTTCCTAGGATAGAGCCTCAGAGTCTCATGTAGCTCAGGCTGGCCTTGAATTCTCGACAAAGTGAAGGACAACCTTGAACTTTCTAATTCTCCTGCCTCCACCTTCCCAGAGTTGGGATTACAGGTGTGCACCACTGCACTCAGTTTTATGTGAGTACCAGGGATCGAACCTAGGACTTCATGAATGCTAGGGGAGTGCTCTACCAACTGAACTACCTCTCCAGCCCTATTGTAGCATTTTATAAATCTTAAATTCGAATGATCACTGGCTTAGGCTATGCCTATGTGCAGTGGCAGAGTTTTAATTTTATTTACAGAACAGCATTATGCAGACTCCTCTTAATTGCCCTTCTGGGGAATAGAGGACACAAAGGATGTAGACACCACAAACATGCATTCTCATCTGATTGCCTGCCAGATGCTGAGAGAGCTTGCCGTTTGTGCTTCCAGGTCCTCGTGCACAAATGGAGTTAGGGAACTCTACCCTGTCTGCCACCATGAGCATCCCAAAAATCTAGAAGTCTAACTTTTGGTTCTGGAGACAAAAAGGGCAGATGGCCCCGCCCCTCACTTTACAGATTAGGCAACTGAAATCCCAGGAGGTTGAGGCTCAGCTAGACAAGAAGTGGTACTGCCAGGCAGGCCCAGAATCCAAAGTTTGCTCCTATGTGATCCAGCCCGCCATAACTGTTCATGCATGGAATAAATGACTGTAGTATAAAAGGGTTAAATGTGCCTCCTTTATGTTGGTCTCTCCATTTTTTTTTCCTTCAAAGGCCCAATCTACCAAATTCCAATTTTTACATATCCAGTTATTTAAGAAGTAACTCAAACAAGTAGATTTGTAGCTATTTAGATTCTACCAGTCCCATATGTGCTTAGACACCTCATCCAGTATCTGTTTCTCATTGACAAGATACAGCCCTGAAGCGACAGTCTCCACACTGCTACTCCCCCTTCCCTGGGGCTCTCTGATCCAGAGACAGTGGACAGGCTGCTGAGCAAGCCCCTCCCTCAAGTCCCTCTGCCCAGAGAATTCCTTTACCATACTTCCTCCTGGAGTCAGGGGATGATTTCATACAAGGAAAATCTAACTTCCTTTCTTGCACCCCCTCCAAGGATCTGCCCCCAACAGACTTACCAAGTGGTCTCCCTCTTGTAGCCATATCTTTTTCCCTGATCTGCATCCAACCCTCAGATTATACCTTGAAGAAATAAACTTAAACAGCATTCAAGGCCTCATCAGCATGAATAGATGTGGGGAAGAAATGTCCTGGAGATGTCTGGTTTCATCCTTACGATTAGGCAAGGGGGTGCCAAAGGGACCCCAAATGCCCGTTTCCTGTAGGTCCAGCATGCAGTCTGGTGACACCAGCAGTCTTGTCCACGTATGGACAAGTTCTGATAATTTGGCCTGGCCACTTTTATACTGCCTGTGTGCTTATCTGTAGGCATCAAAGAAGAGATTCCGAAGACATTCATATAAGCAATTGGCCCCTACGGCTGCAAAGCATAACTCCATTGTTTGATGATGCAGAACTCACACAGCTTGAAGTTGCAGTCCACCCACAAAACTGCCTTAGAAAAAAAGGCAAAGAATTCCAGTTGATAATAATGCTTTATTATTTTTAAAAGTTCCCAAATCAAAGATCTATCCCTCAAAATCTAAATGTGTGCACTTTTACAAACAGTATAATCCCTGAAAACTGTTCAGTTCCCTTAACTGTCCTAAATGCCTAACTTCAAGTAAGGAGGGGTAAAGATAGACAGGTGCCCAGTGAGAACTCTTCTTCCTGTCCCTTGCCCCAGGAGTACAGGAAGCACAACTTGACATTTAAAAATTACTGGTTTGATGAAATCAAAGAGTGAAGAATTTCAAGTATGTTTTCCTGGTTTGGGTTACCAGATGACTTCCATAAAAGACAAAAAGAGATCTAAGCCCTAAGTTTAACTCCATTTTACTTGGTCAAATCACCACATTTTGAGGAAATTTAGCACTTTCGTCCTCTATACTTTTGTCAAAACTAATAATGATGGCTCACATAGATTACTAAGCCTATGCTAGGACTTTTAAATACATTTACAACAAACTCACTAAGGTTATTGCAATTATTATTCCCACTTCACAGATGTGGAAAATGAGGCATAGGATGCTTAAGTAGCTTGCTCAAAATCAAGCAATTTCCAAGTTAATTCAATCTTTATCTAGAGTTATCCTGTCCAAAACTAGATATTGACCATAGGGTTACCAAGCCCTTTAAAGTGTCTCACCTGGATTAAGACATGTGTGGACTACTAAAATACATATTATATTTTGATGGTTTATATAGAGAAAAGAATGTAACATACTACACTAGTAATTTTTAATTATATTTATTTTATTTATGAGTATGTATGTAAGCCTGTGTATCTCTGTGCACCATACATGCAGGTACCCATGAAGACCAGAAGAAGACATCAGATCCCCTGTAACTAGAGTTACAAACACTGGGACCCTAACTTGGGTGGTCTGGATGATGAGCAAGCACTCTTAAACACTGAGCCACCTCTCTAGTCAGCACTAAGAAGTTTTAAAATATCAATTATGAACTGGTGAGATGGCTCAGCAGGTAAAAGTGTTTGCCATGCAAGCCTGACAACTTGAATTCAATCCCTGGAACCCACAGTGGGAGGAGAGAACAGACTCCTGCAAGTTGTCCTCTGACCCCACACATGTACCATAGCACTGCATACCCACAGCTTACAACCTACACATAATAATTGAAATAAAAATTAAAATATTTTTTAAATTAAAGAATAAAATCAATTATGCATTAAAATAATGTTCATTATCTATTAGGTAAAATGAAATAGGGTATGAAAATTACTTTTACCTGTTTGGTTTTACGTTAGAGAAGTTAGCACACACGTGACCTGTACATTATACCCCCACTGGACCGTGTGCTCCAGACCTTGAATTTTTCGCCATTACCCTCTAACACAAAGCATTTATACTATTCACGTTTATGAGAACATGTCATCTTCTGTTGCTTATGTGTCCTTTGTGTGTGAGGAAATGCGGCATAAGATAGCAGAGGACAGAAGTCAAACATTAACCCTGAAGCAATCTGCAGACATGCTAACAAAAGAGGATATGCTCTCCTCTTAGGGTGGCTGGTTGGACCTGCTTTCCAACCCACCCTGAAGCCACAGGGTTCAAGAAGTTCAACAACCGAGTGCAGTTCAACGTCCAATCAAAAGCCAAGCCTGGCCATGGCTGCTTGAGCTTTTGGTCTTACTTTCCACCCGGAACACGGCAGGCTGGGAAGGTGCCAGCTAGTGCGGCATTTGTCCAAGGGTCACAGGCTGTTTATATAGGACAGATAAACAGGTGTTTAATGGTATTTTGGGGTTTCCTTTATTAAGGAAAATGGACAGAACACACACTGCGGACAGAACACACACTATGATAAGCAAGTTCATTGCAAGGTATAAGGTCTCCCTGAGAAAGCTAAGCTGTTCCACAATCCTAACCAAGTCTCAGCATGAACAAGGCTGGGTTTTCGTATTTTCCTCTAAAAAGTCCCTAAGCAGGAAATATTTCCTGAAACATGAGCTAATCCACAGGCGCCACCTAACAGAGCAGGGCTTGGCAGCAGTGGCCACAGCTGAGCTCCAGGTGCACTCAGCCAGCATCTAGCTGGGAGCTTCTGACGTCCCTGCTTATTTACTTGGCACCCCAGAGCATGGAGCAGCTTTCTCTGCTTCTGTGTTCACCTGTGACAGGTCTATTTAAAGAGACTTTCCACTTGTGCCAGTCCTTAGCTTGACCTTTAGACATTCTCCCTCTAATTCATGTTCTCTCTCTCTCTCTCTCTCTCTCTCTCTCTCTCTCTCTCCTCCTCCTCCTCCCCACACGCACACACGCACGCACACATAGTCCTCCTTCACAATGGGCATAAATATGGCGGTGCCAAGCCGAGTCTTCAATCTACTATCTGTCCTGGCAGAGAGCTGATTGCCATTCAGCCCTACAATGCAGAGCTAGATCTCAGATATAAAATTCTCAAGGCTGCCAGAGTTGCATACTGTGCACATTGGAGGAGATAAGAACTCAGATGTGGTCATCACAGAGATGCACTGCCTGGATCCCACTCCTTTGAAAACCTGCAAAGGAACAAGGTATAGTACTGACAACTGTCCTGGGAAGGTGGTAAAGCTGGTCCTTTCCTCTGCAGCCCCTCCTTAATGAGGATTAAGTGTTCCTCTGTCCTGTCCCAGCTCTGGGCAGCTGTCCCCAAGCCTTTCAGGATCAGTTAATGACAGAACTGTTGGAGAGAACAGAGGCCCCTGCCTTTTTTTATTCATAGAACTGTGCTGATATAATCTGTCTAAATATAAACTGAACCATCACCTCGCATGGCTCCTGTCATTTAACATTGTCTTTCTTGATTCACTGTGCTTGATGCTCCTAGCGGACAGCATTCTATGTGTGCTGAAAACTGGGATACTCCAATTCCAATTGCTCTTCTGCTGCTGGCTCACTCTGGCTTTGAACTTCTCTGAGCCTAGTTCCTCCATGAAGTAATTAAGAAATCAGATGCCTCCTAAAAACTCTTGCTGTTCAACAGTTCCATTAATTGTGGACTTTTCAAATCATCTCTAATAAATAGTTTTCACTTCTCAGAACACTGAATTCTGGTGCCTCAGACTTGGCAGAGTTCACCTTCTAGATCTGTGGTGACCCTGTGAGAAACTGACCGACCACCCTAGACTCCAGGGCAGCATCCAAGTTATAGTACAATTGCACAGAGTTAAAAATAATCTTTTTTTTATTCATTTAAGAGGGAGAAAATTGGGGCTGGAGAGATGGCTCAGAGGTTAAGAGCACTGGCTGCTCTTGCTGAGGACCCAGAATTGGTCCCACATAGTGGTTAATAACTGTCTGTAACTCCAGTTCCAGTGGATCCAACAACCCTCTCCTGGCCTCCACAGGCATTGCATGACACAGGTGCACTTACATACATGCAAGCAAAACACTCCATATACATTTTTTTTTAAAGAAGGAGGGAGGAAATTAATTTACAGTGTGGTAGTTTGTAGGAGGCTGTATGAATTGTGCCTATATTCATTTGTGTAAGAAGCTCATGAAGTTTCTGTTTCTTTGTTTGGGGGATTCCTGGGTGGAGGGAAGCACATGCCTTTTACATGTTCCACTAAACAGTCCCCTCCATTCTGTAAAACTGATGCCAAGACACAAATTTCAAAATAGGATTTTCTCTCTCTTTAAAACCCCATAGACTGCCAGGAGTGGTGGCACACACCTTTAGTCCCAGCATTCAGGAGGCAGAGGTAGGCAGATCTCTGTGAGTTCAAGGCCAGCATGGTCTTCATAGCGAGTTCCAGGCCAGCTGGAGCTACAGAGAGACCCTGTTTCAAAAAGACCAAAAAACAAACAAACAAACAAACAAATTTTTAAAAAACTCAAAAAATAGGCCTGCATTGTTCTCTGCCTGTACAAATATGATCACCTCTTATACAAGGGACTTTAGTGTCTAGGATTTTTATATGTAAGGAGGATACTGAGGGACAGTTACACAAAGTCAGAAAGCATTTCTCCCTCATGTAGAAGAATCTGGGGTGCTATTGACCATACAAATTTCACTCTTCATATTATTTTATACTCAGTCACATGCAAGGACACGTAAGGACAGCTTTTAGGGGGGAGTATTTTAAAATTTTCTTTTAGTGTTAAAGTCAGTTGGTAAGGCACACTATAGTGAGTCTGGAAATGTTTTTCCTTCTTAGGCAGAGATCTCAGCAGGAAATTCTGATGGAGTCACTTTTTTCCCTTCTCTCCTCTCCTCCCTCATACATTCATTATTTGTTGAATTAAACACTTGACTTCTAAAGAAATGTAGGCAGTCTATAAAAAACTTTAAACAGGATGGAAATAAAAACAGAGAGAGAGAATAAGGGAAAGAGACTGAGAAGGAAGAAGACAGTGGTACAGGGAACACAGCGTGGCTGGCACCGAACCCCACTCAGAGCTGTTGTCCCACAGCCAGGGTGAGGCTGGGTGCCTCGTGGGTCACATGGATTGCCCAGGTGTCTGAGTCCTTAATTGGGAATCAGCCCCTCCAAAGATGGGTCTTATCTTTATAATGGGGGCTAATGAGATGTCTTAGCCGTTAAAAGCACTTGCTCTGTTCAGTGACTCCCTCCATGACTCTCTTCGCCCAGCCCCCCTAACATCTGAATGGGAGACAGAATGGCCTTACAAAGCCTCCAGCCCAGCCCAGGTGACCGCTTGGCATGGATGTGCTATGATTTCAGTAGGGTTGGGCACAAAGGTATGCTCAAGTCTGTCTTCTTCATTTCTTGCCTCTTTGTTGTTTCTAAATGTATTCCGAAAGCTATTAAAAGTTGCTTTAAAAAAATTGAAAATTTAAAAAAGAATATCCAAGGCAGTGATCATAAATGGAATCTCTTCTTTTTCTTTCTTTTTGTTTACTTGTTGTTATTATTATATTGTGTGTATGCATGATGAGGGGCACATGTGGAGGTCAGAGGACAACTTTGTAAAGTCAGTCCTCTTCCACCTCACTTTTAAACATTCCACCCCAGTTGGAATTTCCTGTCTACTTTCCTCTTTGAACATCTTTTATTATGGGCACATGATGTCCAATTGATTTTATATTTAGCAGTGATTCCCAGAAGTCCTAGGATAATAGACATCTTACCAGGGGGAAAAAAAAGATATGACTAAATGAGTATTCATATCAGGGGATTCACAGCAGTGGGACAGAAGTGATTCAGAAGGCGACCATGACCATCAGGTGAAGGCTGATATTAAGGCAGGCTTTCTATAGGGTGAGGTGAATGACAGTTTGATCAGAACTCTAGAATGCAAGTGACAGAACCTAACCCAAATTGCATGAGCAGAAGAGCTTGTGCTTTCTTTTGTATCTGGGACATTTATGAATGGATCCAGGCTTCAGATGGGCCTGGATCCATGTGCTAAAACACTGTGGTCAGGACCCTCAACACTAAAGATCTCTGTCTCTGGGCTTTGCTTTCCTCTGAATCTGTCTTCATTCTCTCTAATTTCAGCTGACTTCCTTTAGCAGCTAGGGGCAAATGGCTATTGGCTGTCCCCAGCCACATGTTCTGACTTAGCAATCCTAGTGGATAGAGAATATCTTTTTCCTAGAACATAGATAAATCAACTTTCAGAAGATTCCTCCTTGGCCCTGATTTTGTTTTGCGACTTCCTCTGCAGCAGCATTTCCTTACCAGCTCCCATGGGAATAGGCTACTATGACTGGCTAGGATGCATCACATGTGCAGATGTATAATGTGACCAAAGTGGTATTTATAAGAAGGAGAGAGGGGAGCTGGAGAGATGGCTCAACCCTTAAGAGCACTGGCTGTTCTCACAGAGGACCCAGGTTTGAATCCCAGCACCCACATGGCAGGGAACAACTGTCCTTAACTCCAATTCCAGGGGATTTGGCGCCCTCCTCTGACCTTCACAGGCATGACACGGGTGCACTCACGTGCATGCAGGTAATACACTCATACATATAAAATAAAAATAATAAATAAAAATATTTTTTACAAAGGAGAGAGAGGAAGATAAATACCCCAGTGGCTACACAAAGAATGACTTGCAGGAGCAGCAGTAACTGACCAGATTTTCATTCAAAATGTGGCAAGATGGCTCAGCTGGTCAAAGGTGCTTGCTGTGCTCATCCAGTTCTAATAACACATCACCCCCAGCTCAACATCAGGTAAGGAGCAGAAGACCATTCAGGAGACCCTCTTCATTCTCAGACATCCACACTCCCCCTCTGGTAACAGCTCTCTAATCTAAATCCAAAAAGTATGCAACATCTCAGTATGAGTTTCCAATGGATGCTTAACAAATTACCAGCTCAGATTTATTTATAATTCTAGAAGTCAGAAGTCAAAAGTCAAAGTGTTACTCAATTGTGTTCCTCATCAAGCTGTAAGGGTAAGTTGGTTTCTTGCCCCTCCATTAGACTGTGCAAATAAATGTCTAATTGCCATTGATTTTTTTTTTTTGCATCTCCTAAAAAAAACACAAGTCTAATCAATAAACATCAGTACTACTGGAATCAGTGAGTGAGTAGCACATTGATTGGGGATTTGGGGACTGAAGGTCAGGATAACATTACCTAAGCCCTGGAGTCAATTTTATTATCATAAGACGCAGGAAACTATTATGTGAAATATAGGAAAGGGAGTATGCATCACCACCTATGAAGATTTGTTGCCAAAATCTGTCACTTGAATCTGATCACGCTTCTGAATCTACTTACTGGGTTACAGGAAATGCAGAGACTATAAACACTTGTTAAATAAAACCTCAAGGATACAGCCAACCCAAACCAGTATATAGGAAATTCTACAGGACAAATGGCTCATTTTCATGAACAAATGTCATGAAAAAAATAAGAAAAGGTGAATTTAAGAACCCAAGCTATGGGTACCAAGCTATGTGTGTACCCTTATCTAGATTCTTGCTGGCGCAAGCCATCAGTCAAAGGACAGTTTCTAAGACGACTGAAGAGAGCTGAACCTGAATTATTTGCTACTATATTAAACCATTTCATTAATGTTATCGGTGTTTTGGTTATTTTTAATGTCCTTATCTTTCAGGGAAGCATACTAAAGACCTTACAAGTAAAAAAATAATATATATGAAATTTGCCTTAAAATATTCTAATATAAACTTCAGGGGTGAGATGGCAAGTTAGAAGCTGCCTCCATGTGGTGTGAAATCAGAAGAGTCAGGATAACAAGGACTTGACTCTATTCCAAAGAGAGAAAGAGTGAGTGAGCATCAGAAATCACAAAGAGAGTGACAGAACATCATTAAAGTGTGGGAAAACAGAAGGGCAATCCAGCAGAAAGGAGCAAGCACCACACAGCTCCAACAAGACAGCCCCCTTGTCCAGTGGGGGGAAACAGATGTTTCGTCCAAATGATGTTCAAACTGTAACACAGAAACACAAGAAACATGAAGACAGCAAGGCAGCAAGGCTTTACCAAAAGACTGTAACTTTTCAATTACTAAATCTAAAGATGATGAAATAGGTAAAACACCAGATGAAGAATTCAAAGTTTACTTATAAACATGATCAGTGATTTCAAAAAGGAGATAACTAAAGTAAGAAAATAATTTAGGACCTACAAGAAAATCAGTAACATGATGAGACAGCCAGCAACAAACATGGATGAGACAGCCAACAACAAACATGGATGAGACAGCCAGCAGCAAACATGGATGAGACAGTGACAAACATGGATGAGACAGTCAGAAATGTAGGTGAAAATTCAGCAAGCATACAGATTTTTGAACAACAAAAAAATAGAAATGTTGGAAATGAAAAAACTCAATGAATCAAACAAAAAACCACAGTGGAAAGTGTTTCCAACAGACCAGAATAAGCGGAAAAATATCCGAGATAGAAGACAAGGTTGCTTGGAACCTTTTTCACAGTTTTCTGAGAAGATTCTGATGACAACTTCTCTGAGCACTGTTCTTTTTTCATTCCTGTTTTCTAAATCAGGGTCTCACTGTGTCATCCAGGCTGGCCTAGAATTCACAGTCCTCCTGCCTCTGCCTCACAGTGCTGGGATTCATGGTGTGCCACCATGTCCAGCTCTAGACACAGTCCTTGACTTCGACATTTCTTCCTCTTCATCCATCCCTCCTTTACTCATTACCCCAAACCTGTGGCCAAGGAGTACATCAGTTTCTAATGTAGAAATGGTTGTGAACTGAAGGTTACATTACCGTCTAATCCAAAAATCAGTTAAGGCCATTTCTAACAAGTCTTAAGCAGTCTCAACCCATGATACATGACTTTTGCAGTAGGCTACAGGCACCGGTGTGGGAGGAAGGTGCCGTTGCAGACTATGAAAACTTTTAATGGCAGGTGTTAAAAGCTTGCCTTAGTTTTCTTTCTGTTGCTATAAGAAAACACTCTAACCAAAAACAACTTGCAGACACAAGGGTTTTTTGCATCTTATACTTCCAAGTGACAGTCCGTATTTGAAGGAAGTCAGGCAGGAACTGAGGGTGTAACCTCAAGGCAGGAACTGAAGTAGAGACATAAAGGAATGCTACTTACTGGCTTGTTCCTCTGGCCTGTTCTCAGCAAATATTTCTTTTTAAAAAAAAAAATGTTTTACAACTTATTTTCAATTTTTAATTGTATGCATGTTCTTCTCTTTTAAAATTTTTATTACTTCTATTTTGTGTGTATGAGTACACTGCCTGCATGTATGTAAGTGCACCCATGTTGTCATGGGTATGTATGTATGTAAGCTCCCTCGGAGGTCAGAAAGGGTGTAGGATTCCCTGGAACTAGAGTTATGGACAGTTGTTAGTTGACATGTGAGTACTGGGAACCAAACCTGGATCCTCTACAAGAGCAGCCACTGTTCTTAACTGCTGAGCCATCTCTCCGTCCCCATATGTGCTTTCTTATACAACCCAGGACCACCTGCCCAATGGTGGCACCACCCACAGTTGGCTGGGCCCTCCTATATCACTCAACAATTAAGAAGGTGCCTCACAGACATGGCCACAGGTTAGTCCAATGAAGGAAATTCTCCAGTTGATGTTCCCTCGTCCCAGGAAGTCAACTTGACAACTGAAGCCAACCATGACGAAACTATTAGACCTCTTTTCTCTACTCCTGTTAATATTTACAAATTGTCTAAAGGCCCTATGATGCCTAATTTGAATTGTTATTTTAACACAGTCTAGAATAACCTGGGAAAGAGTCTCAGTGAGGGATGGTCTACACTGGGCTGGCCTTGGCCATGTCTGTGGGTGATTATCTTAAATTATTGAGGTGGGAAGACCTGCCCACTGTAGGTGGCACCTTTCTCTAGGGAGGGGATCCTGAATTGTAGCAGTAGAGAAAGTAAGCTGGACACAGGCTTGTGTGCATTAATTCACTGCTCTTTGCTGCTTACTATGGATGCGGTATAACCAGCTGTCTTGAGCTCCTGCTGTGGTGACTCCCCCACAGTGATGAGCTGTAACCTGGAACTGTGAAATAAAATAAACCCTTTCTCCCCCAAGTTGATTTTATCAGAGCATTTTATCACAGTACCAAAGAGGAAATTGGGCACCCCACACAACGTATTGCCAAATCCTTCAGGGTCTGAATGCCTTTAGCTGAATATACACTGCATACTTGAATTTGAAAGCAAGCGAACTTTCCTTTGAGATATTATGGGGTCACAGGGCATGATTTACTATGAAAGATCTCATTGAAACCCCATCATTCAGGGGCCAGATGACCTTCTCATGTAAAGGGTGTTCTTTCCACAGAGTTTCATAATTTCAATTATGAGAGAATGGAGAAGAGCTTGTTATCCTGGCTTCTACTTAAAGGCACAGTAAAGGCACTGAGAGCCAGAAGGAAGAACACTGGGGTGGGTTTGCAGCTTCCTGAAGAGGAGCTTTTGTGATGGGTCACACCTCAAGTCATAGTATGTGCAGTAACTTGGGACTCATGACTCAATTTTAGTTTTAACGAACAAAAGAAAGATTTTGAAGCTTCCACAGTACAGTGGGGTCAGTTTCTTCAGGCCAGGAGCTGGGAGACTCTGATAGAAGGAACTCTCCAGGGCAATATCCACAATTTAGCCCCTCACAGTGTATTCCACCTCCTGCTTTTCTAGTACAACATGGAGTGTGTGATGCAGTATTGTTTGAAAGTCTGCCAAGCTTAATGTTAGGAGGATATGCCCACAACATAATGCTAAGTGGGGAAAAGGCATATGTAAATATATATGTATAATTTCTTATTTAAAGCTTGCATATATATGCTTTATATGCATATATGAGTATGATGTTAGAAGGGAATATACAAAAATATTAAGCATATGAAGCTCATGAATAATTTTAAAAACTTATTTCCATAAACTTTTCTGTACTTTCTAATTTTTCTACAATCCATGTATGTTACTTTTATTATCTTAAAAACAAAGATTAAACTAAAATATCATGTAAATTTCTTGCTTGGAAGATCAGAGTCTAAATTCTATCTTCTGCTTCTTTAGAATGTGATTCTGTCATCTAATTAATAAACTAGATGATACAGAAGAAAGAGGGGCAAGGTCACGTGAGTAAATCCAGGAACAGTGGTAACCAAAGGGTAAGTGTGGCCTCACAGGAGGGCAGGTCCTGTGGGTATGGGGTGGGCCACCATTTTATCACTCTTCCCTCTTTGGGGGTGCAAGATGCTCCTCTCGGGCTCTTTGCTGGGCTTTATCAAGGTCTGAATTGACCACAGGATGGAGAGGCAGAGACCCTGGGTAGGATGAGCAGTGTCTGTGAGCTCAAGTATGAAGCTTAGACAGGGGAGTCATGGCTCATGTTTGCCCAGTATAACTGATTCTATTAAACAGGCAAACGCAGAGGACAGACTGTCTATAGCTGTTGAAAACACAGCATGCTAGGCCAGCCAGGTGGTGTCTCCAAACACATCCTTTCAAGCAACACCTCACCAATCTAAGGATTTCCAGAACCTTCCCCAACCCTTATTTCAGGTATGGTATAATAAGGACACACCCAAGTCAGATGAGTACATTTAAATCATGAGTGATCTGAGTTATCACTCCACTTTCCAAATATGTGTCCTTATCTGTAAAACCAGGAATCCTATAATAATTTCATTGAATTATTCTGAGTTTTAAATGACAGCCTGAATATTAAAGATGTGTTGTAATTGTATAGTGGTATGTTATTTTCATAAGGAGATGGGAGCTTGTCCTTCATCCTTTCTCCCATCTTATCTTGATTGGACCAGAGTCGATCACTGCTGTAAGCGACCTGGCTAAGGAGTTTCTGGCCACGCTTGCATCTCATCTGCCACCTTCTAGCAACCTACCCCTAGTCCACCTTGCTGATGGTGGTGGCTGACAATGGGGGAGGTTAAGCTGAGGCAACAGATCATAGACACCAAGTGCAGCCTGGATTCTTCACGAAGAGGGAGCAGCCCAGGACTACGGGGAGACTGGCCACCTCACACCTAGAGGGAGTAGAAGAGCTGTGAGAAGAGGTAAGAGCTGTGAGAAGAGGTCACTTGTTTCTCAGTCTCAATCCTCCTTAAAGAGGAAGAATAAGGATTGAGTGCCCTTCACCTCTATTGCAGAGAGCAGGGCTGTAAGGAGATCACATGTTGATGGTGAACGTGAGTTCATTACAGTTTGAGGGACAGGCTTGTGTTTGTTTTCAGATGGGAAGCCTAGCTGGGAGCTGGCAAGCCTGGAAGAGGAGCCCATATTGGGTAGGCCTGCCCGCCTACCACCTCAGAGTACATGAGGGCAGATTATGTCTGGAAGATCCTTCGCGGGGTAGACATGAGGAGCTGGGTGGGGTCTTGAGCTACTGACTCTCCAGAGAGAGCTACAAGTGGGCTTCTATGAAGGTACTGCAAAAGATGTTGTCCCCAACTTGAGGGGCTGCCTAGGGATGCAGAGATGGGTGGGAGGGAGATTTCTTTTTTTTTGTATTGTTACAGGAAAATCAGAGACCAGCAGCTAAAGTCGGGTAAGGAGAGGGATTTAATTTTACACTAGTAGACTCCCAGTACCTCCCTCCAGTTTTAGGGGTTTTTATATTCGTGTGAGGAAGTTCAAGTAAAAGACAGAGCAGCACACAGGTGGTAATTATGTAAAGGGTACTGGGACAGTTAAGCAAGGTAAGGTATGGCCGCAGAGGTTACAAAGACTTCCTTCCAGGTCAAGCACAGGGGGCAGGATGGAGGAAGACTCCCGCTCACCTCCCCTGATACCTCCCTCTTATCTCAGAGTTTTCTAAACTTAGGAGAACAAAAGACTTCTATCCTGGGTAACGACAGGAAGTGGGGGCAGGGAGAAGACTCCAGCATATATCCCCAGTCTTACCTCTTGCCTAGGAGCTCTTCCTGCTCCAAAGTTCTTAATTACCATTTCCATTATAGTATCTTATTATTTTTATTTATTTTATGTGTATGAGCTTATTGCCTTCATGTGTGTAAGTGCACCTGTGTCATGCAGTGCCCACAGAGGTTAGAAGAAGGCATCTCATCCCCGGGAACTGGAGTTACAGATGGTTGTTAGCCACCATGTGGGTACTAGGAATTGAAACCAGAACCTCTGCAAGAGCAGTCAGTGCTCTTAACCACTGAGCCATCTCTCTAGCCCCCGTGAGAGAGAGATTTCTAAGAACCTACAGAAAGCACCCATGAGCAAAGTCTGCTCTGGCACCAGCCAGTCCAAGTGTACAGAGCTGGTTTATGATGAAGACTAATGCATCATATGAACTACACCACTGTCTTATCCCTTCTTCCCCACACTGCAACCCTACAGAGGGTCAGGAACAACAGCTTATGAGTGTGGAGGGAGGCTAGAAAGAAAAAGAAAGCAGGATAATGGCCTCCCACTCAGCCCACAAACCATCCTACTAAAGAGAGTGGGGGAACTGAAGTGTTGACCAATATGTGGGTGTGGACCTTATAGTGAACTCTTAGAACTTCTGGCTGCCTCAGCCTCCATCTGAATGTGATCAAAACTTCACACCAGAAGCAGAGCTTAGTGATAGGTAAAAAGTTGGTGGAGAACGAGCAAATGGATGATGAGGCACCGAGACACAGATAAAACTCCATCAAAATAGGGTTTATTAGCAAAGGACCACATGGGACAGATTCCTTTCCGGGCAGGGAAAATGTCTGCCTGGGTCTTGAGCTGGGGTCTTTTTAAAAGGGAGGCTTCTGCTTCCTGCAGAAGGTGGGAAGATGTATTTATTTTTAAAGTTGGCGTGGGGGAGTGGGAGAGCAGGACTGTTAAAACCTGTCCTCTTTAGAGATCAAAGGGGAAGCCTGCTGTGTTTGCCAAACAGTGGAGAAAAGTCTGCTTCTCTTGACTTCAAAGACCAAGGTGCTTATCAGCTAGGTTCCCTTTTCTCAGGAGCATGAGAAGTCCTTGGGATCCTGTTGGTGAGGGGGTGGGGCTATCTGAACCTTAACACTTAGTTCCTCCTTATAGCTTCTATTTTCCCACCCTCCCTGTTCCTCAGTGTGCTCTATCGCGATGTCTGCTTTATGCAACCCCCTCCCCAGCGGACAGTAGATACAGCTTGTTTGACTCACCCCACTGACCCCCACAGCCCACATGGAATGCACAGACAGGTTACAGCAGCTATCTGTGCAGTGACACACAAGGGGGGACTCCACAGTACTCAAGCCTGCCTGCTGTACACCCAATCATTAGAATGCCCCACAGATACCTGCTGGTCCTCCATAAACGCTTCAGCCCACAAGCATCTCTCTGTAGTTCTCTCTGTTGCTTCCCACTTGCTGGTTGAACGGCGAATCCCAGGTGGCTCTCCTGTCCCATCCCATAGGCCCTGAAGGGTGCCCTCCTCTCTGGTGCATCTACACATAACACACTGCTTCTGTTATTCTATGTGGTTTGTTGTGCTGCCTCCTATGTATCTCCCCTGACCCACTGCCCAACCCTAACTTTCCTGGTCAAGGCAGGACAACTTGGTAGGAATAAACTGAACATAAGTCAAACAGGGGCCACAAAGGTGGCTGCTGGCGCCAGCTAGTTTTCCGGGGGAGAGATGCCTGCTCACACACTTTGGATTAACACTATGCACACAATAAAGAAGGATCCCATGCAGAGCATGCTGTAAACCCATATGGACACCTCCCCTGGAGACATATCAGGGCAAAGCTAGAACTTAGAGCGCTCCACTGAGACAGACCTCAAGGCCAGATTAGAGGAAAATCCAACATCCTGAGCAACCAAAGAAAGTCTAAAGACTTCATCCAGATGCATCAGGAAGTGAGAAGAAAGCCAAGGCTCTGTAACCGCTCTCAAGAATGTGCTTATGAGGTATGTCAATGCACTCCTCACACACTGATGGAGTGCTATTGAGTACTGTGGCAAGCCCTATCCCCAGCAACTTATTTTATTAAACCACTGAACCTGTTGGGAAAAAAAATGAAATACCTTGATGAATGCTGTAAGAACTCTGTATTTTGATAGAAAACTCTGTTTAAAATGTTGATTTAGATTTACTTGTTAAGCTTGTCTGTTCTGTCTGATTTGTATCTACCACACATGGATGATTAACCTAGTTGAAATGCTAAGAATTGAAGTGCTGTAAACCTCCTTCCTGGACCCTGGACCCTGGACCCCAGACTCAGTTGATTTACAATGTGTCCTGTAGGCCTGTTTGTACATACCAGATAACCGATAAGGAACAAAGAGAAGGAAGTTGCACCAGGCTTACACCAGATCTAGCCTTCCTGGAAAAGATGTTTAACCGAAACTATAGCTTTTAGAAGATGTTTGATCAAAGTGTCTGCTGAGGAATGCTTTTTGTGTAATGACTATGTGGGCCTATATAATCTGTACCTGAAACTGAATGGGGGTCGATCGTTCTGACCAGACTTGCATGTCTTGGGAAACCGGTCGACCCCAGCCGGCTGGAAAGTAAAGACTCTGCTTGATTTTTACATCTCCAATCCCGTGTATTTGTTATCTGGAGGGGACCCATCGAGTCACGGACCCTAACATTTTGGGGGCTCGTCCGGGATTCGAGGGGGGACCCCTGAAAAACAAAAGACAAGTAGAGACAAAGTTTCATACGAAAAAGGCCCTCATAACAAGTCTCAAGTTCGAGTCCTAAGCAGGGAAATCCAGGTTCGAGTCCTGGCCCTAGGGGTTGGAGAGATCCGACTCTGGAAAAAAAGCTTAACGACAAAAAGCTGGCACCAGAAGTAAAAAAGGTCGAGCTCCTAACCCTACGGCAGTCCGAGTGGACGCCTTTCAAAAAAATTACCAAGAGCCTTAAAAATCTAAAAGATGAGAGTGAGAGTGATGAATGCGGCGCGCGCCAGAGTGAGAAGAAGACCGGTCCAAGTAAAAGTAGTAAAATGTGGTGTGGATGTATGCTGATGGTTACGCTCCTTAT
The DNA here is from genome assembly GCF_000622305.1 of Nannospalax galili. Lineage (NCBI taxonomy): Eukaryota > Metazoa > Chordata > Mammalia > Rodentia > Spalacidae > Nannospalax > Nannospalax galili. Next base: position 989,108 of record NW_008328607.1, read on the forward strand.
AGTAGGAGTGAGATTGGTTCTGTATTTCTCTATACGCACCTGGTTCTAAAACTTTTTTTCCTCTCCATATACTGTTCCATACTCGAGACCAGAGTCTTCGCGTGGGACCGTTAATGACAAAAGAACAACTGAGGCCTACTGGTCAGGGCCACTCCCTGATGTAGGTGGAAGGCTCTTAGTCCTCTTAACGGACCCCGACAGCCCTCACGGGTGGAGACGAAAGCCCCTTCTCACACTCTGCAACTCTAGTCCTTGGCGCTAACCATTGGACTACCCTTTCACACGGGTCGAACAATTAAAAGCCACAGGGCGCTCGCCGCTAAAAAACTCCCGTGTAAGGATAAGAGGGTCCCAGACGTGAATCCCAGATAAATTCACGTCCCCCACAAAAAAAAAAACTGGGCAACAAAAGACACTCGTTCACAAGCACAACCACCGGTCATCATTGTCTAAAGTGGTTTCTTTCCCCTCTCTCTCTTTCTCTCTCTCTCTCTCTCTCCTCTTTTACTTTCAGTTCCCCAGATACTATGGGCCAAACTCAGGCCACCCCCAAAGGCACAATTCTTTCTCACTTTTCAGAAGTAAAGAAGAGGGCCTTGAAACTGGGCCCTAGCATCAAGAAGGGTAAGTTTGAGGCCCTCTGTTCCACCGGGTGGCCGGCTTTCGGGGTAGGGTGGCCCAACCAGGGGTCTCTTTCTCTGGATACCATAGGCAAGGTTAAGGCAGTCATCACCCAACCCGACCCCGAAAGACACCCAGACCAGCTCCCCCTATATCCTTTTATGAAAAAATTTGGTCGAAGACCCCCCATCATGGTTGGGGCCTCTCCTGGAGCAAGAACCCCATGGGGGCCCCCCAAAGGCCACCATCCTGGTTGCCCAGGAAGGGCCAAAGTCCCCCAGCCGCCGAGAAGGAAAACCTACTGCCCCACCAGTTCTACCTGAGAGCTCCCCCCTCTACCCCCCATTGCCAGTTGATCAGCCACCGCCTTATGCAGCTACCCAGAGGGGAGGAGCTGGGGGTCCTCCCCAAGAAAAAAACATAAAAGAAGCTCAGCAGGGGAAAATGGCGGCAGCTGTCTCCCCAGATTCCTCCACCGGAGAGAAAAGACAGCCTAGAGGGGGAGGGGCAGGAATACAGTTAAGGTCCCGGGAAAACAGGGACCAGATAGAAGAAGTCTCCTCCTCCACTGGAGGAGCCGTGCCCATCCTACCCATATGGGCAGTTGGCAGCCCGGATGGCCAGCAGTATCAATACTGGCCATTTTCTTCCAGTGATCTCTATAATTAGAGAACCCAGAACCCCCCTTTTTCTAAAGACCCTAAGTGTCTTATAGGTCTGGTGGAATCTATCATGTTCACTCACTGTCCCACTTGGGATGACTGCCAGCAGCTACTCCGCACCCTCTTTACCACCGAGGAGCGGGAGCGGATCCTTAATGAAGCCAGGAAGAATGTTCTCGGAGAAAATGGAAGACCCACCACCCTCCATTGATAAAGCGTTCCCTCTCAAGCGTCCAAGCTGGAATTTTGGGATGACAGAAGGTAAGGAGCGTCTCTGAGTCTATCGCCAGACTCTAATGACCGGTCTCCAAGCAGCTGCAAGACGGCCTACTAACTTAGCAAAGGTAAAGACAATTGTTCAGGGAGAAGCCGAAAGCCCGGCCGCGTATCTGGAAAGGTTGTTTGATGCTTACAGGCAGTATACCCCTATAAACCCAGAAGCAGAGGAACACAGGTCAGCTGTGGTTTTCTCCTTTATTAACCAAGCAGCTCCCGATATCAGGAGAAAGCTCTACAAGCGGGATGACCTGGGAGAGATCTCAATTAGGGAACTGCTACAGCAGGCAGAGAGGGTATTCAACACTAGAGAATCTCCAGAAGACAGAGAAGAGAGATTGAGAAAGGAAGAACAGGAGGTGAGAAGTAGGAATAGGAAGGAAGACAGAGAATTCCAAAGAAAGGAGAACAGGAAGCAGAGGGAAGAGATAACCAGAATCTTTTTGGCCAGAGTGAAAGGGAGTCCTGAGACACGCCGGAGGCTAGAGCCCCGCCCAACCAAACTGGGGCGAGAGCAATGTGCCCTGTGCAAAAGATATGGGCACTGGAAAAGAGAACGTCCACAAAGGGGAGAAAGACAGGGAAGGGGGGG
>NW_008328607.1:995675-1009208 GCF_000622305.1 Nannospalax galili
TTGCCCTGAAGGAGGAATGTTGTTTTTACAGAGACCATTCAGGTATAATAAAGGATAACATGGCAAAGATACGAGAGGGATTAGAGAAACGAAAGATGGAAAGGGAAGCCAGTCAAGGGTGGTTCAGCTCTTGGCTTAATCAAACTCCTTGGGTGTCAACCCTTCTCTCCGCTGTTGCAGGGCCCTTAATTATCCTTCTCTTGCTTGTCACGATTGGGCCCTGTATAGTAAACAGACTGCTGAGGTTTGTCCAAGAAAGAATAGACTCGGTTCATCTCTTGGTGCTGCGGCAGAAGCACCAGGTTGTAGAGTCGGCTGAGGAAGATTCCTCAGTTTTACCAAGACAAGGGGGGGAATGTTGGGAAAAAAAATGAAATACCTTGATGAATGCTGTAAGAACTCTGCATTTTGATAGAAAACTCTGTTTAAAATGTTGATTTAGATTTACTTGCTAAGCTTGCCTGTTCTGCCTGATTTGTATCTACCACACATGGATGATTAACCTAGTTGAAATGCTAAGAATTGAAGTGCTGTAAACCTCCTTCCTGGACCCTGGACCCTGGACCCCAGACTTAGTTGATTTACAATGTGTCCTGTAGGCCTGTTTGCACATACCAGATAACCGATAAGGAACAAAGAGAAGGAAGTTGCACCAGGCTTACACCAGATCTAGCCTTCCTGGAAAAGATGTTTAACCGAAACTATAGCTTTTAGAAGATGTTTGATCAAAGTGTCTGCTGAGGAATGCTTTTTTGTGTAATGACTATGTGGGCCTATATAATCTGTATCTGAAACTGAATGGGGGTCGATCGTTCTGACCAGACTTGCATGTCTTGGGAAACCGGTCGACCCCAGCCGGCTGGAAAGTAAAGACTCTGCTTGATTTTTACATCTCCAATCCCGTGTATTTGTTATCTGGAGGGGACCCATCGAGTCACGGACCCTAACAAACCCTTACCACAACCATATGATATGGCATTCTCATGTTACTGATGAGAGAACTGAGACACGGGAGAAATTAAGTCCTGAATTCACAAAGATAGCAAGCAACAGGGGCTGGTTGAAAGTCATCCATGTTGGAAGTCATTCACTCCAACTCTCCTTCCTGGACCAGCTGCAACCTCTCCAGGGTCCTGAAGCCGCTCTCTTCTGCGGGGTTCATGTCAAATTACAGCCAGCACTGAAACTTCCAGTTAGTCAGTGAGCATGGGGACAAGGAATAGAGCTCAAATATTTTTGGAGGACAGAACAGAACCTCAGAAGATCACACTGAGCTAGGCACAGTGGTGCATGCCACTTGGGAGGATGAGGTGGGAGGACAAGTTTCAAGCCAGCTGGGTAACATAGCAAGACACTGACTGAAAAAAAGAAACACAGTTCTAGGTCCTGTCTGTCCCTTCTTCACTGAGGACAGCCCTTACTCTGCAAGATCTTGCTTGACCGTGCTCCAGCAAGCTCTCTGGTCATTGTGGTGGTAAACTGGAAACAGAGGCAGAATGAAGGATGAGAGGCTTACAGTCTGGTCCTGAGGAGAGTTTTGGAGGGAGCTTTGGGAGAGAAATGTTGCAACTATGAGAAGTGAAGACAGTGAAGAGGTGGTGTCCTAGTTTGTGTCTCCATTGCTGTGACAGAACACTCTGACCAGTACCAACTATGAGAAGTGAAGACAGTGAAGAGGTGGTGTCCTAGTTTGTCCTCCATTGCTGTGACAGAACACTCTGATCACTACCAACTTGGAGAGGAAAGGTTTTACTTAGCTTACGTCTCCTAGGTCACAGTTCATCGGGGAGCCCAAGGTAGAAACTCAGGGCAGGAACTTAGAAGCAGAAGCTGGAGCACAGGCCATGGAGGAATGCTGCTTACTGACTTGCTCCCTTGGCCCCTGCTCAGCCTGCTTTCTTATGTATCACAGGCCACCTGCCCAGGGGTGGCATCACCCACAGTGGGCTGGGCCCTCCCACATCACTCAATCAAGAAGGTGCCCCATGGACATGGCCACAGGCCAGGCCAATGAAGGCAATTCCCTAATTGAGGCTCCCTCAACCCAAGTTGACACAAAAGCTATCCAGCACATTTGACCGCTTATCAACTTGATATACAAACACATCACTATTAAACCATAACCTTTCCAATTCTTGTCCCCAAGATATGATGTTAACATTAATATCACAACATAAGAGGCCACAGACCTGTCCTATGGAGGCAATTCCCCAACTGAGGCTCCCTCACCCAAGGTGTGTCAAGTTGACACTAAAGCTACCCACCACATTTGACCCCTTGCCAACTTGACACATGAACACGTCACTATTAAACCATAATGTTTCCAAGTCTTATCCCCAAGATATGATGATAACATTAATATCGCAACATAAAGCAATACAACCTCAAAAGCCCCACAGTCCTTAAGAAACCCAAACACTTAGAACCCATAGTCTCTTTTTAAAAGTCTCTTAACTGTGGGCTTCTGTAAAATCCAAAACAAGTACTGTCTCATTTCAAAGGGAAGAATCAGTCATACCTAAGCAAAACCAAAGTCCAGCAAAGTAGCTCAAGGCTGGACATCTGGGATTCATTCATGATTTTCTGGGCTCTAAAGGGCTCTGGCAGCTCCACTTCTATGACTCTGCCATCCACAGCACACACAGCTCGTCTTGCAGACCCAAGCCAGCTCCATTCCATACCTACTGCGGTCCTTGGTGGTCATCCCACTGTCCTGGCATCTCCAAAAAGCTAGGGTCTCCATGGAAACTGAGGCTACACCTTCACCAATGGCCTCTTCTTGCCTCTTGGGGTGCAAAGCCTCAGAATCTCTCCATGGCCCCATCAATCCTGGGGTCTTCACTGCAACTGAAGCTGCACTTTCACCTATGGCCTTTCCTGGCCTCTCAGAGTGCCAAGCCTCAGCTGCTCTCTGTGACCCCTTCACGCTTTCAACACCAGAACCATGCAGGAGACTCTTACTCATTACCAAGTCCTGCTTCCAGCTTGAAATAGAGGTGTGGGTCCCCTCTGTGTGCTGACCCTGAGGAAATACCTCACAATTCAAAATCTCACAGGAACAGCCCTGATAAGTCTCTGCTTCCCTTTGAAGCTTCCCAAGCCAGGCCTCCATTGTCCACAGCTCTTTCAGCATAACTGTTCAAGCTCCACAGCAACAAACTCTAAGCACTCAATGGCTTTTCCAGCCCAAAGTTCAGAACACTTCTACAATCCTCTCAAAAACAACTGGGTCAGGTCTGTTACAGCAGTACCCCACTCTCTGGTACCAATTTCTGTCCTAGTTTGTTTCTTCATTGCTGTGACAAAACACTCTGACCAATACCAACTTGGGGAGGAAAGGTTTTATTCATCTTACATCTCCCAGGTCACAGTTCATCCAGGAGCCAAAGGCAGAAACTCAGGACAGGAGCCTGGAGGCAGGAGCTGGAGCACACGCCATGGGGGAATGCTGCTTACTGGTTTGCTCCCCTGGTCCCTGCTCAGCCTGCTTTTTTTATGCAACACAGGCCACCTGCCCAAGGGGGGCACCACCCACAGTGGGCTGGGCCCTCCCACATCACTCAACAATCAAGAAGGTGCTCCATGGACATGGACATAGGCCAGTCCAATGAAGACAATTCCCCAATTGAGGCTCCCGAAACCCAGGTGTGTCAAGTTGACATTAAAGCTATCCAGCACAGGTGGGATGTTTGAAGAGACAAGCTGGAATCCTACAAGGAGGTGATTGGGCTGGTGGTGATGGTGATGGTTTTGGTGCAGGTGGTGGTGGAGGTGGTGGTTCTGTTTCTTTCCAACTAGGCTCTGAGGCTGACCCATGTTTCACTTCCCAGCCTGGCTCCATCTATATTCCCAGAACACGCTATCTGATACATCATAGGTACCTGGTAAATGTTTGTTGAAATGAATTTTAAAATTCTTACTTACATTTATGTGTGTGTGTGTGTGTGTGTGTGTGTGTGTGTGTGTGTGTGTGTGTGTGTGTGTAGGGGTGCTTGTGTACTACGATGCATGAGTTGAGGTCAGAGGACAACTGGGAGTCAGGTATCTCAATCATGTGGGTCCTAAGGACTGGGGATCAAACTCAGGTTTTCAGGCTGGCTTGCTGAGCCATCATAGCAACCCTGTTGAAATGAATTTAAAGTACACTGTAAAGCCCCATGTAACTGGTACCCCAGGTGCCCGCTTCATGCTAGGGAAGAGGCTGGCAAAACAATTCCAGGAATTACCACTGAGTGGCAGCCTTTGGTGCACTGACCCAGGTAAGAACCTAAGAATTATTTGTTATATGGCTCATACTTGGGATGAGGTAGACTGACCAGGACCTGGTCTAGCACTCAAAATCTTAGGGTTCAGGCACAGTAGCTCTCAGGTACCCATGGACCCCAGCCTAAGGTTCAAATTGCTCTCTCTGGTGGTGTGAGTCACAGCAAGAATGGGAGGCTTGAACTCCCAACAATCCTGGCTTTGTCTTTTAGATTTATGCGGTATGTGTATCCTTTCAGCTCCTTCCAGTTATGTTTACCTTCTACTTTTAGGTGACCTTTGACAATACCCACTCTTTGAAATGATATGTCCACATGTTATCTTGAGTATTTTACAAAAGAAGCCTTCTTTCCACATGTGCCCTCAGCTGAGCCAGCCTTGAAATGTCCAGATGACACATAATCAATTCAAGGATAGCACTCAATCTTCTCCACTTGATAGAAGAGGTTTTCAAACACTGGGACACAGAAGAGGGCCTGGAGAGGAGTCAGGCCCTTTACCACGAGTTCAGTTCAAAGTCTTATTGCTTCCAGCTTTGAATGTAAGACCTAGAGGAGATAAACCCTTGATTGACCTGGGACAATTGTTCCTCTAAGAACAAACATGTATATTAGCCAGAAATCTCTGACAAGGACCACAGCTGGCATCCTCAGACCCCTTCCATGTGGAGAGTGCTCAACACAGTTTTGAAGGTAACTCTTGAAAAGCTTCAGGCTGCTCAGTGTCACTAGCTCCAGAAACTTTTCACTTTATTAGTGCACAGGAATCAATGTCTCAGGGTCAAAAAGCTAAATAAGATAAACAACAGAGGAAGAAATGAGATCTCAACTCTCCTTGCCTCTTTGGGACATTTACTTATCTCCTGCACATACTTAAGGATTGCAAGATAGTAACCTTATAATTACACTGGCAAAGGGCACTCTGCAAACACAAATGTTAGAAAAATATTTTTCTCAAACAGACACTGTTAGGGTCCGTGACTCGATGGGTCCCCTCCAGATAACAAATACACGGGATTGGAGATGTAAAAATCAAGCAGTCTTTACTTTCCAGCCGGCTGGGGTCGACCGGTTTCCCAAGACATGCAAGTCTGGTCAGAACGATCGACCCCCATTCAGTTTCAGATACAGATTATATAGGCCCACATAGTCATTACACAAAAAGCATTCCTCAGCAGACACTTTGATCAAACATCTTCTAAAAGCTATAGTTTCGGTTAAACATCTTTTCCAGGAAGGCTAGATCTGGTGTAAGCCTGGTGCAACTTCCTTCTCTTTGTTCCTTATCGGTTATCTGGTATGTGCAAACAGGCCTACAGGACACATTGTAAAGCAACTGAGTCTGGGGTCCAGGGTCCAGGAAGGAGGTTTACAGCACTTCAATTCTTAGCATTTCAACTAGGTTAATCATCCATGTGTGGTAGATACAATCAGGCAGAACAGGCAAGCTTAGCAAGTAAATCTAAATCAACATTTTAAACAGAGTTTTTTATCAAAATGCAGAGTTCTTACAGCATTCATCAAGGTATTTCATTTTTTTTTTCCCAACAACACTTTCCTGACGTTTGTTAAAATAGTTTTAAATGTTTGATTCAGGTGATAAGGGACAGGACTTTCTTCTTGGTATAAGTTCAACAGGAGGTTGATCTCTACTTTCCCACTAATATGGTTCTTCTTAGCACAAAATATCATATTTTGACAGCAAATAATTATTTCTTTCTGAAAAGGCTATTTCTAAATTAGGCAGCTATCCCATGCCTGGGGATGCCCAGGGTCACCCTAAGGAGAATCAACATCCTCTGAGAATCATATCCAGGGCTTTCTCCAAATTATGTTACACATAAGGTTTACGGGGCAACTACTGTCCAGAGGGAGAAAGATAGTGGGCCCATGTACAGCCAGTCACACACAAAGCCCTGAACAATAAATATCACTTGTGTGTCAGTCAGCTTTCCATAACTGTGATAAAGTACCTGAGATAATCAACTTAAAAGACTAAAATGTTACTTTTGGTTCCTGGTACCAGAGCTTTTCATCCATGGCCACTTGGCTCCATTGCTTTTGGGCCTGTAGAAACAGGACATAATGGCAGCAGTGTGTAGTAAAATATAGCCGTTCATCTCAAGGCAATCAGGAAGAAGGAAGAGACAAGAAGGCACCAAGGATCCCCTCTGAGGGTATTCCCCCAGTGACCTAACTGCCTTCCACGAGACCTTACTTCTTAAAGGTTTCATCTCCCAGTAAAGCCATAGGTGTGGAGGAACACTTCCATACCACAGCACCATGGTTTGCCCAGCCGTGCTCTAGCCGTGCTCATGTTTCAAAATGCATGTGATATGGCCATATGCCATACACTTCAAAGGTCACAATTCAAAGTGTGGATCTGTGCTCAGTGCAATAACAGAAAGCTGTGCAGGTCAGGCTGTTATACAGCATGCATTTGGGGACATCAGTGAGGAAGGAAGAGCCTAGGTAGCCCATATGGTGAGCTTGGCGATGCTTGACACTAAACAAGGAATGGGCCTATAGCCTCTCATGCCTACTGCAACTTGGGCAGCATCTGGTCTTCCATCCCTGTGGAGGGCCAGCCTGGGCACAATATATCTCAGCCTGCATTGACCAAGTGGTGGCCATGAATTTGCAGGAGGGTCTGATCAGGCTCCTTCCTGCCTGTCAACACAAGCAGGACTGAATCCTTTGGCTAAGTAAGGCATTGGATGCAGTGGCTACATCCATGTCCAGTTCTCACAGTTGCTACATGTATAAGTATGTTAGTGGCTATCAGCTGTGTTGATGGACGAGTTATGGTTACTCTGAATTTCTAGCCTCTCAGTAAAAGCTGGGCTACCCTAATCCAGCCTCGTTTTTAGACAGATCCCTTGGAAGTCTCTGGGGCAACCATAGCAACAGTGCACATGCTGCTGGAATAGTATAGCTCCTCCTCCGATGGTGACAAAGGACCTAATGTCCCCAGTGACCAACTGATTGCTGAATAGAAGAATCTCTGCCCAAGGTGGTAGAAAACTGTGACCCCGAAGTCCACACTCAGGGGTTCCTTCTTCCTCCCCTGGTTCTTATGCAAACTGGCCACCACCGCAGTTTTCTCTTTTCTCTCTCCTCGGCTGGGAGTTTTATTTCCTGTGAAGAGTGAGAAAGGCACTAGCAGGTTTCTCCAGAAGAGCACAGCTCCACTCAGTCAGACAAGCATCAAAGTAGAAAAAAGCACCTGAAGAGACCCAAAGGCTGGGCTAACCTTTAGCATGTAAATACCTTACACTTTCATGTCTCTGTCACACAGAGAAGCCACTGAAAGGTGAGTTGTAAATAAGGAGAAAAGGGTCTGAGGAAATCAAATGGAGAGCTAGTTGAAGTCAAAAGGGTCTCCTAGCCCCAGGTCACTGACCTACAACATTCTGTTCCATGTCTGTGCTTCTTGCTTTTATCTTGAATATGTAAAGTACCTGTTGTCTCAGAGCTCCATGAATGACTCTGATGTTAGTCAGACTCTCCTTGAGTCTTCACCTGGATTCCCCCAAAAAGCAGTATCTGAGGCAGAGGGTTCAGATGCTTCAACTCGGTTAGACATGATACTCTCTAACAAATAGGAAGAGAGAAATGGATGGGAACTGAAGAGGAAGGGAATCATTTAAAGAGGCCAGTTACTGAGCAGCCTGTAGCTAAGTGCCAGTGATGTACCTCATTAACTCATTCGAAATGTATTTGCACCAAGCTCATTAAAACCCAGGTATTATACAAAAGCTATAGAGCTGTTCCCCAGCCTCACACTCACAGAGAATCCATGTGAATGTCATCCAAAGTCAGCCTGTGTGAGTATGAGAAGGAAAGAATTTCCCATCAGCTCTTGCCACCATTGGTCACAGGTTTACCCCAAAAACATCAACCCCCCACACACTTCCAGTTTGTACATACGTCTGGGCATTAGGAAGATCTCAAGGAGATAATGATGGGAGTTTTTAAGGGGCAGATAAGAGGTAGGACTAGCGCCTGAGCAAAGAAGGCAACTAGCACACACTTACCACTGTACCCAGGATGGGAGGCTGGGGCAGCCAGAGGATCCGAAACCCCACCCATGGGAAGAGCTAGAAAGACAGAAATGTTGCTTGTGGGGAATGGACAGCCATGTGTCTCTTGCATGTACAAGGTCCAGATTCCCCTAGAGAAACTGAAGTGATAACAAACACGTGCTCAGGTGGGATTTCAGAGTCCTCTGTCATCTACTGAGATGGTCCATGCTCTGCTTCACACTGTGTATCCTCATTCCAGAGCTTTGCAAATCCCAGCTCTTCTTACTGGGAGGCAATCAACCATGAGATGGTGCAACACTGTAGTCAGCCCGCATTCAAGCCCCAAGTCTGCCACCTACTGGCTTGGTCACATACTGCAAGATTCCTAAACTCGCTGAGCCTCAATTTCCTTACCTGTAAAATGGGAGCATGATATTACACAAGAGTGCTGAGCATCATGTTTAGCCTGTTGTCTGGCACCAATAATTCTCAATAAATAGGAACTATTGTAAGGATAGTGCCAGCAGACCCTGTGTGTCTCCAGAAGTACCACGTTTCTCCCAGGGACATTAGAATAGTATGACACCATTAGATTTAACATCATCTGCATCTATTTTAAGGCCCTCTTGTGAACAAATAGAAAATCTGGTGGCAGCAAAATGGCATAAAATGAATAAAGCTGCGTTGTAAAATTAGCATTGAGTTTTCCCATCTTGGCTCCAGGCGAGTCTCCCAGTTAGGAGTGAGTCAGTTTCTGCAGAAGGGAAATGAGCTGTGTTGTGCATTGCTCTGCTCCCCCTGTTCATTGAGATCCAAGAACAATGCTTGGGAGGGGATTCCTCAGTCTATGAAAATGGTCCTATGCACTTGTCTTTCAGCAAATGGCCCTCACTTGACATGAAAGGGGTCCATGCTGCTTCTGTGTGTGTGTGTGTGTGTGTGTGTGTGGTCTGCTTGTTTCCTTACTAGCTTGCTTGTGACAGGGTCAGTCTATGTAGCTCATGCAAGCCTAGAATTCAAGATCTTCCTCCTCAGCTTCCCAAGTGCTGGAATTAAAGGTATACACCATCACACCTGGTTTAGAGCATTTTCTTCCTGTTTTTCTTCTGTCTTTTTTCTTTCTGTTCTGTTGTTTTGAGACAGGTTCTCGCAATCTCTCTGTCTCAGCCTCCAGATGTGCACTTGCACACCCAGCCTCATGGCTTTCCTCTTGCTTCCAATTACTTATTTTATCAGCCACAGAAATGCCTATGGAGTCCTGAACTTGTGCCAGGCTTTCCACAGACTTGAGGGACTCAGCTGAGCCTCAGAAGGAAAGCTGCTTAGAAGAGACACACATTCTGAGACAGGTGGCACAAAGGTTCAGGCATCTGCTCAAAAAATACTGAGCACCTCCCAAGTCCAAACACTAGGTCAAAACCAAAGGCTTAGTGCCTGCTTCCACAAACTAATTGTCTAGAGGGGCCACTCACAAGCAGAGGAATGCAATAAAGCACCCTTTCAAGATATGCAATCTAGAGATATACCCTCTATACCTCAACTGAGCCTCTGCTCTCAGTTCCTGCACCCAGCAAGTTTCCAGTCTCTAGGTATCTTATCAGACCATTCCTCAAATTCAAGTAAATTTGTAGATTTTATACTTGTATATGTTTATATCTTATATCTTAGAATTTTTAAATAAACTTCAGTTTTTAAGAAAGATCAAGGCACAGCAGCTGGCTTCCTGGTGCCACCATCTTTCCTGGGTAAGTCCCCTGGTGCCCACCATGCCTTGACTTCCCCAGCCTCATTCACCCTCCCAGCTCCCCCACCCCATCTCTCCTCCTGGCCTGGATACTGGCTCATTCTTGTCTTGGCACCCCAGACCCCTGGACTGACTTCTTGGCCCAGAATCCCCACTGCTTCCTGATCCTTTGCATCCAGACCAACCCAATTCCTCCCTGAAGTCTCCAGGAGATCTCTGGGCCTAGTCCCACCTCCCTTTGCATCCCTGGGCTGCACAGCCGCTGGCTTCCTGGTGCCAGCACCTTTCCTGGGTAACTCTCAAGGCACCCACTGTGCCTTGACTCCCCCAGCCTCATTCACCCTTCCAGCTCCCCGACCCCATCTCTCCTCCTGACCTGCCTGGGTAATGGCCCATTTCTTGTCTTGGCATCCCAGACCCCTGGGCTGACCTCTTGGCCCAGAATCCACACTCCTTCCTGACCCTTTTCATCCAGACCAACCCAGTTCCTACCAGTAGTCCCCAGGAGCCCTCAGGGCCTCTTCCCAACTCCACCTCCCTTTGCATGCCTGGGTGGCACTAGATTCCTAGGACCAGCATCTTTCCTGGACCCTGCTCCCAGGCCAACCAAGCCCCCAAATTCCTGAGGTTAGTATCTTTCCTGGAGAAATCCAGACCTTAGGAGAAACCCTGAGAACATCTGATCCTCATCTGACTTGGGCCTCTGTGGGAACTCCTGAAGACAAAAGCAATTCAGCCACTCCAACATAAAATCAAAAGAGAGACCCTGAAGCCTAGACCAACCAGCTTTTCATGCCCAACAAGTAAACCACAAAGGCACATAAAGTTTACAAAAAGAAGCAGACCTAAACTCAACAAAGGAAGGCTTGAGGGGTTCAGGATTTAGCTCAGTGGTAGAGCGCTGGCCTAGCAAGAGCAAGGCCCTGGGTTCAGTTCTCAGCTCTGAAAAAGACAAAGGAAGGCTTGATTCTCACACAAGAATCAGAAACTACAAAAGAAATCCACATGTCAAAGTCACAGAGAAAAATAATAACATGATAAACCAAAAAAATATATCCTCACCAAGTACCAACAGTAGTCTAGAGGAATACAGTGAGAACCCCCTACAGATAACACAGGACATGGAACTCAAAAGAACAATTATAAACATGATAAAAGAATTCAGTGAATTTAAAGAACACACAAAGAAATCAAAGAACTGAAAGAAGATAGGGATAAACTTCTGAATGAACTCAAAAAATAGTTAGAAATATTGAAGAATACTCAGACTGAAATGAAGAAGGAAGTGAAACACTCAGTAAGTCAATTGAAAACAACAGGAGAAAGCCTCACAAATAGTATGAAAGAAATAGAAAACAGAATATCAAGATTAGAAAATAAAGGGAAAGAACTAGACCACTCAAGCAAAGATTATGAAAAATTTAAGAAAACACAAGAATGGAATATGCAAGAATTCTGTGACACCATAAAAAACCAAACCCATGAATCATAGACATACAGGAAGGAGAAGAATCTCAAGATAATGGTATTGAACAGATCTTCAACAGGATTGTAGAAGAAAATGTCCCAAAATCAAAAAAAGACATGCCCATAAAAATACAAGAAACGCATAGAACACCAAATAGACAGGACCAGAAAAGAAACTCTCCATGGCACAGCATCATAGAAACACTAAGTGTTCAGAATGAGGAGACAATACTGAAAGCTGCACAAGAAAAAATAACAAGTCACACATAAAGGAAAACCCATCAGGATTACAGCTGACTTTTCAGTGCAAACTGTGAAAGCCAGAACAAAGTATTCCCAGTTTTAAATGACCACAGATGCCAACCCAGATTACTTTACCCATCCAAAATGTCTATTATAGTTGAAGGGGAAAGAAAAATCTGCCATGACATAAATAGGGTGAAAAAATTCATGTCCACAAAACCAGCCCTCCAGAGAGTTCTTGAAGTAATACAAAGAGCTGAAAAAAGGAACTAATATAACCAAGGCGTTACAGAAAGAAACTCAACAAAGGTATAACTGTGGAAAGGTACAGCTATACCAAGAATGTGAACAGAAATAAAAATGACAGGATTCAATACACATCTTTCATTAATAACTTTAAATATCAGTGGACTGAACTCCCCAGTCAAAAGACACAGACTAGTTGACTGGATTAAGACACAAAATTATCTGTTTGTTATCTGCAAGAAACTCACCTTACCTCCAAGCTGGGAATGGTGATGCACGCCTTTAATTATAGCACATGGGAAGCAGAGGCAGGCCCAGGGGTTGCAATTCTAATATCTAACAAAATAGACTTCAGAGGAAAATAGATAAAGATAGATAAAGAGAGCCACTTCATTCTGATCAAAAGAACAATAGGCCAAGAAGATATTACAATCATGAACATATATTTACCAAACTCTGGTGTACCCAACTTCATAAAAACAGTACTACAGGACTTTAAGACCCAGATTAATCCCAACTCATTAATAGTAGGGGACTTCAATACCACATTGTCTCCATTAGATAGGTCAACAGGACAGAGAATTAACAGAGAGACATCTGAATTAAACAATACCATATATCAAATGGGCCTAACAGTCACCTACTGAATATTCCACCCAAGCACCGAAGAATATACTTTCTATTCAGTGCCCCATGGAACTTCCTCCAAAATTGACCATATACTGGAACACAAAACTAATCTCAATAAATACAAAGATTGAAATAATTTCATGCATTCTATAAGACCACAATGTGATAGAGCTTAAAATCAACACCAGAAGAAACCCTAGTAACCACATGAACACAAGGAGATTAAACATCACACTCCTGAATGATGAATGGGTCAAAGAAATTAAGAAAGAAATAAAAATATTCCTGGAACTAAATGAAAAGGACAATACAACACAACAAAACCTCTGGGACACATTAGAAATAGTCCATAGAGGGAAGTTTATAGCTCTAAGTGCTTACATTAAAAAATCGGAAAGAACACGAATAAATTACTTAACATTGCAACTCAAGACACTTGAAAAGCAACAACAAATGAAACCCAAACCCAGCAGACAAGAAGAAATAACAAAAAAATCAGGGCAGAAATCAATGAAATTGAATCAAAGAAAACAATACAAAGAATCAACGAATCCAAGAGCTGGTTCTTTGAAAAGATAAACGAGATTGACAGACCACTAGTCCAGTTAATCAAAAGAAAGAAAGAACAACTCCAAATAAACAAAATGAGAGATGGAATTGAAAACTTCACAACAGACACCAAAAAGATCCATAGCATTATAAGTGAATACTTTAAAAACCTATATGCCTCTAAATTTGAAAACCTAAAAGAAATGTATGGATATCTAAAGGCATGAGAACCACCAAAACTAAACCAAGAAGAGATTAACAGCTTAAACAGACCCATAACACAAATAGAACTTGAAACAGTAATACAAAACCTCACTACAAAAAGCCCAGGACTAGATGGATTTACAGCAGAATTCTATCAGACATT
>NW_008328607.1:1009278-1010129 GCF_000622305.1 Nannospalax galili
CTTCATATTCTGTCTATGAAGGCAGCATCACTGTAATACCAAAACCAAGTAAAGATACAACCAAAAAAGAAACCTATAGACCCATATCCTTAATGAACATAGATGCAAAAATTATCAAAAAAATACTTGCAAACTGCATACAGACATACATCAAAAAGATCATCCACAATGACCAAGTAGGCTTTATTCCAGAAATGCAGGAATGGTTCAATATATGTAAGTCAATAACCGTCATAAATCATATAAATGGGTTCAAAGACAAGAACCACATGGTCATCTCAATAGATGCAGCGAAGGTCTTTGACAAAATTCAACATGCATTTATGTTCAAAGTCCTAGAGGGAATTGGACTGGAGGGAACATACCTCAACATAATTAAAGCCATATATAACAAACCCACAGCCAACATAATTCTAAATGGAGAACAACTGGAAGTATTCCCATTGAAATCAGGAACCAGACAAGGCTGTCCACTGTCTCCACTTCTCTTTAACATAGTGTTTGAAACTCTTGCAAGAGCATTAAGAAAAGAGAAGGAAATTAAAGGAGTAATAATTGGAAAAAAAGAGATCAAATTATCGCTTTTTGCAGATGATATGATAATATATCTAAGAGATGCCAAAAATTTCACCAGAAAACTAGAAATTATTAACACATTCAGTAAAGTTACAAAATTAATCTACAAAAGTCTACAGCTTTCTTTATACCAATAACAAGCATTCAGAGAAAGAGTATATGGAGACACTCCCTTTCACAATAGCTGCAAAAAAATAAAATATCTCAGAATAAACCTGACCAAAGACATTAAAGACCTCTACAATGAAGCTTTTCAATCTTTAAAGAAAGAAAGT
>NW_008328607.1:1010398-1010989 GCF_000622305.1 Nannospalax galili
AAATAGACCCATAGACCAATGGAACAAAATTGAAGACCCAAATATGAGTAAATGCAATTTCTGCTACCTGATATTTGACAAAGGGGCCAAGAACATTAACTGGAGGAAAGACAGCATGTTTAGCAAATGGTGCTGGCAAAACTGGATCTCCACTTGTAGAAGAATGAAACTAAACCCCTATCTTTCACCCTGCACAAAAGTCAATTCCAAATGGCTCAAAGACCTCAATGTAAAGTCTGAAACTCTGAAACTCTTAGAAGAAAACGTTGGGAAAAACCTACAAGATATAGGTGTAGGAAAGGACTTTCTAAACCGGACACCAATAGCCCAGGAAACAAGGGCAAGAATTAACAAGTGGGACCTCATTAAACTAAAAAGCTTCTGTACGTCAAAGGAGACAACCAAGGAAACAAACAGAAAACCCACAGAATGGGAGAAAATCTTCACCAGCGATACATCTGATAGAGGTTTAATTACCAGAATATATAATGAACTTAAAAAACAAAGAATCAAGAAAGGAAGTAACCCAATAAAAGATGGGCTAAGGAGCTAAACAGAGAGTTCTCAAAAGAAGAAATAAAGATGGCTAAG
>NW_008328607.1:1011046-1012300 GCF_000622305.1 Nannospalax galili
ACTGCAAACGTGTACAACCCCTATGGAAAGCAGTGTATACAACTCTTAGAAAACTACAAATGAACCTACCATTTGACCCAGCTATACCACTCCTTGGCATATACCCAAAGAACTCATCCCATTGCAGAGACACTTGTACATCCATGTTTGTGGCTGCTCTTTTCACAATAGCTAAGAGATGAGAGCAACCTATCCCTCAACTGACGAGTGGATAATGAAAATGCGGATCATTTATATGATGGAGTTTTACTCAGCAGTAAAGAAAGATGAAATCATGAAATTTAGAGGTAAATGAATGGAACTAGAAACTGTTATATTAAGTGAAGTAATACAGACTCAGAAAAAAAAAAACAAAAAAAAACAATGTATGTTCTCCCTCATATGTGGATCCTAATACCAAATCCTTATAAGTGAGTAATATACCCAGACATAAGTACAGGAACCAGGATAATGAAAAAGAACCAGAGAGGTAAAGGAAAAGAAAGAATCTGGAAGAGAAGAACAGTAAGGAACAGGCATTAATAGGGGAGATATGGATAAAAATGGGGTTATTTTAAGGGGAAGGGGAAGGGAAGGTTATACAAGGAACCTTGGAGATAAAGGGAAAGAAGGAGCTCAAGAGAGGTGGGACCATAGGAGAAGGGTATTATTAAGGGAGAAATGGGAAAAATGGGGTCACTTTAAATGGGGAAACCATGGTGGAAGTGTTAGACAATGGAGAGATACATAATACCTAGCTAGTTTTAAAGAAAAAACAGAGGGAACCATATTAATCAAACAACCTACAGACAAATTATACATGCAACTAGCTCAAAGAATATAATATATATCTAGGCAAGGTTTATCTGAGAATGTTTGGTCTTTGCCCAAGCTTTATCTACATGACACATGGTAATTAAAAGTACCAGACTGGTGGAACTAACCTTCTTGGATGTTTAATAACCATACTTTGAAGCCTATATTAATTTGGTCAGAGGGACATAAAGGACAGTTTTTGCTCCCTGCCCTCCTAGGTCGACTAAGTTTCAGGGGACTATGAGCATCTTTCAACGTGTCCTGTAACTGTGGTGAGCCACCTGTCCTCTTGATCAAGGAGGCCATGGAGACCCCATCAGATGGACTTGAACCAGTGTCCAGTCTACAAAGAGAAGGGTCAACACAGATGAATCATTTCCTCCATGCTTCCAAGTGAAGCCAGCCATGGTCAAGCAGGACCTTTGACTTATCTTCCTGAGGAACAGATCCTCAAATGGC
>NW_008328607.1:1012636-1035871 GCF_000622305.1 Nannospalax galili
CAGACCCCAATCTTACCTAAAGGAATATTGACAACTGATTGCTGCTAGATGAGGAAGAGCTGATCTTCCTAAAACAAGGATCTGTAGGTAGGCTGACTAGATTCAACACATGGACAAGCACTGGGAAGTGGCTGGGGTGTCAACAACACAGTGGACAGTAACAGGGATGACAGAGTATGTGGGCTCCAGTAGAGGTGGGGGGCTATGGTGGGGTGCCATTTGGGAAGTGGGTATATAGATGAATAAGATTGTTTGGGAAGTTCTGTATGAAATACACACAAAAAAATCAATAAACAAAAAAATGATTTATATTTAAGGAAGAAGCATAAAAATTTGTGTCATGTTAATTAGTAGAGGTGAAAAACATTACCATTGAAATCTGCCTGATGACTTTATAGCCATACTGAGGTGCCAAGGATCTGAGTGTAACTGACTGTGACTAGTAATAATCAGATGCATACATTAGAGACACATGTACGAACATCTAAATGTTAGTAGCATTAAAAATGAGTTTTTCTGGGGCTGGAGAGATGGCTCAGTGGTTAAGAATACTGACTGTTCTTACAGAAGACCTGGATTCGAATCCCAGAACCCGCATGGCAGCTAACAACTGTCTGTAACTGCAGTTCTAGGGGATCCAACAGCCTCTTCTGTCCTCCGCAACAGAAGACACAGTGCACGACACGGGTGCACTTACCTACACACAGGCAATACAGACATACACATAAAATAAAAAAAATATATATTTTTAAAAATGAGTTTTTCTATGTGAAACAAAATATTCTAGAATGAAATGGAGATCTTTTTTGTTTGTTTGTTTGTTTGGTCTTTTTGAGACAGGGTCTCCCTGTAGCCCCAGCTGTCCTGGAACTCACTATGTAGACCAGGCTGGCCTTGAACTCACAGAGATCCACCTGCTTCTGCCTCCTGAGTGCTGGGATTAAAGGCATGTGCCACCATGCCCGGCACGGAGATCTTTTTTAAAAGTTAAAGTCTCATTCAATTTTATGTCTTATAGGGTTTATACTGAGTTCAATATTGTATAACTGTATTAATTCAACTGTGAAACTAAAAATTTACAGCCACTTTTGAAAGAGATGCATTTTTGCTCTGGAAATTGTTATTGAATATGTTAATGCTATAATGAAATGCTTCTAATCATCTGGTTATTAAATAAATAATTTTTAAAAATAAAAATAAATTAATAAAAAGAAAGACCGAGAAGGATGGGGAGATGGTTTAGTCTGTAAAGTGCTTGCTGTACAAACCTGAGGTCCTGAGTTCAGCTGTCTCCCCAGAACCCACATAAAAAGCTGGACACAGGGACTGGAGAGATGGCTCAGCAGTTGAAAGAGATGGCTGCTCTTACAGAGGACTTGGATTCCCAGCATTCACATGGTGGCTAACACCTATCCTTAACTCCAGTTCCAGGGCATTCTTTGCCTTCTTCTGGTCTCTGTGAGCATTGCACACAGATGGTGCACTTACATGCATGCAGTCAAAACACTCATAAAAAATAAACCAATCAAAAAAATTTAATTCCTTCAGTGGCCCCTGAAAAAAAAGATATTTGTTCCTTGTACATGGCAGGCCAGAGGCTTGGACATGTGATAAGCCAGTACACTGCGGCACTGGGACAACCTGCTGGACTCAGAGATATGTTCTCCCATGCAAGGCCAGCTGAAATCCCATCCTGCTAATCTTTTTGTACCCATTCCAGGGGCCTCATTTGAGGCATGTATTGTTTCATAGACCACATCACTGCACTGCACTGGCACCCTATGGTCATCTAAGGTTTAGACAAAATGATTTACTGCACAGACTTTCTCAGTACTGGGTTAGGAGATGAATGCATCAGTGACAGATGACTGGCCCACCAAATGTTTTCTCCTCCTTCTTAAAGTCACCACCAGGAACGATGTCTCCCAGTGACCTTTGTGCAAGATGGGGCAATGTGACTGTTTCTTAACATTGGAAGGTGAGCAAACAGGATGGATGTCCTAGATGACACTGAATGTTAAGAAGGCTGAGTGCCTGAGCTGCTCTTCCCTCATGCACAAGCTGGACTCTGTGCTCTTAAGCATGAAAAGTCACAAAATGACAAAATTCATTTCCACTATGGTAAACTGTTAGAACACAGGACACTTAAACGGCGGCCCTCTTTACTCTCATCGGTATGATAAATAAGATGCAGTTTCTGTCGCTGAGATGGTAAGGTACAGAATGTGGATTGGACTTTAGAAACTTCTTTTCAGCAACAGGGTAGAAAACAGACGGAAGGGATGCTGCTTCAGAAAGTGTGTGTGTGTGCGCGCACATGCACGTATGCTATTAATTTACTTTTCTGGGTCCAGTAGATGTTCTTCCTTCTTCTATACTGTCATTTTCCTTGCTCCATGAAATTTAAATGGACAAATTCACCAGTAGTTCTGAAGACGGGGCTGGACAATCAAACAGTGCAAGCTATACCTGGACTTGTTCGGAAAGACTAGAAGAGGGAGACATTCTCTTTCCTGGTGGGAATCCTAAAGATGTGATTGGAGATCACCGCAACCATTTTGCCTTTATCAGAGAAAATACTGAAAGAAGAATGAAGGAGGAAAGGGTCCTCAAGGCTAGTCTGTGATCCACATCCCTCCTGCTACTAGGGAGATCCCTAGGGGAAAGAAAATGATCTAGCCTGATCTCTTCATAAGTACAGTGATAACTGACCTCCTAACAATCGATTGACAACAATTTAAGAGGAAGAATCCTAGTCTACAAGATGCTCTCGACAGGATTATCTGTGCTAAATAGCTTCAGTTGTCAACTTGACACACCCAGAAAGTGGAACCTCAACTGGAGTATTTCCCCTGATTAGGCTGTATGCATGTCTATGAGGCATTTTCTTGATTATTGAATGATGTGGGAGGACCCAGCACGCAGTGGGCAGTGCCACTCCTGGGCAGGTGGGCCTGGGCTGTGTAAGAAAGCAAGCTGAGTGCAGGCCAGAGGAGCCAGCCAGGAAGCAGCATTTTTTCATGGTCTGTGCTTCAGCTCCTGCCTCCATTGACATTTGGTCAATGTTTTTATCACATCAGTAGAATGTAACTAGTAATAATAAGCCTGGCTTAGAATTGCTTATAACCAACAAATCCAGAAGGATGGCTCTCCTAAGAAGGTGGCATAAGCTCAGGGCATTAGTTACTCCTTGTCACTGTGACCACATTACCTGACAGAAACAAGAGAGGATGGTTTATTTTGGCTCATGGTTTCAGGATGTTCTAATCCACCTGTCCTAGTTTGTTTCTCCATTGCTGTGACAACACACTCTGACCAATACCACCTCGGGAAGGAAAGGGTTTATTAGGCTTACATCTCCTGGGTCACAGTTCATCCAGGAGTCCAAGGGAGGAACTCAGAGCAGGAACCTGGAGGCAGGAGCTGGAGCACAGGCCATGGAGGAACTCTGCTTACTGGCTTGCTCCTCTGGCCCCTGCTCAGCCTGCTTTCTTATGCAACACAGGCCCACCTGCCCAGGGGTGGCACCACCCACAGTGGGCTGGGCCCTCCCACATCACTCATCAATCAAGAAGGTGCCCCATGGACATGGCCACGGGCCAGTCCTATGGCAGCAATTCCCCAGTTGAGGTTCCCTCAACCTAGGTGTGTCAAGTCGACACTAAAGCTATCCAGCACACCATCCTTATGAGGAAGGCATGGATGACAGAGTAGCTGAGCCCAGAACAGTGAGAATGTGTCAGCCAGCTAGATGCAGAGAAAGCAGGCTGGCACTACAGGTAGATATAACCTTTAAAAGACCCTCTTTAAGGAGTGTTGACCTACTTCCACCAGCCCCGCCACACCTTCTTAAGTCCCCACAGCTTTCCACATAGCACCACAAGATGGGTGTTAAGACTTTAAAATAGGAGCCTACGGGGGAACATTTCAGAACATAAGCACTCCCTGCTGTGTGAGAGAAACACAAACGTTACTTAGAAGTCTCCTCTTACTACTCTGGCCCAGAAAGCATGTCTAATGCAGAGAGACGGACCTGAGCAGCCACAGGAGATGGCCCCACCCCTGTCTGTATCTTGTTATCTGTTACTATATAATCAATTTCTTCATAATCAGGTGATTTATTTTAATATTTTATTTATTATTTTTATTTATGTGTATAATGTATTGCCTGCATGTATGTAAGTGCACCCATGTCGTGCAATGCCTGTGGAGGTCAGAACAGAAGAGAGTGTCAGATCCCCTGGAACTGGAGTTACTGAATAGTTGTCAGCCACCATGTGGGTGCTGGAACCAAACCGGGGTCCTCTGCAATAGCAGCCAGTGCTCTTAACCACTGAGCCATCTCTCCAGTCCTATAATCTGATTGTTTAAACAACAGGGTTTTCTTCTCTCGTGCTCTCTGTGGACGGGAATTCACAGAGGGAACAGCCAACACAGATTGCCTTTGCTCCAAAGTATCTGGGTCCACAAAGGAGACTGAGAAGAAATGAGCAAAGAAGTGAGGTTAAAACCAGAGCTTGAGAGGTGGCTCAGCAGTTAAGAGCACTGGCTGCTCTTGCAGAGGACCCAGGTTCAATTCTCAGCACCCACATGGCAGCTAACAACTGTCTGTAACTCCAGTTCCAGGGAATCCAATGCCCTCTTCTGGCCTCCATAGGCATTGCATTCATGAGGTGCACTTACATACATGCAGCCCAAACACACACATAAAAAATAAAACAGATATGACAGTCACTGAGAAGTGTGTGGACTGTATATGAAAGTGTTGCATTAAGTATTGCATAAGTTTTAATATCATCTCTGGGCTTTCTCCCATTCTCCCCCTCAAATCATTTTCAGAATCATCGCCTCATCGAAGTTTCTCAAGGATAGGGGCATTTTCCACCTTGGTGTTTCTAACTGGCATGGCTGGGCCCAGGTGTGGACAGCAGCTTGGGAGCTTTGGTCTTCAGCATATCAAGTCACTCAGTCTGCGTGCGGCTGAACCTTCTGCTTTTCCATCAACCAAGCACTCATGTACATTGCTGAACATAAATGGACTGCCTGTAGGGAAATGATTCGTTTTCTTCTAAGCCCTGTGGTCTTTTGCACAGTGTGTTCTCACAGGAATTTTTTTATTCTAAAGTTAGAACAAGGTTTCCAAGGTTAATAAGCAAGGCACTTAACCTAGCTAAACCTCAACAAACCAGTTCTGGTAAGTTCTGAATAGCAACCCCATCAGCAACAGAACTCAGTCAGGATGTAACTATGGAATTGTGGTCATGCTGCTAGTCTAGTCAAGGATCCTCATCATACAGAGGGACAAAGATCCCGAGAACCTTCAAACTTATCCAGTCCACAACTGGTTAATAGCAATGCTGGAACTTGGTCCAAAAATCCAGATTCCCAGAACTTGGATCTTTACAAACTCTCAAGATGTCCTCCCCAACTGAGTTTATCCATAAGCCAATAACTTGCCCTGTGCTCTTTGGCATGGCACACACAATTAAACAATGCTGCAGAAAGATGAGAACAGACTGGCTCTGGAGATGGGCACAAATAGGTAAATAATAATTGCTGATCACTGTGGCAGGCTACCCAATATATCCCCAACTTCCATGCTAATGGTTTATTTTTTATTTTTACTTTATGTGCAAGAATGTATTGCCTGCATGTTTGTAAGTGCACCCATGTCATGTAGTGCCCACAGAGGTCAGAAGTCCCCTGGAACTGGAGTTACAGGTGGCTGTTAGCCACTATGTGGGTTCTGGGAATCAAACCAGGTCCTCTGCAAAAGCAGCCACTGCTCTTAACCACTGGGCCATCTCTCCAGCACCCTATATTAATGTTTTTCATCTCCATGCATCGTGACCTGTGGGTGAGACACTTCACACTCAGACCCCTCTACACTCTTTTCAAGATCTACCGATCACTGTCTTTCTTGAAGCACACCACTTTACCAGCAGGGGACAGGAACACTATCCTTAACAAATACAAAAAACAAAAACAACCCAAAACAAAAACCCATGATAACTTTAAAGTGATCACTTGTTCCTGTTAACCTCTCACCTGAAGATTTAATCTTTTTGTGACATAACCCTCTCCAGTGGTCACTAAATCTGAAGCTAATAAACAAAGGATTGTGGTGGCAGTCAATAAACAGTAAGAGAGGAAAGATCTGGTTTCTATGTGAGAGTTTCTGGTGCAAAATAGAAAGTTAAGAATAATAATGTCTACCATCTCTTAAGATCTTGCCAGGTATTTTTCACATATGTGAAATATATGTGAAATATATGTGAAACACAACCCTTCAAAAGAGGGTTCACAATTCACTAAAATGGAAAAGGCAATTTTAAAATATTTTATTTACTATTTTTATTTTAAGTGTATGAATGTATTGCCTGCATGAATGTAAGTGCACCCATGTTGTGCAATGCCCAAGGAGGTCAAAAGAGGGTGTTGGATCCCCTGGAACTGGAGCTATGGATGGTTGTTAGCTACCATGTAGGTACTGGGAACCGAACCTGGGTCCTCTACAAGAGCAGCCAGTGCTCTTAACCTCTGAGCCTCTTCTCTAGCCCTGAAAACCCAATTTTAAAAGGTTAAATAAATTGCTCTTGGTTTTTACAGACAGCAAGTGACCAAACCAACATTTCTTGTAAGATGAAAGATGAAGTGGAATATTCAAAATCTGAAAAAAAAATCTGTTAGTTCTTAAAGAAACCTCAAATAGCAGATAAAAGCCATTATCAGTGGGGTCTGGTGGCACAGGCCTGTAATCTCAGCTATAGAGGCTGAGGAAAGAGGATCACAAGTTTAAAGATCTGCCTGGGTTATGGAAAGAGTGTAAGACCAACCTGAACAACTTAGTGAGATCCCGCTTTGAAATAAACAGTGAAAATAAGGCTTAGGATGTAGCTCAGTGGTACAGTGGTTGCCTAGCAAGTGTGGGACACAGGATCAACCCCTAGTACTACCAAGAAGGGGGGCGGTGGGAGAGAGAGAGACAGAGACAGAGACAGAGAAGAGTGAGACAGAGACAGAGAGCGGCCCCAGCTATAAAACCAAAAATATCTCCGGACATGGTCAAAAGTCCCCGGGGAGAACATCACCCACCCACTGAAAACCACCATAGCAGAAGGGCAGAAGGTATGAGAACTTCCAGAAATGAACGAAGGAAAATCCCAAGTCATAGGCTCAGCTGAATCATCTCTGCATTTCTGGGCCCTGCATGGCTAGAGTCCTATAGGAGAACTGGGTTTGTAGCAGAGCCATGGGTCTCCTGGTCCTGCTGAAAACCTCCCCAGGGCC
This sequence comes from Nannospalax galili, assembly GCF_000622305.1. Taxonomy (NCBI): domain Eukaryota; kingdom Metazoa; phylum Chordata; class Mammalia; order Rodentia; family Spalacidae; genus Nannospalax; species Nannospalax galili. The sequence goes on from NW_008328607.1 coordinate 1,019,927, forward strand.
TAGCCTTGGGCACCTGGGTTGCTCCTGTAGTCCAAGCTGAACATCAACACAAGCCCACCTGTTACTGAGCGACTGTGTGCAAGACCCACAGCCCATGCTAATCCAAACTTTCCCACTTAGTCACCACTACAATATGAGTGCTAGTTTTATTTTACAAAGGTGGAAAACAAATCACTCAGAAACCAAATAAGTGCCCCAGAGCTGGGACTTTAAAGTTGGTGTCTCTCGGCTTCCCATGGCCCCTCTCATCTTCCCCCTTGTACTCTATGGAGTCTGGTTTGAGTTTAAGTCTTTTATCTCTACAGCCCCAAAATAACAAAGAATCCTAATAACAATAATTGACTATTATTCACCCTCAAAGGAGTGACCTACTTTACTATTTCTCTTGGAGTCCTGGACAGCAGAGAGATTTGTTTCATGCATAGATTTAGAATTGTGAAGCTTATTATTTGTGTATGTATGTATGTGTTCAAGTGAGTGTGCGTGCCAGAGTCAGAGTGTCTCACTGAACCTGGAACTTACTGATTGGCCAGACTGGCTGGCCAAGGAACTCCAGGGATCCCCGTCTAAACCTCTCCACACTGGGGTTACAGACACTTGTGTGTCATGCACCTGGATTTTCACCAGCAAGCTCTTTACACTGAGCCATCTCCTCGGTGTTAGAATTATGAGGTTTAAATGTAGCATTTGAGAGGCATGGTACTACAGTGCAGGAGCTATATCCAAGATTCAGAAGATGTGTGACCTTAGAGGAAAGATCTTATTTTTCCAACTGTTGGGGATCTAGACTTGCTAATGTACAAGGACTCAGCAGTGTGATGAAGGCACTCCATCTAGAATTAATTCCATGCCCATTTTTAAAGGCTTTGAAATATTTAGAGTTGGTTTCAAATAAGTAGCCAGTGCTGCTTTGCAGGGTGAAGGCTGGAGTAACTACTCACCACTGAGTTTAGCTGTGTTCCAGAACAACAGGGAAGGGGGCAGGGCTGTGTCACCTGACTCTTGATATACATGCAAATTAAAAATGCATGTCAGGCTGAAGGAGAACACCTGGTGAATTAGTGATGGTCCCTGGTGTCTACATTGCAGGGTGGACAGGGATATAGAGAGGAGGCGGCAGAGGGGGTGCCTAGTGAGGCCCCAGTGAAGAATGGTGTAAACAGAACCCAGTTAGAAGTCCATCCACACCTGACTGTGGGTGTAACCATGGCAGAGCGCCCTGCCACTGAGTATTAGGTGAGCATGTTTCATTTAACAGAGGTAGGGGACAGATGCTGTGGCTCTCACACCATCAGAGCACATGGAGCCCAAACCCTGACCTTCTGACTCAGAGCCTACAGAATCCTGTAGAAAACAGAGATGTGATGATCAGTATGAGCAGACCCCGCTCAGGAGGGGTATCCTACAGAGGCAAGTTGCCTGTCTCCCTCCAAGGAGCCAGGGACCTCTACAAGCAGAAAGGAGCTTGTGGAATTTTCAATTCCCTCTCATCTCTCCCTCCACCCTCCACCACCCCACCCTTCCCCTCATACCTGACTTAGCTGTTATCAGATTTTGTTTTGAGTCATCTAGGGCATCTCTGATGGATCTCCATACTTTGAGAACTAGAAGTCTAACCTAGCAGGAGATACCACCTCAGCTTCATGGTGAGAATGGCTAGGGAGAACCCCACCTCCAGAGGGAAACCAAAGACAGGGGACTTTTACCCCTCCTGCCCCTGCTGTGTGTCATATCACTTTTTTCCCTGTCCACAGACCACATGTAAGAATATGGCCCAGTCTCTACTCTGCTCCTCTGAGTCCTGGACAAACACAAGGCAAAGCTGGGTAAGGACAGGCTTCTGTCCTTTTCATACTGATGGGGACTCAGTCCTGGGCAGTGGAGAGAGAATACCAAATACACTGAATACACATTCGGCTTAAGGAGATGAATGTCAGATGGTTCCAGGATGGGCAAGATGGTTAGCAGGTTGGAGCTCAGGAGCCAAAGATCAGGGGGACATTGAAGGAGGGACTGGAAACTGGGAGTGGATGAGTTTGTGTAGCAGGCCTGTTGGCAGAGAAAATAGCCAACAAAACCCATCGTTTTATGTCTTCTGTGGAGATGCTGAGTTCCCTGGGCCAGGTCACTTTCAGGTTGCAGAAAAGCATAAATCAACAATGACTGTCACATATAAAATTTGCAAAAATCACAATTAAAAGAACAGCCAGCAGTCACCAAGGCAGCATCTTCCAAGTTTCTAGGTGCTTTGCCAGCACCTAGAAGCATCTGCCACTCAATCCATCCATTTGTCTTCATCCACATTACTTTTCCTTTGGGTGTGTACCTGTGTGCAAATGTGTGTGCGTGTTTATGTGGGGGGGGGTGTGAAAGGTCAGCCTCGAGCGTCATTCTTCAGGAGCCATCCACCTTGTTGAAACAGGGTCTCTCCCTGGTCTGGCGCTCACCAAGTAAGCTAGGCTGTCTAGCCAGAGAGCCTCAGGGATCTACCTGTCTCCACCTCCCCAGAGATGAGATTACTAAGCCATCTCCACAGCTTCGTTTTGCTTTTCTTTGTACCCTAAAAATATAGAGCAGTCTCTAGTTCATGTGATCGACTCAGTATTTGATGAATGAGTGAGTGAATGATTCAATCATCAGTCTTCCTACTAAACAGTAGGTCCCTTTTTAAAATTTATTTTTATTCTATGCATATGAGTGTTTTGCCTGCATGTAAATGCACCCAGTGTTGTGCAATACCTGTGGAGGTCAGAAGAAGGCATTTGATCACCTGAACTGGAGTTATAGGCAATTGTGAGCCATCATGTAGGTACTGGGAACTGAACCTGGGTCCTCTGCAAGAGCATCTAGTGTTCTTAACTGCTGAGCCATCTCTCCAGCCCCCAGTGGATCCCTTTTTAAAAAATTATTTTGGGAGGGGCAGGAGAGTTGGCTCAGCAGTTAAGAGCACTGGTTTCTCTTGCACAGGACCCAGGTTTGGACCCCAGGTATGGTTCTCAGTACCTAGATGGTAGCTAACAACCATCCATAACTCCAGTTCCAGAAGATCTGACACCTTTTTTCTGACCTCTGCAGGCACTGCACACATGTGGTGCTACAACAGTGGAAAAATAAATACAGGAAGGAGAAAAGGCTCAGTTTAAGGCAGGAGACAGTAGGACTGCAGAGATGGCTCAGCAGTCAAGATCATTGGCTGCTCTTACAGAGGACCCGGTGTGGTTTGAATGAGAATATCCCCCATAGGCTCCAAGTATTTGGACAGTTGTTCCCAGTTGGTGACACTGTTTTGGGAGGTCTTAGAAGGTGTGGCAATGTTGGAGGAAGCATGTCACTGGGGGTGGGCTTAGAGAGTTCTTAAGCCTTGCTGGATCTCCAATTGTTCTCTTGCTTCCTGTGCCTGCTTGTAGATGTGAGAGCTTAGCTTCTGCTCCTCCTCCAGATACCTCTGCCACCATGACCTCCTCACCATAATGGACTGTTGCCTCTTTGTAACCATAAGCTCAAATAAACTCTTCCTTCTATAAATTGCTTTGGTCAGTGTTTCTATCACAGCAACAGAAAAGTAACTAATACACTGGGTTTGGTTCCCAGCACGCACATAGTGGCTAACAACCATCTGTAACTCCAGTTCCAGGGGATCCAATGGGCACTGCACAATATAGGTGCACTTACACGCGCACAGGCAATACACTCATACACAAAAAATAAAATAATAAAATACTTTTTTAAAAAAAAGTAGACAATGTCTCCCTCTCCCCTTTAATTTGAATAGCTTTTTTTAAAATAAGAAACAGTAGAAAAATAAACACAGGAAAGAGAAAAGGCTCAGCTTAAGGCAGGAGACAGTAGGGCTGGAGAGATGGCTCAGCAGTTAAGATCACTAGCTGCTCTTACAGAGGACCAGAGTGTGGTGGTTTAAATGAGAATATCCCCCATAGGGGGTATATTTGTAAGGTCACAAATGAGAACTTGCAGACCTCCCAGGTCCCTGTTCATCCCTTGAGAGGACATGGCTGGCAAGACAGACCTCCATAGCTACATAATAGACATAATTATTATCATTAGGATGACAACAACACTGTCATTAAAAAGTTGCATAAGCTTACTTTCCTGGTTTTGCTGATGGTATATTAAGGTCATTTCTACATTCTCATGAAAGGATCCAGCTGTCCAGCTCATCTTTCTCCTCCCTCCCCTCCCCTGCTCTCCCACCTATTCCCCCTCCTATTCCCACACCTTTGACTGCCAAAATTGTCCTCTAGGTTCTAATCGAAGCTTTTTCCCTTAACCTTTTAATTTGGGGTGGTAACACGTGGGACACAATCACGATCCTTTATTCAAGAGATTAGGAATCTGTTACCCATCCCACTCACCTCAGAGGATACCCAACTTTCCAGGCTCCTTTTAGAATGACTGCCTTGTTTGGGCTTCTGGTAGGAATCTGGTTTGTGTCATGGAACTCTTGGCTGTGGTTCTTTCGTGCTTGGGAAGTGAGCTCTAAGTGGTTGTGTTTAAGCCTGTCCAGTGGTAGGGAGCAAAGTCTGACCTTTCCTGGATGTCAATACAAATTCTGAAAGCATGGAGTCTAAGTGGGAAACAGCAAGCCCAAATATTAATTTTTAAAAAGGCAGGGCTGGAGAAATACTTCAGCTGGTTAAGTGTTTGCCATGCAAGCACAAGGATCTGTGTTCCACCCCCAGCAACTATGTCAAAAGCCAAGTGTAGTGGATACACGAGTAATCCCAGAGCTGAGGAAGAGACAGGCGGGTCCCTGGAGCTCACTGGCCAAACAGCCTAGACTGGAGCTCCAGGTCCCAGCATGAGACCCTGTCTCAAAAAGACAGGGTAGATGGCTCCTGAAAAACAACACCAGAGGTCAACCTTCATCTTCAACATGCATATGCACACACAGGAACACTACTTACATGTATGCACATGCGTGCGCGCGCACACACACACACATACACACACACGAAAATAAATCAACTTTTTAAATTAAAGCAATTATAAAGTTACAATTTATATTAATTTTTTAGGGATGCAATTACTACAACCTAGGTAACTAAAATAATAAAAAATTATCCTATCACAGTTTGGAAGCCAAAAACTCAAAATTAAGGTGCTGGTTGGATGTGATGACACATGTCTTTAATCTCAGCACTCAGTAGGCAGAGGTAGCAGTTCTCTGTGAGATTGAGGCCAACCTGGTCTACATAGTGAGTTCCAGGCCAGCTGGGACTACAGGGAGGCCCTGTCTCAACAATAACAACAAAAATTAAGGTGCAGGCTCCCTGAGAAGCCCCTAGATGAGGATCCTTCCTGGCTGGCCTAGCTTCAGAGGGCTCCTGGCAATCCGTCAACTTGTGAACGTGTCACTCGCATCCCAGCCTACATCTTCATGCAGCTTTCTCCCTAGGGTCTGTTTATGTCCTTGCCTCTTCATTTAAGGGCATCAGTCCTAGGTGTCAGACCTACTTTAATCCATACTATTTTATCATAACTCTTTACAGACATGAAATTTTTATTTTGCTTGGGGGATGGGGGTGGGGAGAGACACTACTCAACCACCACCCAGTCCACAATCTAAAAGACAGGGAGCATAGTGGAGCATGCTATAAACCCAGCACTCCAAAGGCTGAGGCATGAGGATGGAGAGTTCCAGGCCAGATCTGTGTCTGAATATAACTAACATAGATAGACAATCAATGATGGAAGAAAGAAAGATAGATAGATAGATAGATAGATAGATAGATAGATAGATTAAGTGACATAGGAGGATAAATGGGCTTTTCAGAGTCAGGCATGCAGTTTGGCAAGATAGTTGAACAAGTAAAGGCACTTGCTGCCAAGTCTGACAACCTGAGTTTGATCCCCATGATCCAAAAATGGAAGAGAACCAATTATCAGTTGTCTTCTGACCTCTGACACAGTGTGTCACAGTGTGTGCATGTATACACAAAATAAATAAAACATCATAATATGTATGTATATATATATATATGCATGGTTGCACACACCTATAATTTCAGCCCTTTGGAGGTGGATTTTTTTTTTGAATGTGTATGAGTGTCATGCCTGCATGTAAGTGCACCTGCATCATGCAGTGCCCTCAGAGGACAGAAGAGGGCATCAGATCCCCTAGAACTGGAGTTACTATGGTTGTTAGCTGCCATGTGGGTGGTGGGCTTTGAAGCCAGGTCTTCTGCTAGAATAGCCAGTGCTCTTATCAGCTGAGCCATCTCTCCAGCCCCAGGAGGTGGATTATTTTTTATTCTCTTATATCATTTCAAATACTATGGGGAGGGGGAGACAGCAAGAGAAGGGCACATTTTATTTTGGAGTTTTTGTTTAATTCCACAAAGCAAACTTAAACTTACGTACTTCCTCCCCAAAAAATGTCAAAACAATCATCCTTAACATTTTTCTTTAGCACAGTACACAGATCTCAACAGAAAAAGGATCCTTTCACTCTGTGCCTCCCACTCCCCAAATACAGGGACTGCCCTGGGGCTCCTCTCTCCTGACTAAAGGACTTACCATTAGAACAGGAAGATGTCAGCAGGGGGCTGGAGAGGTGGCTCAGCAGTTAACACTGACTCTTCTTGCAGAAGACCCAGGTTCAAATCCCAGCACCCACATGGCAGCTAACAACTGTCCATAACTCCAGCTCCAGGGCATCTGACAGCCTCTTCTGTCCTCCACAGGCATTAAACGACATGGGTGCACTTACCTACATGCAGGCAATATACGCATATACATAAAAATAATAAATTTTTTTTTTTAAAAAGATGTCAGCAGGTTGGAGTGCAGAGAAAAATTCCTGAGGGCTTTCAGTGCCTTGTTTCAGAGTGAGATAAAGTTCCTTTGTATACACTTCATAGGGATTTGTCTCAAACAGGATCCAATAACATCCGGTAACTAAAACTAAACTTACCTTCCATACTTACAAAAAATTGCTGGAGCCGAAGAGGTGGTTCAATGATTAAGAGCACTTGCTGCTCTTGCAGAGGACCCGGGTTCAGCTCCCAGCACCCACAACAGGTAGCTCACAACTTCCTGTAACCCCAATTCCAAGAGATTCAATGCCCTTTTCTGGCCTCTACAGGTCCCCGCACATTACGTGGTATACACACAGACAAGCAAGCGCAGGCACGCATGCCCCGACTTGCAGGGCAGGAGACGGAGACTCGAACTCCCAGGGACCTGGAATGATGGGACAAGAGACAGGAAGAATGACAGCAAGACAAAGAACTCTGATCAAGCTGCAAAAGTTTATTTTTCCATGGGGATTCTTATACGGGCTGAAGCGGGAAATTAGCTGGGGAAGGGGAAGGGAAGGTATTGTCTCAACGGGTTAATGAATGTCCCTTAGGATGAGGGGAACTGGTGCCGTGAGTCTGGTTGCAGGATAAGGAAATTGGTGGTTGCTCAAGCTTATCTTTGAGTCATCAGAAAGGTTGCTTATCTTAGGGGGCAGGGAGGACTGATCAGCAAGTTCTCCGGAGGCTACTTTCCCTGGGGGGCAGGGAGGGCTGCCAGGCAGTGTGGTCTCCCACACACGCATGCACGCACACACATGAAACGTATCTTTCTTAAAAATTGCCAGACCTCCACCCACACGTTCCTAGTAAAAGGAGGCAAGTCCATCCTGAGATCCTTCAGGTTTGGAAACCTGTGTTTAAAAAACAAAAACATAAAAATAAACAACAAAAACTCACCAGTTCTCAACCAGTCAGCCTTGCCCCTCAGGCAACATTGGGCAATATCTAGAGACATTCTTAGTTGTCATGGGGGTGCATGTTGTTGGCATTGGCAGAGGGAATGCCATTCAAGCCCCTACAATGATGGGGCAGTCCTCACAACTGAGAATTCTCCAGCCCAAACACAAGCAGTGTCAAAGTCAAGAAACTGAGCTGGCTCAGAAAAAAATCTCCAAACTACACTTTGAGATGGCTCAGTGGTTAAAAGAGCTTTCTGCTTTTGCACAGAACCTGAGTTTGATTCCCAGCATACGTGTTTGGCAGCTCACAACTGCCTGTAACTCCAGATCCAGGGGATTTGATGCCTCTGGCCTCTGTAAGTACCTGCACTCACATATACATACACATTTAATAAAAATAAAATCCTTTAAAAGCTGGGCATGGTGGCACATACCTTTAATCACAGCATTTGGGAGGCAGAGGCAGGCAGATCTCTGTGAGTTCAAGGCCAATCCGGTTTCAAGTTCCAGGCCAGCTGGAGCTACAGGGAGACCCTGTCTCAAAAAGACCAAAAAATAAATAAATAAATCCTTTTAAAAACATCTATACTTTGATCATATTTTTCTCCTGCTCAAATGAGTGCCCATTATCCTTTTTTTGAAATATTTTTATTATATTAATTTTTTTATAGAAGAAGAGCAAATAGTAACTTGTCAAAGTTGGTTCTCTCCTTCCACCATGTGGGTCATCAGGCTTGGTGGCAAGCACCTTTACCCACTGAGCCATCTCACTCACCTGCACATCATTCATAAGAACTTGAGCTCCAGCCGGGTATCGTGGTGCACGCCTTTAACCCCAGCACTCGGGAGGCAAAGGCAGGAAGATCTCTGTGACATGGAGGCCAGCCTGGTCTACACAGTGAGTTCCAGGCCAGCCTGCATTATGGAGAGACCCTGTCCTCGAGCTCCTTGGCCTTTCAGACCTTCTAGAACTTTCCTCAAGCTTCCCTTTCGAGCTTTCTTTCTACTCCCCAACAGAAACCTTCCTACCACCACCCTAGATTTACACATATTGCTGCTTAAGGCCATCACAGCTCACTTTAAAATGTTTCCTTCCATGGGGCCAGAAAGATGGTTCAGTGTTAAGAGCACTTACTGCTCTTCCAAAGGACCCAAGTTCAGTTCCTAGTACCCATATTAGGCAGCTGACAACTGATCCAGAGGATCTGACACCCTCTTTGCTCTCCCAGGTACCTGAACTTATATTCACACATCCACACATATATCATATACATTTATATATGCATATATATACATATATATCAAACAAATAAATAAATGGCTAGAAAGAGGGCTCAGTAGTTAAGAATACAGACTGCTCTTCCAGAGGACCGAGGTTCAGTTCTCAGCACCCACCATCCATAACTCCAGTTCCAGATGATCTGACACCCTCTTTTGGCCTCGGTGGGTATTGTACAACATATGTACAATTTACATACATGCAGGCAAAACATATATAAAATAAAAATAAAAGTCTTTTTAAAAAGAAAGAAAGAAAGAAAGAAAGAAAGAAAGAAAGAAAGAAAGAAAGAAAGAAAGAAAGAAAGAAAGAGAAAGAAAGAAAGAGAAAACCAGTCCACATTTGCCAGTAAAAGCAACAGGTGTGTTTGAGGCTGACCCAGGCCCTCTTGGGACCTCTTTCCCTCAGCTTCCTCTGCCACCCGATCTTCTCTTTATTGACCTGTGCTCAGCCTTCTCTCAGTTTCATCCTTGACTTTGATCATGGGCACCGATTAAGCATCCAACATCACTTGGATAATGGCTGTTTTGAGAGGCTCAGAGCAGTTTATCTCCTTCCAGCAGAGCCTTTTCATGTTCTCAGATGGAACTCACACCATTTCTTTTTCTGTTTCCCTGAGGTTTCATTTACTGCACCAGGACGTAAGCTAGAGATGCCTCCAGAACATGTGATCTGAGCTTGTCACTGGCTTGTTTTCAGGTTATTAGAGTCCCCCTCAAACATTAATACTCTTCGATGAAAAGGCTTTGAAGTGATCTCCACTTGCCTTCTCTTCGTGTCCCTGAGTAGCCCGAATGGAAGCAGCCAAGAAAGCAAAGCAGGCAGGCAATGGATTCAGGTAACAGATGTTCGGTGCCTGCTCTGGGTCTCTCTCAGGCACGGAGGATTATGTTAAGTGACTGACAGAGAACACAGAGATCCTATTTTATCTGGAAGGAGACACCAAGGAAGAACAGAGGAAAAGGAGAGGGCGGAAGAGAGAAGGGAGAATAGGAAAAGAGGTTAGTCATTCCAGACTGTAGTGGGCATGTTATGAAAGAAACAGTCCTTGAGGACTGAGGAGATGGCTCAGTTGGTAAAGTGCTTGCCACACAAGCCTAAGGAACTGAGTTTAATCTCTAGAACCCACATAAAAGGCTGGCACGGTGGTGTATATCTATTAGCCCAGCACACTTGTTGGTCAGCAAGTCTAGACCAATCAGTGAGCTCCAGGTTCAGTAAGAGACCTTGTCCCCCAAAATAAGGTAGGGGGGCTGAGGAGATAGTTCAGTGGGTAAAGCACTTGCTGTGTAATCATGAGGAGTGGGGTTCAGATTCTCATCACCTACGTAAATGCTGGGAAGGCAAGGTAGCCCACCTAGAATTCTAGTGCTCAGGGAGTCAGAGACAAAGAATCCCCAGATAAAACTGGCTAGCTGGACATGCTGCATGGGTAAGCTCTGGGTTCAAATGAGAGCCCTTGGCTCAATATGTCAGGTGGATGGTAATCAAGAAAGATACCAATGTCAACCTCTGACCCCACCCTGAAAAAATAATAATGATAAATAAGGTGGAAGGAGACTGAGGAAGACACCAGTGTCAACTTCTGGCTTCCACATGCACATACTACACATGCAGGTGCACCCTCACACATACACACACACAGAGTTCTCTACAGCTGCAGAACTCTCCCAGAAGACACTGACTGCATTGAGGCTCCAATGATGCAAGGACAGTTGCAGGGAGAATGGCCTGGGGAAGGGAGCAGATGCCAATATCCTAGATGTACTGAGAGGCAAATGGGAGCCATAGGGCTACAGTGAAATAAACAATGAGGAGAAAGCATGAGGCAGTTTCCACTCCTGATCCTTCCAGACCCACCAGTACACATATAGAAATGAGAAGGACACACTTAAGTGGCATTCTTTTCAACGAGAGGACCTGGGGCTAAAGCTATGGCTCAGCAGTTAAGAATACTCTTTATGCTTGCAGAGGACCCAGTTCAGTTCCCAGTTCAGTTCCCAGTACCCACATGATGACTAACAACATCCATAACTCCAGTTCCAAGGGATCTGATGCCCTCTTCTGGCCTCCATGGGCACTGCAAGCACATGATGCACATACATACATGCAGGCAAAATACCATACACATAAAAATTAAATAAATAATTTTTTTAAAGGAGAGGACTTTAAGAACCTTCTGGAAAGCCAAGTTTGTGGCATTGCTACACTGACATCATAATTACCTGAACAAATAAATGCCTGACTCTTACATTTAATTTTCAAGAAGTGGCCAAACTCAGAGAACACTTGTTCCCCTAGATCTCTCTTGGAGCCATCTGCCTCTGGAACTATACTGATGGACCTGTCTTGCTAAAACTCTGTCCTGAGTCTGGTCCTACCCATAATTTTGTTCAAAATGGTTTCTCCAGCTGCAATTGGGGAAGTACAAGCCTGGCTCCACCCTAATCTTAATAGACTTTCTTCGGCCTTTTCATCCCTAGTTCTAGAATATCTCATCCATCCAACATCAGTTGTCTTTCCCAATTCGACTGTGCACTTTGGTTTGTTAATTCTCAAGCATACCCACATTCATTCATTATCTTTTTGGATGGAGCACCAAATTAATGTTGCCTAGTGTAGCCGGAAAAATACTTGCTCCTCCCAGAGGTGTAAGCCAGCCAGGGGCAGAGGCAGCTGCAGAAAGTTAGCTGGGGAGAGTTAGCTGTGATGAGTTAGCTGCAGAGAGTTAGTAGTGTGGCAGGAGATTGGAATGGAGGAGGAGATGTGCGCTGCCTCGAAAAATGGCCAGGGTGTCCCACAAGCTTGGAAGCAAGATGGGGCGTTTACAGACCTGGGGCAAGATTGCCGGCCCAGGGGGCGCTGGTGAAAGCTATCGGAGACTGTGGGCAGGGCGCAAAAGTGAATGGAAAAGGCCACGCGTTGCACAGTGTGGTTTCTTTGTAAGTCACCCTGCACTTCCTATCATAAAGGAAACCCCAAAACTAAAAATGTCTTCTGTTAGTCTATGAGCCTGGGACCTTGGGAGGGAGCCTCCCAAGAAGGGAAAAGTGAAAAATTTAGTATTACGCCTAGGAAACGAGATGAGGTGCCACCAAGGTCACAAGATACACGAGCACATGGTTTTGCTGGGATTAATTAAAAATCATTAGTCTGTATTATGTTCATTAATAAAAGTCATTCCCACACAGGTTCGTTTCCAAATCCACATCGCCTCCCCTATCATGTCAGTGAGCACTCCGCCTGCAGTACTCATGTGATCATGACAGTAAATACTGACAACTAACAGCACAACTGAAATTCAATGTTAAAAATATCCTCCTCTGAGGTCTCTAAAACGCATTCCTTCCACCATACACATAGTGTAAAATTTCTTTTACAAAACCCAAATGTTTAATGGAACAACTTATCCAAAAAGCACACCTAGAAATCCCCAAAAGGATGTTACATCAAATGCCCTTTCTCTGTACTTACGACATTACAGCCAATAAGACCCAGTATCAGCGTTGAGTTCCATAAGGCCTCTGGCATGGATGAGATGCATTCACAGAACTCTTTTTTGCATCTTTGGGCTTCAGAGTTACCTCTGAAATAAACATAAATTCCTCAGGGGCTAGCTAATGTCAGGCAACTGGCATGTAGAGTCTAAATTTGTATGTGTGTACTTATTTTTATTTTTATCTGTATAAGTGTTTTGCCTGCATGTAAGTAAGTGTATCTGTGCACCCAATGCCCTCAGAGGCCTGAAGAGGGAGTCAGATCCCCCTGGAACCAGAGTTAGAGATGAATGTTAGCTGCCATGAGGGTGCTGGAAACCAAATCCAGGTTCTCTGCAAGAGCAACCAGTGCACTTATCACAGCCATTTCTCTGTCCCAGGCATATAGATTCTAGAATCTACCTTTTCTCTTCTTTTGTAAATCATAATAACTTGGCTATCTCTATGACATCTCCATTATTTCACAGTGGTTATTGCTGGCAGATCCTTGATCAGTTACTGTCTGTGCTGTCCACAGAGATTCCATGATAGACAGGCCATGGTCTATCCATTCAAGAAGTTTAAGGATAGTGAGGAACATAGACACCATGCAAATGCTAAGAGCTGTGGAGAAAGCCAGGTCTCTTTGGAAACAGCCATCTATTCCAAGTCCTAGATTCCTTGAGAGTTCAGTTCTCCTTAGAAGACTCACCAGAGGAAATTTGTTCTGTCCTTTGAAGGTAGCTTAACTACCTGACGAACTTTGAAGAAAAAAGTACAAGCAATAAAAGAAGGGGCGTTTCCTACTGCCTGCCTGCCTTCCATTATCTCTGGGCGCATCTTCTCTCATCTTAAAGCCAAAATGGACTTTTGAGCTATGTGACACAGAACAAAATGTGGGGTGGTGGGAGGAACCCCGTGTTTGGCCTGAGATGATCTGGGCTCCCATCCCAGCTAGCCTCTGGGAAGTCCCTGTGCATAATGACTCTCATCCCCACTCCCAGCATTATTGTGGGGATCAATGCTGTCATTTACATGAAAATGCTTTGCAGACTGAGGCATTATTCTGGTGTCAGCTGCTGTTTCACCGAGCTTAGCACATTCTGGACTTCAGCTTTTCTGACACTAATATAGATTCCTGCTATGCTTCCGTGACACCCTTCACAACATCCCCTCCTTCCATTTTTCATCTGTGTTCATTTAAAATCAGAGCTATAATGGCTTTCCCTCACCACCACACAGCTTCCTTTACCTGTCCCTTTTTTGTTGGGATTGTCTCTCTTATTACAGATCAGGGTGTTGGCTGATGCTTCATGAGTCAACTTAAAACCCAAAAACCTCAGACACTTCCCTTTCCTATTTTTACTGACTTGGAAAAAGTCAGAAAGTTCCTTTAAATCCACATCAAAGTTGTATCTCTCAGGCTGGAATCAGCAAAGACCAGTCTAAGGCCTCAGCTTTTCCACAGAATCACTCCTACTTCCTGATGTCCCTGGAGGAACTACATGGAAGCTATGCGGGTCAGAGTTCCCCTGAGGATCTGACACACAGCTTCAGAGCCTCAGCAGTGATTGACATCTTCTCCCTCCAGACTCATCTTCATGCCCCCAGACTCACTTTGAAACAGGCCTAGTCAAGCTAACAGGTTCCCTTCAGGGTGGCTTCCCTGGCTCTGCCATTTCTCTATTGACTATCCCCACCAGAGAGCCTGAGCTCAGCCTCCAACTCCCCCTCCCCATCCCAGGCATTTGCACCTGGACACAGCCACCTTGGTTGATTTCCACCTGGTCTGGACTATGGCTCTTCCCTGCCAGGATGCAACAGAGGCAGGGCAGGCATGAGCTCTTCTTTGTCCACTGACCCTGACTGGCAAGGGGCAGCACTGTCACCATCCATTTTGTTCCCAACTGCACAGAGGGCTTATGTCAAAGCATTTGGAGTCATGACAAGTGTGTCATAATCTTCCACTTGGACATTCCAATGCTTGCCAAGTGACATCATAAATGGGGTCTGGGGAGAAGTCTTGAGGCAAACAGGCAAGCAGAAGCTAAGGATTAATCTTTTGTCTGTATACAAATGTGTGAAAACTCAAGCATGTGGAAAGGAAATTAGCATCACCTTTTTTCCACTTCAGTTAAAGAGGTCTCTGGTAATGGAAGTTGCTGCCAACAGCTGAACCAGGAAGAAAGGAGAATGAGTGACAAAGGCTAGGTGTTGAAGGGAGAGAAAGGGCAGCCGCCTGATGCTGGCTACCTGAACACTACAGAAATTCCAAGATACAGGGGGAAAGCCTGAAACCTAGCAAACCTAGTCTGGTATCCTCATCCCAGAATCCACCGCTTTCCTCCTGGCCACAGCAGTGTGAGCCTCAGCAACATAAACAAAAAGCAGGCCACTAAAGAGAACGCAGTTCTAGAGGGCAGGTCCAAAGCATGTTGGAGCTAAGGCTGCATCCCAGCTCCCAGCTTCTGACCTCTGCTTTGCCTCTCTCTTTTGAAGTGCCTCATAAACCACCCCAGAGAGAGTACACAGCTTCAAAGACACAGAAATTGTTTGACTACAGTGCAGAACCAAGCCATTTTTTCCTTTCCTTTTTTTAGCCTTCTTAATTCAATCCACCCATCTTTCATAGTCATTACCAAATGTCACCAAATTCCTGGCATCAGAGAGAAATAACTGTTGTTTGCTTGGAACACAGGTTCATCATTGTTATCGGACACATCTTACTAATGGCAAACCAAAAAGCATTCTGAAAATAAGAACTGGCAAGAGAAAAAAATGTAAATTTCTATTGTCCAAAACACTCAATGTACCATCATTTCCACTTCTGCAATCAGAGCCATTAATAGACCTTATCTTTCTAATTCTGAACACTGCTTTAAAATGTGGATCTCTTTAGGTTCTGGTAATGAAAGCCTGGGGACTTTGTTGTTATTTTGGTCATATTTTGGAACTGTTTAAGGATTTAATTTCATTGGAGTTATTTAAGAAAGTGTGCCTTTAAAAAAAAATTCTTTTCTCTTTTATCTTTCAGTTTCATGGAAATGTTGACCCATCAGGATTTACTTAAATCCTCCTTGGTTGTGGGCCTCCAAAGACAAAGCCATATCCATGGCAACCACAGGCTGCCCAGCAGAAGAAAGCCGCATCCAGACACTGAGCACAATAGCTCTGTTTACTGATGGCTGAAGTCTTGAAAGCTCTACTGTACATTCCCACTCACAGCTTGGGCTGGACTCCAGCCTGTCCTCATCCTCCAGGCCCAGAATCTATAATCAGAGACACAGAGACAGAAACCTTTCCCAACCCTGGAGGCAAGAGATGTACCACTTGCTCCCAAGGCTTGGGATGGTCTTGCAGGAAATACTGGGCCACACTGAGAAGGAAGCTGGATTGGGGAAGTCATGGGGATCCTGGAGTCCTCTGGCTCTGGGCTCTGGGCTCCCCCCACCCCCACCCCACCCCACCCA
>NW_008328607.1:1035978-1061666 GCF_000622305.1 Nannospalax galili
ACTGTCTCTTCTCTAGAAATTGTCCTTGGGCCTGAGAGGTACAGGCAGACAGAAAGAGCAAGCTCTGCTAGAGTTCATTCACAAGTGTTTTGTGATTTCCCAAGACTCCTTGCAGAACTGGGTCTCATTCTATCAGTCCTTCCTACATGTTGATAGAAACCTGGTATTCTGTGTGCAAAGGCATCTGTAGCCCTGCTTGGCTTTGGATAATTCAACTAAGCTGCCCACTTGGAGTTCCTTGATTCTAACCCCTCCTGGTCAGCCTCACAGAAACTCCCAGACAGGCCTCATAGATGATTCAGAGTTAAGGTCAACACATGTGTGACACTGTAGGTCTAGCACCCAGGACAGGCTGGGGTAGAAAGGAATACTATTCCTTCTATTCATGCACAAGACTTGGGAATGAATGAGCTTACTGTCATCACATTAGACATTAAATGGGGAATAACCAATGCAAGACCAAATACAAAAGGTATTTCTAGTTTATATTTCTGAGAGGTTTTTTTAGTGTTTCTTTGTTTTGAGACAAGGTCTCATATATTCTAGGTTAGCCTAGAATTCACAACATAGCCAAAGATGACTTTGAACTCCTGATCTTTCTGCCTCCTGGTGCTGGGGATTAATGGTGTATGCCACCATGTTCAGCTTGGGTTTCTCAGCAGAGAAGGTGGAATACAGGAAAGAGCCCAGGGCAAAATGCAGATTTTCCTGGATTCACCACAGGTTCCAATGCTTGCTCCCAGGGAGAACTGTGGGCATGTGCTGAGGCTTGCTGAGGCTGTCACTGGGAAAATTTACATCTGAGAATGACTGGTTCTGGTGGGGCAGTCTCCATAGGAATAACATGGCTATTTTAGCCGTAGCTCCTAGTTGGCAATCTAAGAATGTCACATTAACTCTAAAACGATCAATAAACTCTAGGTGATATTCCCTTGGCCAGGGAGAGAGGCTGGTAAACACAAACCCAAGTCAACAGCTGTATACACCAAGAACCTGGGAACCTCTGACACAGGCAAGAAACAGGAACACATGCACAGTTCTCATCAAGCAGCTTCCCACCACAAGTTGGACTCACATTTGGCTAAATTTAAGCATTGGAATTGGCTTGGAAATAATGTTCTTCACTTCCCTTTACTGCATTTATCAAGGTAATTGATAACTGAATGCATACGATCCAATTGATCCAACTTGTTTTTCCTGAAATAAATCCATACATCACGGAATGTGAGTCATGCAAAGGTCTCCACAGGTGCTCCCAGCCATCTCCAAACACAAGGGTGTGCTGGAGACACCAGCCTTAGCTTGCCTGAATTTATTGCTCTCACTTTTAGATGTGGGTGGTCCTTTAGTGGACAGAGCTGACAGTAAAGGGACAAGACTGCAGGCTAGTGACCCCACATCACTTCTCCTCCATCCAGGGACAGGCATATGGTCCAACTTCTCAGCCTGAAACAAAACCTAGGTTCCTGACCCTTGTGCAGAACATGCCATTTTAATTGTAGGTAACTTTCTTTAACTTAACCAATATTTTCAATCATTCACAAAATGCTTTAGATTTGAAGACCCCTTAGTGCATGACCTGGATCCCATGTGATCTTTTAACCAACACTTTGTCAGGAGGTTACTTTTCCTTTTTTTTTTTTTAACTTTTTACTTATTTTATATATATGAGGCTGTCCTCTGACCACCACACATGCACTGTGGCATGCACGCATACAAACATACATATATAAATTTAAAAAAAAAATTTTTTTTTTTGGTCTTTTTGAGACAGGGTTTCCCTGTAGCCCCAGCTGGCCTGGAACTCACTATGTAGACCAGGCTGGCCTCGAACTCACAGAGATCCACCTGCCTCTGCCTCCCAAGTGCTGGGATTAAAGGCATGCACCACCACGCCTGGCTAAAAAAAATTTTTTAAATAAAATCTTGTAAGGAAGAGTTTTGATCTACTCCTCCTTAGCTGTCTTTGGAAGGCCCTAAAGAGCTCTATGAAACGAATTTCTATATATAAAATCACAATAAGGATTAGCAAAAACAATTGCAACTTTTACAGACTGGAAAAAGATTTTGTCAGATAAGACAAAATAATGAAAGAGGAAAATGAAATTCAGTCCATACTGGCTCAGCAATCATAAACACATAATGAAAAGCTTAGATTCTTTGACATAGCTCTCTACCTTTCAAATACAATCTTCTGGTAACAAGATAATAGAAACGGGGGCTGGAGAGATCACTCAGTGGTTAAGAACACTTGCTGCTCTTGCAGAGGACCCAGGTTCGAGTCCCAGCACCCATATGGTTGCTCCAGTTCCTGAGACTCTGATGCCCTCTTCTGGCCTCTGTGGGCACCAGGGAGACCCTGTCTCAAAAAAAAAAAAAACATTAGGAGGAGGAGGAGGAGGCAGCAGCAAGGAAACTTCTATGGGATTCAAGAGGAGGAGGAGTTTGGTTGCTAAAGGGCATAGTGTGATTCTCTGTTCTGACAGACAGGCTTTAATTATGTAAACCCTGGTCACTGTGAATGTCCCTTCCCATGATTCATCTGGTTTTAATCATAATCATACCCACTTGTACATAGGCACAAGATGTGAATATGGGATTCTTCCAAAATTTCAGTCAGAGTACATAGTTTACTTTATTGCACATGCACCTAAACTATTTCAGGCCAGATCAGCCTACCTCTCTTGGTTTCTGGGACATGTTTGAATAGAAACAGGTCATTATCAAAGGGTTGCAAAGAGGGGTAACTTATTTTCATTGTTTAAGGCAGGTATGTGTCATGGCTAGAGAGATGGCTCAGTGGTTAAGAGCACTGGCTGCTCTTGCAGAGGATGTAGGTTTGGTTCCCAGCACCTACCTACATGGTGGCTAACAACTGTCCTAAGCTCCTGTTCCAAGGACTCTGATGCCCTTCTCTGGTCTCTGTGGGCATTACATGACATAGGTGCACTTATATTACATGCAGACAAAACACTCATACACATAAAATTAAAACAAAAAATTTAAAAAATAAGTTGCCAACAGGTTACTAGGTACATTGTTCAGAGAGGGGCATGTGCAGATAGGGGCAAGGGAAGGTCCCAGGTTGCCAGGCACATTGTTAGAAGGGGTGAATGTATAGCCCAAGCCAAGTAAAGTCCCAAGTTGCTAAGCCATTCCCTACAAGTGCCTGTCTCAGAGGAAGCCTACAGATAGGTATATCCAATATACTGACTACAGCAGTTCACTGGTGAATGGGGAAAATTCTAGTGAATAGAAAGGCTGCTGCTGCAGGCCAGGAAAAGAAGCCCAGACTTCCGTGGCTCCACTGGCACATAAAGTAACGGTTGACTTCCAATGTTCAATGTTCTGCCTGGCTGGCTGTTCCTCTCTTCTCAGATGGCTTTACTTCTTTCTCCCTAGTTCAAGTTCAACAACCCTTGGGATCAAGTGTGCACCCAATACCAGATGCTTGTGTAAGTTCATGTCTTGGATTTGTTCTGCAGCTTCGGCTTGGGCCATCAGCCACTGTCTTGAGTAAACAAGCTCAGTGACCAGAGACAGAGCAGAAGGCATGGCTTTGTTAGGGCCCTGATTCTCTCCACCCTGGGCATTCTAACTAAACCCAACTTCTTTTGCAAGATTCTGGGTTTGCTGGGATTTGTTAAAAAGCAAGCAGGTTAAGCCCGAGACCCTTGGCTACTCACACTAGGCTTTTACCAGCACAAAAGCTGGCTTCATTGTAAGTGGTTGCCCAGCACAGGCCAGGCTCTGAATCCAGTCCTTTGCAAATCCTTTTCACTTGGCCTTGTAACCTGAGCTCACACTCCCTTTCTGGCAGGGACACTGTGGAAAATTCCCTGTCATAGAGAGCTGTCTGCATTTCCGAGCAATTCTACGAAGTTCTCTCCCTGCAATCTTTTTTAAAAAGGGAGCAGCCTAACTGTCCCCAGCACTGAGATTTAAAACAGAGAGCTCTGAGGGCACCAAGGGCAAGAACCCAGTCTGCTTTCAGCTTGAAATTTTAAGGAGAATTTACATACAATAAATCTGTCTAACTCACAATGACTGTTTCAACTTGGAGCCTGCGCAGACATTGACAGGCCCCAAATATTATGGAAAACTATTAAGTCTGTGTCACCCTTCTTTGTATCACTATTATTATTATTATTATTATTATTATTATTATTATCTGTAATTATAGGCAAACAACTACTCATTTCACAGAAAAATAACCAAGGAAGGGGATGCTTTGATGGAGTAGTTTCATCTTTTACAGAACTTCAATGAGTTTGTCAATATATGATTATGAACTTTGGAGAAAGTTTGCATTTTTTTCTAATCCCACTTTCTTCATCTAAAAGGGGAAACAGGAAGAGGAAGAAATAGGAAGAGAAAGAGGATGAGGGAAAGGAAGAGGAGGGAAGAGAGGTAGGAGGAGAAAAAGGAGGAAGAAGAGGAGGAGGGAGAGGAGCAGGAACCCAATAGCAAACACAGGGCATCCATCATAGTCACTGTGGGGAAGATTAAATAGGCACGTGTATATACCAAACCTGATTCTCAATAGGCACACCAATATTCTGTTGAGATAAGGTCTCACCATGTAAACCAGTCTGGCCTCAGACTCACAGAGATCTACCTTACTCTGTCTCATGAGTGCTAGGATTAAAGGCATGTGCCACAAAAACCAGCCCATTTTATATTTCTAACGATTGATTGATTGATTGATTGATTGATTGATTGATTGATTGATTGACTCACTGGGGGATACTCATGTGTGCATGTGGAGGTCAGAGGACCATGTGGGTTCCTGATATTGAACTATGGTCATCAAACTCAATGGTAAGCTCCTTTACCCGCTGAGCCATCTTGCTAGATCCCATACCAATATTCTTACCTTTCCATTCCCCTCACTTCCCATCATCATCTCTTTCTCAAGATGTGATTTTCAAGCTAACAAGTGGAACTTTTTAGAATTCAAATAAATATGTATATAAAAGCTAGACCCAGAAAAAAAGTAAAAATTCAAGTGGCTACAAATGAAACACAGGGCTTGTTCCTCTCCTGTCCGTTGGTGGCTTCTGTAACCTATATGCCATTGAGTGAACCTTTCCTATTCACTGGGGACATTGGAGGGTACAGGCCCATAGCTGCACCCCAACTTTCAGGCCCTGCCTCCCAGACCTAGGCAACTGAAATCTTCTCAGAGCGGGCTCTGGTGTGCTTAGGTTTAAACAAAAGCCTTTGGGACCAGTGTTCCTTCCATTCCGGTGTTTTCTCTGACAAACTCACTTTCTGAAGGAGTGGCTGGGCTGGCAGCCCAAGAGTTCATTCCAAGCCAGACTCAAGCCAACTCTTCTCACCAGAAGTTGAATCAGCTGAACAATTTGTCTCTCATATTTTCAATTGAAAAAATAACCACTGGATACTTGTACTGAAACATGATTACAAACAAATTTATTCATTTCCTAAAAGTGGGAAAAGTAATATGAGAATAAGGGGAAAAAAACATCACTTGTGATTCTACCATCTAGAAGTAGCCATTGATGGTATTTTGGTGTATTTCCTTTCTATTTGGATGCATGTGCACATTTATTTTTATAAACATATCAATAAGTAGCACAAATTTAGATTCCAACTATGCATATAGTTTAGGAT
Organism: Nannospalax galili; assembly: GCF_000622305.1. NCBI lineage: Eukaryota > Metazoa > Chordata > Mammalia > Rodentia > Spalacidae > Nannospalax > Nannospalax galili. The sequence goes on from NW_008328607.1 coordinate 1,041,616, forward strand.
CCTGTTTATTCCCATGTAATTGAATGGTTGACTATTAATAACACAGGCTATAAAATATTGTATCATATAGAAGTACCATTTGTTCATTCATTCTGTTGCAAGTACTTTTATCACATTTTATGTGTATGAATGTATTGCCTGCATGTAAGTGCACTTATGTGGTGCAATGCCTGAGGAGGTCAGAAGATGGCATCAAATCCCCTGTAGCTGGAATTGCAGACAGCTGTTAGCCACTGTATGGGTGATGGGAACTGAACCCACGTCCTCTGCAAGAGCAACCAGTACTCTTAACCACTGAGCTATCTCTCCAGCCCCCATGTTTTAATATTTTTAACTAAAATGATTCTATAAATGAAAAATGTCTTTGTGAGGGTTAATACTGAGTGTCCATTTGGCAGGCTATGAATCACCTAGCAGACCAACATGTGGGCGTGCCCATGAGGAGCTCTCCAGAATGGGCAATGGAGGTATGAAGACCCTCTCTAAAGATAGCATTCCATAGGCAGAGGTCCTAGACTGATTTAAAGGAGAAAGTGAGCTGAACACCAGCATTCATCCCTCTGTGCTTCCTGACAGCAGATGCAGTGTGAGCAGCTGCCTCACACTCCTGGCACCATGACTTTGCCATCATGATGAACTATGCCTTTGAACCAAGAGTCAAACCTTTCCTCCCTTAAATCACTTTTGTCAGGTATTTTGTCATAGGAATGAGAAAAGTAACATATACAGTCCTTAGTCACAAATCTGCATCTTTGGCCATCTTGGATACTTGCCATAGCAGAGATATAGATTCTAGAAGTAGATGAAAGCAAGAAACACACTTGTGGGGGCTTGAGAGATGGCTCAGCACTTAACAGCACTGGCTGATCTAGAAAACCCAGGTTCAGTTCCCAGCACCCATGTGGTGGCTGTCTATAATCCAGTTCCAGAGGATCTTATGCCATCTTCTGGCCTCTGAAGGCATTGCATGCATGGGTGCACTTACATACATGCAGGAAAAATACTATGACACATTAAAAAAAGAAGCATATTTGGGGATTTTGGTGTGTATTATATGTTAAATAGGGATGAGACTTGTACCAAGTCACCTTCCCAGTGTGTCCTACAATCATACACAAAGAGCCCATGAGAATCTGTGGACCAGCCTCAAAGCACCCAGGTAACAAAATTATCACTAAGTCTTTAACGAGTCAGAGGCTCTCACAGAATCCTCACTTGAAGCAGCAAGAGAAGAAGGGACTGGAAAATTTACAGACTTTAAAAAAAAAAGCCTAACAAGCAGCCCAGAGGCCCTGCTGACTCATATGACACTTTTGCACAAAAAACTCACAGGACACTCTCCTGCCTGCACACAGTCATAATAAAGGTCAGATCTATGATGAGTGTGATGGGCTGGAGTCCACTCAAGCTGTGCATGCACATTTGGCTCACTAAGATTTTGCCACTGCAGGTCTAGAGGTCACCCAGTACTAGTGATTGCCTCTGCCCCTGCAAGCCAGGCCCCAGTCAGAAGCTCCCACACCAGCAATTGCAGAGTCATCTCACCTCTGCCCTCCACCACCCCACTACTCATCGCAGCCAGCGCTGTTCAGTCAGAAAACCCCTAAGCCTCTGATGTTCCTGGCAATTATGAGCAACCCGTAGGTGTCTGCTTTCGCAGGTGTCCCAGCCTGTATTTCCTGTTCGCTCAGTTGCTCCATTTAGACAGCCCAGCAGTGCCTCAGATGTGTGAGGAGACAAATATTCTCTCTGCCCCACTTCTCTGTCTTTCTGGGGATGCTTATCATTGGGGGTTGTCAGCAGCCATGCATTCCCCTCACACCCCAACACCCAGCTGGTGCCAAATTCTGATTATTCCTTCCACACTTCTCACCCTGCACTGCTCTCTTCACCTCCCTTGAAGCCATTAACCCCAATCAGGGCATGGATGGAAAATTACTCCAGCTTCTGATAGCTGTCAGGTTCTGTTCCTACCTTGGACACAAGGAACACATTTGATGGGTACAAAATCCCGTATTGCGCTACACTCTCAACCCCCAATCTCCAGAACTGAAAACTACAAACACCACTGAGGGAGAAGCATCCAGAGCCAGGAATGAATGCTGGGCCCACTGCCTTTGCCAAATCCAGTTACTGAGCTTGTGCACAATGAGAGTCAGGGCAGAATGTGATGTCGCTGACTGGCTGTAGGAGACAGTCAAACCTGTGGACGGTCCCCGACTAACAAAGAGATCCCCAGGTCTGCGGCCGAATGCTGCAAAATTCTGATAAAAGCCTGACACTTGCCCATTGCAGCAGCATTCCAATTCTGTGATTTTGCTTTTGAGCTTCCAGTGGAAGTGGCTCCAAACTAACCTGCAGCTCCAAGGAGGCAGGAATCCCCACAAGGTCCACAGTCTCCCCTTTAAGATTCAGGGAGTGCTGCTGTTGAGCAGCCAGGCAAATCGTGAGCACCTCAGAAAGAACTTGCTGTTCTTCCCAGGGCCTCCTCAACCCTCTTTGGAGAACTTCCCCTTAGTAGAAAGCCTAGAGAGGAGGTGAGCCAGACACCATAGCCAGCATGTCCCAGGCTTCCAGTAAGTTGCTGTCCTGAGCACTTACCTATATATTCCCACTCCTGTCTCCTCCGTGTCCACTAAGAAGAAAACTAGGGGCCAGCGAGATGGCTCAGTGGGTAAAGCTACTTGCCTCCAAGCCTAACAACCTGAGTTGGCTCCCTGGGACCCACATGGCCTGACTACCACACAAGCACCATGATACCGATACACCCATACACATCCACATCCTTTCCCTGCAATGAACCTTAACCATATTACAGCTTCCAGTAAATTCTGAAACATCATCAAACTGGAAGGTAGTTTGGGGAGCATCGTAAAATTGCAGTTTGTATCAGAAGTGAGGATGATCTTGGGACGACTCTGTACTCATACTCTGTAGATGAGCAAGTAGCCTGACAGCTGAGTACAGCAGGATCTAATTAGTCCACGAGAAAAACTTCCTTTTACGACAAATTTTCCAAATTCATGAGAATAAGTTATGAGACACTGTTCAGGAGACCTGGTAAAGCCATCTCATCTTCCCACCAATTAATGACTTGTGCTGTCCACAGCAGAAGGCCAGCCTGCAGGTGGCCAAAGACCCTGGTGTCTAGGGGGCACCATCCCAGGGCTGGAGCTGCCCCTACCCCTGCTGCTCCAGAGATCTCCCCTGCATCAAAGGCAATCCAAACTTGTCTTATGTTTTTGTGTGCTCAGTTTTACCACTGCAATGTCAGCATGATCAGCACCAGTATGTGATAGGCACACTGTAAATGTTTGCTGGATAAATGAATCATCCAAACATAAGTAATATAAAATATAAATATAAAAATGAATATTTTACCAGCACAATTTTATCTCTAGCTTAGTTTTTAATATTTTATTTATTATTTTATGTGTATGAGTGTAATCCCTGCATGTAGGTAAGTGTACCCGTGTCATGCAATGCTGGCAGAGGACAGAAGAGGCTGTCGGATCCCCTGGAACTAGAGTTACAGACAGTTGTTAGCTACCATGTGGGTGCTGGGAATTGAACCAAGGTTTTCTGCAAGAAACTTAAGCCAGGATGATGACAGTGATGGTGGGTGTGATGGCTATCAGCCTTCACTGGCCTTCAACTAGGCCAAGGACTTAACTTGTATTATCTCATTTAATCTTCACAACCCATGACATAGGCCTTGTTATTTTCCCCATTTTAGAGCTGAGGAAACAGAGTAGTAGAAGAGATAAAGTCACTGGCAGAAAGAGAATCTAGATGACTCTTTAAATGTGTTTCTTTATTTCTATTTTTTTAATGTGTATGAGTGGTCTGCCTACATGTAAATAAGATACCTCATGTATGCAATGCCCAAGGAGGCCAGAAGAGGGCATCAGATCCCCTAGAATTGGAGTGGGTGCTGGGAACCCAACCCTGGTCCTCTGCAAGAGCAGCCAGTGCTCTTAATTGCTGAGCCATCTCTCCAGCCCCCAAATAACACTTTAGACAATAAAGAAAGGGGTAGAGGAGACTGAGGAGGAAGAAGTGACTTTTGAACACATTAAATTTCAGCCTCCCAGCCGCTTGGAGCTGAGTCTTTTGCCTGCCAAACAGGAATAATCCTTCCTCCATTTTCTTAGTGACAGCAAAGCACAAAATCCCAGGATTTCTTAAGTCTGGTTAGGAATCTTGACTACTCCCCCATCCACAGTGCCTATCCCTCTGTGACAAAAGGAAATTAGATTTATTTGATGAGCTTTGTTTTTCATAAAGTAATGTGGGACGGTTACCCAGTACCCTGTGGTCTTCTAAGTGTTTGCAAATTGATTTTTTTATTATTTGTTCCAGTGATTTTCCAAGTATTCAGTATTTTTCCAGGTTACTCAGATTTACACTTGTGGATGAGCTAAAATTCATATCCACCTTCCCTTTCCTATATTGTTGTGAAGTCTTAATGCTGCAGTTATTTAGGATGCTTGCATACAGCTCCAGTCTCATACTCTGAAAGAACACACATATCAAATGTTTACGTCTACTTGTTGAGGCTTATAAAGGAATCTTGACACAAAATCCTTCAGAGTCTATGACAACATGCAAAAATATTGAGAAATATTAGTTCAGATGTCCCAAATCAATTCAGTCCATCACTCTCTGGAAACATTTATATGATAATATAATTTTTTAACTTAATTAAAAAAAAAAAAAAAACTTGGTTGGGGAGTACATAGGCCCCAAGGGTGAAACCACTACTAATGGACATAGTATCAAACTACCCTCTAAATTCACACCTCTATACCCATAGATTAGTGCAGCTTTCATACCTCTTCAGAGAGTTTTTATATAGTGGACAGCAGTTAATGAAGAAACTCACAGCTAGTCAAAGTGTAGAGAATAAGTGTCTATGGAGTGTTCAGCCATAACAGAACATCTATATCACACTCTCTGCCCCCCAAAGCTCAGGTAATATCATGGAAGAGTGAGCAGGAAGATTATAAGAGCCAGAGGTCATGGCAGACCAGACTGAATCAAAAGAGTGTCTTCTGGACATCACAGGTCCACTGAACTCATGAGCTCACAGCAGCTGTGGCTGCCTGCACAAGACCTGTACAAGATTGAACCAGTCAACATTCCAGCATGGAGAGGGAGGGGCACATGAGCCCCCACCCTCAGCTAAGGAATTACTGACAACTGATGGCTTCTGGAAGGGGGTCAGTTTTCTTTAAGGGAGTGAACCTGGTAGGTGATCACCCTCCAGTGGATAACCCCACATCCATGAGTATATGGGCAGCACAAATTGGACTCAATGGATGATAATAATAATAATTAATAATAATAATAATAGAAGACACAAAGTTGGTCAGTTGAGGAGGTGGGGTGGATCTGAGAGGAGATAGGAGGAGGAGTGCAGAGTAAATATGATATGTCCTTCTCCCTTTATGCCCAGAAGCATTGAGGATTGCTGTTTTAGGCAATGTGGTGGTTTGAATGTCCCCATAAGCTTCAAGTATTTGGACATTTTGTCCCCCATTTGGTGGCACTGTTTTGGGAAGCTTTAGGAAGTGTGGCCTTGCTAAGGAAGCACATCACTGGGGGGGCAGGCTTGGAGAGTTCTTAAGCCTTGCCAGATTTCCAGTTAGTCTCTGCTGCCCGTGCCTGCTTGAAGATGTGATCCCTCAGCTTTCTGCTCCAGCCACCTCTCCCACCATGCCTTCCCTGCCATTATGGATTCTAACCCTCTGAACTGTAAGCCAAATAAACTCTTCCTTCTATAAGTTGCCTTGGTCACAGTGTTTTGTCACAACAACAGAAAAGTAACTAATATAGGCAGAATTCTCTGGAGGAGCAGAACCAAGAGTTTGTGTGTGTGTGTGTGTGTGTGTGTGTGTGTGTAAGGGATTTATTAAATTGGCTTCCACACTAGAGATTGGGTAGTTAGACAATGCTGCCTGCATACTGAAGAAACAGAGAACTTGGTAGCTGCCCAGCCCATGAAGTTAGATAATTCAGCAGTCTCAACAGCACACTGGGGACCTGCAGCTCCCTAGAGAGTTGTTTGTTCCTGAGTCTCTATGGAAGGCCAAAGAGGTTGGTGTCTGATGTCAGTGAAAAACAGTGGCAGCAGAGATAGACAAACTCAGAGAAAAGCAAAGATAGGTAGGCGCACACTGCTTTTTTCCTCAAACCTCTATATGTGGGTCACCTATTAGAAGGTATCACCCACTATGAGGGTGAATCTTACCCCCTCAGTTAATCCTTTCTGAAATGCCCTCACAGAGATGACGAGAATTGTGTCTCCTAAGTGATTCTAAATCCTGTCAGATTAACAATCAAGACCAACGACCACAAGCTCACCTCTTGTCAATGTGACACTAATCACATCTATGTGATGCTTAACTTTCAAATAAAGACAATAGCGAAATTATCATTCCACCCAACATACAAGTGTAACTCTCACACATACAATTAAAATGCACAAGTTCTTTTTAAAAATTTTTTTGATTCCTTTATTTTTAGTTTATGTGTATGAGTGTATTGCCTGCATGTAAGTGCACCCATGTCATGCAATGCCTGCAGAGGACAGAAGAGGGCATCGGATCCCCTGGAACTGGATGGTTGTTAGCTGCCACGTGGGTGCTGAGATTCGCACCCGAAGAATAGTCAGTGCCCTTAACTGCTGAGCCATCTTTCAATGCCCCAAACACACAAATTCTTTCCCAGAACAGATACTAAAGTTCTTTAAGGAATGCTCACTCTCTTAATCCCCCTGAATTTGAATGTGGTAATATAAATCTAACAACACTTAAATACTAATATTAATTCAATCAATGTTTTATTGCATTGTGGAGGAATAGGAGAGGAAAGAAAACATAACTGCTTGATATATATGTAATTATATAATGATATAACTACTTTATACACTATACAACATATAAGTAATTGTATATGTTACATATATGCTCAAACATCTTAACAAAATAGAACAGAAATACTCATCAAAACTATACTCCTAGGGCCTGGAGAGATGACTCAGCAGTTAAGAGTCCTTAACATTAACTAAGCAGTCCTTCCAGAGGACTCAGGTTCAGTTCCCGGCACCCACATGGCAGTTCATAACTGTCTGTAATTCCAGTTCCAGAGGACCCAATGCCTTCTTTTGACTTCCATAGGCACTGCATGCACATGGAACACATACACACACATAAAATAAAAATAAATACATGTTTTTTTAATTAAAAAAAAAACTATAATCCCTGTTTCTGGACCTGGTCACATGGCCTTAGTTGGTATTTATAATACTTTTTCCTACCACCCATTGTGTATTCAGCCCATCTTCAGCAGGTCTTTGATCTTTACATGGAGGAGTGACCCACGCTTTCATTCCTAAAGGGTCTAGGCCATTTTTCTGGATTGGAGCTCTACAGTTTTCCATGACCTTATCAAAAAAAGACCAAAAAAACAAAAGAAGTTTTAAAGGATTTCCTGCACTCCAGACTCTTCCTTACCTCCATTGCAAAGGAGCAGTCAGAGTTCCGCCTGGTGTCTGGATCTATCACCCCAACTAGCACTGTAATTTCCTTCTTAGCCTTTTGGCTCAAGGGCATCAAGAGTCCAAAGTGGCCAGAGGGAAGTCTTAGCTTTCAGTTCAATGTTGTGCTCAATGGACTGTTTGTTGTGCTCTTGACAGAAGTACTCCTCTCCTTGGAACCAGGACTTTTAGGTCTGCAGAGCATAAGATCACAGGAACGGGAGGTAAAAATTTTGCTAGTGGGCCCTTAGGGGTGATGGTGAGTGGTATCATACCCATTTCCAGTCATTGATTCCTGGACCTGTGAATCCTGGCTATGGAAGAAACAGTACCATACATTAGTTACTTTTCCATTACTGTGATAGAAACACTGACCAAAGCAATTTATAGAAGGAAGAGTTTATTTGAGCTTACGGTTCCAGGGGAATTACAGTTCGTCACGGCAGGGAGGCATTAGTGGTTGGAGGTGGCTGGAGCAGGAGCAGCAGAAGCTAAGCTCTCACATCATCAGGAAGCAAAAGACCAACTAGAGATCTGGCAAGGCTTAAGAACTCTCTAAGCCCACCCCCCGTGACATGCTTCCTCCAGGATAGCCACACCTTCTAAAACCTCTCAAAACAGCGCCACCATCTGGGGACAAAATGTCCAAATCCTTGGAGCCTATGGGGGACATTTTCATTCAAACCATCACAGATGCTGATTCAGAGCATATACAGCCTTCTGGAGAACCTTGCCCCAGCTCTGTAAGCTATTGCTACATAGTTGGCACTGTGACTTCAAAGGTCATTCCACCATTCTATGAAACCGGCTGCTTCAGGATAGTGGAGAATATGCGAATTCCATGACCATGAGCCCACTGCCACACTCTTTTGGCTGTGAAGTGAGTTTCTTGCTCAGAATGCTAATGTGGGGGCTGGAGAGATGGTTCAGTGGCTAAGAGCAGTAGCTGATTGGTTTCCAGCACCCACATGGCAGCTAACCATCCATAACAGCAGTTCCAGGGAATCTGATACCCATTGATAGAATGTGTACATTGCAGGAGAGTCATGAACTTCCTTAAAGGAAGCCATAAGGACATAAATTTCTCATGGTAGCCAAGTGGCCCAAATTGGTGGCTTGGTCTTTGATCAAGCCTTATCAACTGGTCACTTCCTTGGCTGACAGAGACTGTTTACAGAGTCAGCTTGACTCATGCTGTGCTGCCTGCTTATCCTGAGGCAATAAACTCAAAAAGGAGACCCTCAACTACCCCAAGGACACTGACACCTGACACCCAGCAAATTCCTACAACTGCATTCAGCAGAGCTCCTAAGTCCAGGTTGCTCTGCTTATTTTTTGCTGTTGCCTGGTTTCTGTAGATGGCACTGGCCCTTTGCTATGTTCTTCTGAATAAAGGAGCATATTCCTTGCCTGTTGCATGTTCTTATTTCTTAACTTTAAATGCCTTCCTTTTTTCTGCTATCCCAAATCTAACACCTACTTCTGGCCTTCACATGCATTGCACAAACAGGTGTACTCATATACAGCCCAAACGCTCATACATATAAAAAGAATAAATAAATAAATAAATAATGCTGTGTGGAATACCATAAGAACGAATAAGGTATTTTATAAGTCTCTGATGGTAGTTTTGGCAGAAGCATTATGTGCAGGAAAGGCAAACACGTAGCCAGACTAAGTATCTGTTCTAGTAAGGACAAAACATTGTCCCCTCCATGAAGGAAGTGGTACAACCTACCACCAGGTCACTGGCTGGTTGACCAACTCTGAGGAATGGTGCCATATTATGGGGAGGGGGACCTCAATGTCAGTCTGCTTCTGGCAGATCTGGCATTCAGCAGTAGCCATACCCAGGTCAGCCTTGGCCAGTGGAAGTCCATGTTGCTGAGCCCATGCATAACTTCCATTCCTGATACTCTGACCACTTTGTCATGAGCCCATTGTCAAATGACAAGGATGACTGGGGAGAGAGACTAACTAGTATACACAGGATTGATCAACTTACCTACTTGATTGAAGTCCTCCTCTGTCGAAGTCACCCTTTGATGAGCATTTACATAGGACACAAGTATCTTTACATCCTTTGTCTGTTTGGAGAGGTCAATCCAAATACTTCTTTTCCAAGAATCTTTCTCACATCAGTTTTCCACTCACATTCCTTCCAAGTCTTTGATCATCTAATCAACCCATGGCCTACAACACATGAATTAGTATACAAGACATCTGGTCATTTTTCTTTAAAAAAAAAATACTTATGGGGGCTTGAGAGATGGCTCAGTGGTTAAGAACACTGGTTGTTCTTGCAGAAGACCCAGGTTCAAATCACAGCACCCACATGGCAGCTAAAAACTGTAACTACAGGCCCAGGAGATCCGACAGCCTCTTCTGACCTCTGTGGGCATTGTATGACACAGGTGCATTTACCTACATGTAGGCAATACACACATACACAGAAAAAATAAAAATAATAAATAAAATATTTTTAAATACTTATTTTTATTTTGTCTGTATATTTTGCCTACATGCATGTGAGTGCACCACATGTGTGCAATGCCCACAGAAGCCACAAGACAGTATCAGATCCCCTGGAACTGTAGTAACAGATGGTTGTTAGCTGTCATGTGGTACTGGGAACTGAACTCAGATCCTCTGCAAAAGCAGCCAGTGCTCTTAAACACTGAGTCATCTCTTCAGCCCCTGGCCATTTTTCTTTCCAATCAAAATGCATGACCTTGTACATGGCCTTAAGTTTTGCTCACTTCAAAATTTTCCCTTCACCACTGTCCTTCAGGAATGCTCCAGGAATGTCCACCATGTACAGCACTGTTTGTAAACTAGGCCACAGTCTTCTCTTCCTTAGTCGTTGGTCACAGGCCACACCCATGAAGTCATAGATCATGCTCTGGGACAGAAGACATCAGAGGAGGGGTGTGAACTGTAGGCATTTGGGCCATTTCTTTATGAAACTTACTCATGCCCTCAGGACTGATTCAGGCCTGATCTCATATCTACTAGTTCCATTTGCTATTATTGTTATACATGTTCAACTTTTTTTTCAAGTAACACCTATTTGGTGGTGGGCAGTTCAGGTTCCTGGTAAAAGTCCCTTTATTGGAGCTGAGGAGATGGCTCAGTTGATAAAGTGCTTACCTTGCAGGTAGGAGGATCTGAGTTTAATCCTCAGAACCCACAAACACCAGTGGGGTTGGAAAGATGGCTCAGCGGTTAAGAGCACTTGCTGTTCTTTCAGAGGACCTGGGTTTGGTTCCCAGCACCATCATGGAGGCTAACAACCATCCATAATCTCTAACTCTAGTTCCAGGGAATCTGACGTCCTTTTCTGGTCTCTGTGGGCACTGTACACATGTGGTACACTACATACATGCAGGCAAAACACTCATGCATATAAAATAATAAATTATTTTTTAAATTTTATGTGTATGAGTGTATTGTCTGCATGTAAATGCACCTGTGTTGTCTAAAGAGGGTGTCTCAGATTCCCCTGGAACTGGAGCTGCAGACAGTTGTTAGCCACCATGTGGTTGGTTGTCTTGAATCAATCCAGGTCCTCTGCAAGAACAGCCAGTGCTCTTAACCACTGAGTCATCTTTCTAGCCCAGTATTATTTCTGTATCAGTCAAGGGCCATGTAGGAGAATTAGTAGTACATTCAGATTAGTCTTTAATAAAGGGACATGGTGTGTGTGTGTGTGTGTGTGTGTGTGTGCCTCTGTGCTGACATACGCAGGGACCAAAGGACAACCTTGGGTGCTATTCCTCCAGCATGGTCTGCCTATGGCTTTTATAAAAACAAGTTAAGGGCTGGAGAGATGGCTCAGTGGTTAAGAGCACTGGCAGCTCTTGCAGAGAACCTGGGTTCAATTCCCAGCACCCACATGGCAGCTAACGACCATCTGTAACTCCAGTTCCAGGGAAATCTGATGCCCTCTTCTGACCTCTGTGGGCATTGCATAACATGAGCACACATACATGCAGGAGATACACTCATACACATAAAAAATAAAAATAATGAAAAAGTAGTAATATTATCTAGTCATAAAATAAGGGGCAAGTTGAAAAATGTGCAAAATATTTAGCTTGTAGTTGTTTAATCAGCATTAGCTACTACTGTTAGAATTTGCATTTTCTAGCCAGTTCTGCCCTATTTATTGAGTCAATAAAGATAGACTGTTAATTGATCATATTCTCCTCTAAATTCTTTATTTTTTTTAACTTTATTTATTATTTTTATTTTATGTGTATATTGCCTGCATGGAGGTAAGTGCACCCCTGTCATGCAATGCCACTGGAGGTCAGAAGAGGCTGTTAAGTTATAGACAGTTGTTAGTTGCAAGGTGGGTGCTGGGATTCGAACCCGGGTCTTCTGCAAGAACAATCAGTGTTCTGAACCGCTGAGCCATCTCTCCAGCCCCCTCTAAATTCTTTATTACAAATTTTGTTTGGCTTTGTTTTGAGGACAAATTCTCACTACATAGCCAGGTGTGCCTGGGACTCATGGCAATCCTGTATCAGCCTCCCAGTTGCTGGGATTACAGAAAGGGTCACCACACCATCAGGAATTTTAGGGTAGCATATATTTTGCCTCATGTTTTTCTCATGAAGGATGACGCTTGTTTCCTTTAACTTCTGAACGAACTTTTGAAAGAGTCGATTTCACGGAGGTACGGATGCCAAATTTTCTTAGACATTTTTCAGTGTTTTGGGAAGTCTAGAAACAAACTGAGGGAAGCGGCAGCGTTCAACCCTAGTGGAGAGGATGGAGCCTTAAAACCTCTGGTTTTTCCTATTCGTAGTCTAGAGAAGCAAAGGGATAAAGGACCCGAGTGGAGGGGTATTTGTGAGACGCCTAAAAACTGCTTATTTATTTATTTATTTATTTATTTATTTATATTTATTTATTATTTATCATGTGTTAAATATGTCAAAGAGAAGAAAGTATGCTTTTAAATTGCCATCGCCTCGTTGCTGAACATTTGTGAAATCCTAATTTCCTTCCTTTTCTATTCTGTAAACAGCTGCGTGAGACGCGGGAGTAGAGGTTCACTGAGCCTCACCGCCCTTGGCGTCTTTTTTTTGGAAATTTTGCTCCCCTCAAACGAATGGCTTAGGAAACGAATGGCTTATGCTGCTTCAGAACCTATGACGCCTTGATACTGCACCTTCTTTTCTTACACAGGCGACCGCTGGGCCCTTCCCCGAGCTGCAGTCACTCCCCGCCCTGTCTGCAGTCACTCCCCGCCCTGTCTGCAGTCACTCCCCGCCCTGTCGGCAGTCCCCCGGTGCAGCTGGCTCAGGCTCATTCAACACGATTTCTTTCAACCTCATTTCTTGCTGGATGCTCAGAGCAAGGAATGTATCATATTTTTTCTAAAAACAGGTCCCTGTCTCGCTGCAGGAAGTAAAGGGGTTTCCTTTCTAAAAGGTACTGGCATTCCCACACCGGGAGTCGAACCCGGGCCGCCTGGGTGAAAACCAGGAATCCTAACCGCTAGACCATGTGGGAGCCGATAAGCCTGGTGACCAGCTCAGGCAAGTTGAGTCTCTGTCAGGTTCCGCCTGTCTGTCAGGACTCCGCCCAAAATCGAGACGTACTTCCTGAGCATAAGTGGGTTCTGGTTAACCCTGTGCTTCCCGAGTTCTGCCCAACCGGTGCCTTCTGTGGTGTCACATAGAGCCCCAACGTCGCTGCCCCCACCCTGCATCTGCACCGCTGAACCAGGGCAGCTCGGTCTCAGGGTCCCGCTGAGCTCCCTGGCGGCGAGCTGAGCCGCCCGGGGTGTCACCTGGACCAGAGCTCCCTCGGCTGCACCACGTGGGTGATCCAGCGTCGGTGTCTGTGGACGCGTGGTCGGGGACGAAGGCATTCGGACAGCGAGCGCTCTGCAAGTCCTGGTCGCCAAGAGTCACCCCAGCGGGTTCTGTGGCGGTCTAACCTTAGACTGGGGCAGTGCAAAGAGCCAGGTGCCCCCGGGGCGCCGAGGTCCACCCTGCGGCCTGTCACACGCAGGGGTTTTTACAGACACCTCGGAGAAGGGTTCAAGATTCCCTCCCCGGCCGGTTGTGTCTTTAGTGCTAGAGCACTGGGGAGACAGGGTTCAAGACCAGCTTAGTCTTAATGAGTTCCAGGTCAGCCAGGGCTAGCTACACCGTGAGTTACAGAACAGCCTGGTGTATGGAGTGAATTCCAGGACAGCCTGGTGTACAAAGTGAGTTCCAGGCCAGTCAGGATCTCTCCTGCCCCAAGGGGCCTTAGAAGGTTCTAACCCAGAGTGGGGCTGGAACAGACCCAAAATAGAAACTGTCCCACTGTGCTCTAATGAAGCTCCCTGCCAGGACTGCAACAATCCAATGACACTCAGTGTTTAGCTTTCTCTGAGAAAGGATAGGAGCAGAGGCTGCACATGACTACATAGTAGATGCTGGGACTGTCCACTGCCCACAGTCCAGGCAGTTCTTAAGCACCAGCTTTGAAAGGTTGTTTTAAACCGGTGAGACAGCTGCTTTCTTTCCCTTTGGGTGGCAATTGATTTGGAACTCCCAGAATTCTCTCCAAAACCAACCTCAACTACAGAAAACCCCTGCATCTTGCTTCTGGATTTCCAGGGTAGTAATTTCATCTTTCCAATTTCATGTGATAATAATTCTTATTCCATAGATATAACCAAAATGCAAGTTTACCTTTTTTTTTTTTTTTTTTTTTTTTTGAGACAGGATTTCTCTGTATCCCCAGCTATGTAGACTAGGCTGGCCTCCATCTCAGAGATCCACCTACCTCTGCCTTCCCAGTGCTGGGTTTAAGAGCGAGCCCACCACACCTGGTGTGCTAGTTGACTTTTTTTTAAGTTGGTATTAGCATATATTAATTGTACATAATAAACAGCTTTCCTCATGACATTTTCATACATACATTTAATGTATTTTGATCATATTCATGCCCCATTGCCCAATCGGATCCCCCTTCCTCTTCCCAACTTAACCACTGAAGAAAATGGCTTCCTCCCAGCAACCATTAACCCAAAGTTCCTCAGGAATCTCCTGAGCTCTGCCCCTCTTAGCCACCTTAAATCATCAGGGAGAGTCGGGGGGGGGGTCCCATGAGCCACCTCCCCCCCAAGTTTACTGCTGCTTCATTGCTCCTTAAAATGAATTTGATTCCCTTTTTTTTTTTACCACTGAGCAATAACTACAGAAGCCTTATGTCACTTGAATATAACGGTTGATAATGAACCATTCTAACTCTCTTCTAGAGAATTCTCCCACCTCTACCCCATCTCCAACTTGGGTGTTTCTGGACCTGGCTCACTCCAGCTCTCAAAGCTCACTATGGGCTTCTCTTCCTAGCTCTGTCAGGGACATCTTGTTAATAGCTGGAGATGGCCGTACTGAGACCACAGACATGGGCAAATGCTACGAAGCGGACCTCCTGGGAAGAGCAGGAAACTGGCTAAAAACTGGAGGTGCACTGGCTAAATACCTCAGGTGGTACCAGCTTATTCTCACTCCTCTCTTTGGCTTTCCTCCCTCAGAAGCTCTGGGGCCTGAAGGTGAAAGGGAGACATCTGCACCCAGAGTCTCCTGCTCTCCTGACTGTGGTTGCTTTGGGGCTACCACGGGTTACACATGGTGAGCTCCTGAAGGCCGTCCTGCTAGGACCTTGGATAGAGCCTCCCAGGGAGGAGCAAGATTCACCTGTGGTTTTGCTAATCTACCTGGGATTTGCAAATCAGAGGCTCAGGGAGCAGGGCAGGGCGGAGTCCCCTTCGACTTCTACAAGCAGGGGGTTGCTGAAGCCTAGACTGGTCCATTTCCACATCAGGTTGTTCAGTTCCTCAGCCAAGCCTTGCCAGCTTTCTGTAGGCACAGCCTGCACCCCACCTGGCCCAGCCTGCACCCCTCCACAGAGCTGCACACCTGCTCTGCCCCACTTATCCCTCTGTCAGGCCAGACTCCTCTTTCCACTCCCGGGCCCAACCTCAAGGCAGCTCAGCTCCAAGAAACCGCCCCCAAGTCCTCCGGGTCACAGGCACTACCATCTTCTCCAAGTCCCAAAACATACGCCTTTAAAAATGGTGTGGAGACTAATCCTTCACCCTTGAGTTATTTAATAAGAAGGCCCATGAGAAAAAATCAGGTTCCATAATCCCCCTGGGAATCTAGTCCTGCACTCAAGCATTCTGCCAAATAGTCCTTCTTTTACCTAACTTAAATACTTCCTGATGTACTTTTATATGAAAGCTGCCACCTTTTTAAAAAATACTTTATTTACTATTTTTATTTTATGTGTATGAGTGTATTGCCTGCTTGTATGTGAGTGCACCCATGTTGTGGGTCAGAAGAGGGCTTCGGATTCCCCTAGAACTGGAGTTAAGGACAGTTTGTAGCCATCATGTGCATGCTGGGAATCGAACCCGAGTCCTGTGCAAGAGCAGCTAGTGCTCTTAACCACTGAGCCATCTCTCCAGCCCTGAAAGCTTCCACCTTTTAACCAGTAACATGAACAAAATGTTCCTGGGAGGAAGAAACACACATGTAGCCTCCTTGTTGACACAGGAAGTTTTT
Source organism: Nannospalax galili (assembly GCF_000622305.1). Taxonomy (NCBI): domain Eukaryota; kingdom Metazoa; phylum Chordata; class Mammalia; order Rodentia; family Spalacidae; genus Nannospalax; species Nannospalax galili. The sequence goes on from NW_008328607.1 coordinate 1,057,735, forward strand.
TCTGTTCCCATGCATACAAGGCTGATTCTCTGTGGGCACCTCTCCCATTTTATCCACCATTTCATACCGGAGAAAGGCACCAAACATACTGGACTTGCATCTCCTCTAGCGATGGACACACAGTGTCCCGTGTTTGTCCAGAGTCAGACTTCTAAGAGATCAGACAGAGCCAAAGGTCGAGCTCCACCATGGAAGGACTTGTCGGTGAACCCTCAGCCTTCACACACAGCCTCAGAGCTCTTTGGGGTAACTGCATGCTCCTGCTGTGCTCAGGGTAAGTTCATCTTCATAGCCCAGCAGAGGTTCAGCTTCTAAAATTGGGTCTGATCTTAAAAGATCACAGGATGACAGCTTCAACAACTTGTTCAGATCATGTGACTCTACTCCTCACCCCTGTCCCAAATCTAGCAACTTCTACATTTCCTATGAGCCAGGGTGAACATCCCTGAACACTTATACTGGGTCAGGTGCTAGTCTGTGGGTTCATGCCAGCCAGTGTTGGCCTGGGCAAGGTTCCTGCTTCCTACTGCCTAAACAGTTAGCTCCCTACTAGCTCTCTATTCTGTTGTATCCCCAGTCACTGACATCACATGTATAATTCCTAATGAGTCTATCGCTTAAATATCTATCACTCTGGGGACTTTTCCTAAAAAGTTACTTTCCCGCTGAGTGTAGTAGTGCACACTTTTAATCCTAGCACTTGAGAGGCAGAGATGGGAAGATCTCCGTAAGTTTGTGGCCAGCCTGGTCTACATAGCAACTCCCAGGCTTGCTGGGGCTACAGGGAGACTGTCTCAAAAAAATAAAACACAAGGGCTGGGGAGATGGCTCAGTAGTTAAGAACATCGGCTGCTCTTGCAAAGGACCGGGGTTCAATTCCCAATACTCACATGGAGGCTAACAACTGTATGTAACTCCAGTTCCAGGGATCTGACACCCTCTTCTGGCCTCTGTATGACAGGGGTGCACTTATATATATGCAGGCAAAACAATCATACATATAGAATTTATTGTTTTTTATCTTTTATTATTTTTATTTTATGTGTATACATGTATTGCCTGCACGTAGGTAAGTGCACCCATGTCGTGCAATGCCTGGGGAAGTCAGAAGAGGCTGTAAGTTATGGACAGTTGTTAGCTGCCATGTGGGTACTGGGATTCGAATCCAGGTCTTCTGCAAGAACAACCAGTGTTCTTAACCATTGAGCTATCTCTCCAGCCCCTCCTACATAACATTTAAAACAAGTGCACTAGTGTCATGCAATGCCTGCAAAGGCCAGAACAGGGTATTAGAGTCCCTGGAACTAATGTGGGTGCTGGGAACTGAACTCAGGTCCTCTGCAAGAACCACTGAGAAATCTCTCTAGCCCCAGTTTTTTGTTGTTGTTGTTTTGTTTTTTGCTTGGGTTTTTTTTTGTTTGTTTGTTTGGTCTTTTTGAGACAGGGTCTCCCTATAGTCCCAGCTGTCCTGGAACTCACTATGTAGACCAGGCTGGCCCTGAACTCACAGAGATCCACCTACCTCTGCCTCCCAAGTGCTGGGACTAAAGGCGTGTGCCCAGCTTCCAATCCGTTTTTATTTTTTAAATTATGTGTATATCTGTGAGTGTATGTGTATACTTGAATACAGGTACCCACAGAGTCCAGAAGACGGCATTATATCCCCTGGAGCTGGATTTAACATGCATGTGGCTTTCAGCTGCTTGACGTAGGAGCTGGGAACCAAAGTCAGGTCCTCTAGAAGAACAGTATGCACTCTTAACTACTGAACCATCTCTCTAGTCCCCTACTTGATCAGCACTCAGTGTTTGAGCAATTGGTCACTTCATTTATTCACTAATCAGTCTTAGAGGGACAGTCTTGGTTTTCACCTATACACACATGACAAACATTGAGAGCTGGGGGGAGGGTGTCCAATCCACAGTCTATGGGCAAGTGGCCCAGAACAGCTATGAATGAGGCCCAACACAGAATCATAAAGTTACTTAAATGCTATGAGATTCCTTTTTTGAGTTTTTTGGGGGGAGGGGTAGTTAAGATTGCGTAGTTCTCTAGCGTAAACTTTGTAGACATCATGTCACAGCATCACACAAAATAAACATATGTGTACTCATGCTATTTCTACACATGTATGGCTTTACAGTGGTATGTGGCTTCTAGCATTATTTTGCATGCAGATGGTCAAATCAGCACCATCAGACATTACATTTGCTCCTGTTGTCTTGGCAAGTGAAGGTTGGCGATTATCAGTAATGTTTCACCTACCATCACAAATGATAGGCCTCCAGTGCTATTTAGAAGACAGGAAAATATTTGACTATTAAGGGCATGTCCACAGCTCAGCTCATAGCCCCACTTTACAACTGGTTTTCTTTTCATGCTCCATCAGCAGCTGAGATGTAGAAAGATCCAAAGCTTGCTTTCAATTTTCCTAGCCAGAGCTACACAGTGATACCCTATTTCAAACAAACAACAACAACAACAAAAACCCAAAACACCAAAAAAAAAAAAACTCACATAATCAAAAAAACAGAATCATAAACCATACTTTCATGTCTGAACCCTGAAGATGGACTTAGGGGATCTCTGGTCCTTTGTTTCTCTTCCCACTGTGGCCACATTGAATAAACGTCCTTGTTCTTTTCACTTAATTTGGCTCTTTTAATTGGCTAATGAGATGGGTGGCTATTCTAGTTTTCCTTTTCTGTTGCTGTAATAAACCACTCTGACCAAGAAGCACTTGGGGAGAAAAGGGTTTATTGGACTTACAGCTTATAGTCCATCATCAGGGGAAGCGAAGACAAAGACTCAAGGCAGGAACTAAAGCAGAGACCACAGAGGAACTCTGCTTACTGGCTTGCTTCCCCTGGCTTGCTCAGCTACCTTTTTTATACAGCCCGGCCCCACCTGCATCAATTAGCAATCAAGAAAATGCCCACATGCCAGTCTGATGGTGGGAATTCCTCAGCTGAGGTTTCCTCTTCCCAGGTGATTCTAGTTTGTGGCAAGTTGACAAAAACTAACCAGAACAGTGGCCAAACTTGGCTTGTTGGGACACAGGCTGTGACTGTAAGTCTGGTAACAATCCCTCCTTGGTTTGTGTCTAAGCTGTGCCTTAGCAAAATGCAGAGCAATTCTAGCCAACAATTGAAAGAATTATAGATAGCCTCCCACCTTAGTCTGTTTCTGTGTTAATCAAACTTTGTAACACTGTGACAAATACCTGAGAGAGAAACAGCTTAAAGGAGACAATCTTTACTGTAGCTCACGGTTTTAGTCTGAAGAAGGCTTAGTGGGTTTCTGGTGAGGCTGAACACATGGTAGGACATGTGACAGAGGAGCCTCCTCTCCTCATGGTAGCCAGGGATCAGAGAGCTAGAGGAGCCAAGGATGAGATATACCCTCAAAGACACTCCTCAAAATGCCCTCCTTCTGCCAAGCAAGCTTTCCCTCCCAGTTCTGATCACTTCCTAACAATGCCATCAAATTCATTAATCCATCAGTGAATTGATTCAATGATTAGCTCAGAGCCCTCATGATCTAACCACTTCCTCAAAGATGCAACCAAGATTGCAATGTAGATTCCATGGCAACCAAGCCTTAAACACGAGCCTGTGGGGGACACTGTACACTTACACCTTAATAGATCTTTTTCTGCATGGTGAAATCCATTACTGCATATGCTAACCTGAAAAATTAAGTTTTTGTTTGCTTTTGCTTTGTTTTTTAGACAGTCTCCCTATAGCCCCAGTTGTCCTAGAACTCACTATGTAGACCAGGCTGGCCTCCATCTCACATAGATCTGCCTGCCTCTGCTTCCTGAGTGCTGGGATTGAAGGTGTGCACTACCATACCTGGCCAATACAATTAATTTTTAAAAGTCCATTTTGTTGCTAAGAAAGTAGTGATATATATATAATTATATTCATTAT
>NW_008328607.1:1061687-1073003 GCF_000622305.1 Nannospalax galili
AGTTCCAAGCTTTTACACACACACACACACACACACACACACACACACACACACACACATACACACACAATCTCCAGCTTTCCATGTCAGAGGGTTCTGCTCCTGTTCAATCCAACTGTTGATTAATATTTGGAAAAAGTAGCATCCATACTAAACATGTACAGACTCTTTGTTTTACCATTATTCCCTAAAAAATACAGTGTAACAGCTGTTTCCATGGAATCTTCATTGCATTAAGCATTATAAGTAATGTAGAGATTATTATTTAAAGTACACAGGAGGTTGTGCAAAGGTTACATTCAAATACTACACTGTTTTCTATTTTAAAATAAAAAAAACTTGAGCATCTGCAGGTTTGATTACTCATGGGAAGTGGGGGAGTCCTGGAGCCAATTTGCTTCAATGCCAATGGATAAACTCTGTGTGTGTGTGTGTGTTTCTGAATACTGATTTAAATTCTCATTTAAGATAAATTACATGGTAATAACAAGAATAAAAGAAGACTTCTACAGTCACAATTGGAGCTAGAGAAAATAACCTGGGTGAGTATGACAAAGGCCACAGCATCTATGACGACAACAGTAACATAATAAAACAGTAGAGCATTTGAACTAAACCAACTTCAGAACCCCTCAAATCCTGCATTCATCCACCACAAACCCCAGATGTGACCCTGGCTTTTGTTCAATATTCCAGTACCAGTACTATAATTAAGTTCCATTCAACTGAAATAAAAGGATTTTTCCAAGAACTGCCCATTATAAAACTTTCAAATAGTTATATGGTCAAAGCCAATTTTATTTTATTTTTTATTTTATTTATCATTATTATTATAATTTTAGTTACCGCTGTTTCAAAATGGTAGTAATGTTCTCTGTTGGCATTTTTTGTCCAATCTATTTGAGTCTGAAATCTGGAATCAAGAAGAATGATCAATGTCAGGTATGGTGGTACACGCCTTTAATCCCAGGACTGGGGAGGCAGAGGTAGACAGATTTGTGAGTTTCAGGCCAGCCAGGGCTACATAGTGAGACCCTGGAGAGAGAGAGAGAGAGAGAGAGAGAGAGAGAGAGAGAGAGAGAGAGAGAAACTACTTTGTTAATTTTGTAAGTTCTGAGTTTCCCTCTCTATTCCTTTCTCCCCTCTAAGACCCTCTTTTGAATCCAGAAACTCATCACTTCCTCAGAACTCAACCAAGGGCCAGAGAGATTAAAATAAGCACCGTTTCTCATTTGCACGCACTCTGCAGCTTACAAACCAGCTCCACACTGAAATCACATGGGCTACAAACTGGGTGATAGCTAATCAAATACCTGTGGTGTTCTGTCTCTTTAAAGTTTTTGGTCACTATCAGGGTATGGGACATCAAAATCTGCCCTCACTCCATAGCAAACCATAAAATAGAGAAAAATCCAATAATAAATCTAAGGCATCTCCTTAGATCAAGACCGTATGGTTCTTCTATCCAGCATCTTCCTCAAAGCACACTGGATAGTCACCTCTGATGCTAAGCAATAATTCATAGTTTCCAGTCATCCATCTGTGGTATTCCTTGCCCTGACCCAAAGAAAGATGTTAACTAAATTCAAGTTAATGCTGGAGACCTTTCAGCAAATGCCCACCTGCCTTCCATGCCATGAATCATTCTCTTCACTGTCTAATTGCTAGTGAAACAGGCTTCTGAAAACCCTGTGCTACTTATTCTATCATGATGTGGCCAGAATGCTGGTTCATGCTATAAGAGGGCACTAGAGGAAGACTGGGAAGCTGTTGGTTTGGTGGTCCTAAGAAGCCACTGACCACAACAGCTCCTGCTGGGGCAGGAGGGTGGTAACAAAAGCTACTTATTTGCCAAAGCTTCAGAATGAGCCTCTATACCCCTTCTCACTCTGTTCACAGACACTAGCACTGCCAGCTGAGTGCATCAGAGGACTGAGTGCCAGCTCCACTCTCCTCTTCTGGGTAGTGAAGAACTGGGACCAGCCAAGCAGGAGACCCAGATCAGAGTCTGGGTTACAGTTGTGCAGCGTGGTGCTCCAAGCTCCCAAGTTTCAAAACCTCCTCAACTCTTACATTTCTGCTCCTCCAGCCATAAGGGTGATTACTCTTTCCTATCATTCTTATCTTTTAAAATATTTTATTTATTATTTTTATTTTATGAGTGTATTGCCTGCATGTATGTAAGTGCAGCATGTCATACAATGCCCACAGAGGTCAAAAGAGGGCATCAGATCCCCTGGAACTGGAGTTAGAGATGGTTGTTAATTTCCATGTGGGTGCTGGGAACCAAACCAGGGTCCTCTGCAAGAACAGTCAGTATTCTTAACCACTGGGCCATCTCTCTAGCCCCTCATTCTTACTTTTATACTACCTGTGTCCTACTTGGCCAGTTCAACTGACTGGAACTTAATTACAGTGTGGCCACTAAAGTGTTGAACAAAAGCCGTGGCCAGGTGGCTTTCATGGTGAATACTGCACAATTTGAGGTGTTCTGGAAGGTTCTTTTTGCTTCTTTGGCTTTTTGGTTTTTTTGACAGGGTCTCGCTATAGCCCTAGCTGGCCTGGAACTCAATATATAGACCAGGCTGGCCTTCCTCAGTCCTAGGATTAAAGGTGTGCACCACCACGCCTGGCCTCCAACAATTCTTTTTCAGAAAGGCTCTGTGAGGCCATGGCTGAACTTGCTGTATAGCTAAAGATGATCTTGAACTTCTGATCCTTCTGCCTCCACCTCCCCAATCCTAGAATTACAGTCATGCACCATCACTCCCAAGTTAATGTGGTGCTGGGGACTGAGCCTAGGGTTTCATGCATGCTAGGCAAGCACTTTACCCTGGTCCCATAGTTAACATTTCTTTATGTAAAGTGTTCTATTAAGCCAGGTGTGGTTGTCCAGGCCTACAATCTCAGCATTTGGCAGGATGAGGCAGGAGAATCATGAAGTTCAAGGCCAACCCTTTCTCAAAACAAACCAAAAATGACAGTGATAAGATACTTATGGTTTATGTCTCCTAGTTGCTCTCAGATGGTACAAAGCCCAGTAACATTCTTTAAGTCTGGTTTCACATCAACAGTTCTTGAAGAACACAGGTGCCGGCTGTTTTCTCCCAGGAGGACTTCATTGATCTTTATTAACCCACTGGGCTTCAGTCTGCTAGGCTCAGAAACTGACCATGCCAGGAAATAACCAAGGCAAATTTGACCCTTGTGCCACTGTGGTGAGGAACAAGGCATCTCTGTCAAGACAGTAGTCAGACTACCAGGTCCATGGCTACTAGAAGATACAAAGCCACCTGACATGGTGGAACCTGGGTCTTGTAATGGGCAGTAGGCATGCCTGCCCTATTCCTATGCTCTCGCTCTCACTCTCTCCCTCTCCTCTCTTCCAAGGCTGTTTGCTATACAGACATCCTTGAAAGGATAGTCCAGAACAAGGGACACATTGGGGGATGTTTCACATTAATCTAGAGCTTGCATGTAAAGACAGACATAAAAGAAGGGTAATTAGTTGGATAATTCAATTGCTTATGTTTGAATACCAAATGTGTGTGTGCACATATTCCAGTGTGTGTGAATATGGGCACATGCATGCATGCCATGGCATGTGTGTGAAGGTCAGAGGACAATCTTGTGTGCCAGTCCTCATCTTCCACCTTGTTTGAGACAGGTCTTTCCCCCACTGTGTACACCAGGCTAGTTGGCTCAAGAACAAAGAGGAGATTCTCCTGTCTCTGCTTCCCCTCTCCCCATAGAAGCATTAGAATGACAAATGTGCTCATTAATGCTTTATGTACTTTATTAATACTTTATATAGTTCTGGGGACTCAAAGCCATGTCCTCATACTTGCACAGCAAGTGCTTTACACACAGAGCATCTCACCAGCCCTAGCTTTTATGGAGTCATTTTGTTTTGGAGACAGGGTCTTATGATGCTTAGGCTGGCATCAAACTCTCTACATAGACAAGGATGGCCTCCTCCTCTACCTCCCAAGTAATGGAATTACAGGCATGTGCCACCACACCCAGTATTATGTGGTGCTGGGGGTGGAACCCAGGGCTTCATGAATTCGAGACAAGCGCTCTACCAACTGAGCTGCATACCTGGCCCAATACTAGGGGCCTATCTTTAGACCTAGAGTAGTCAAGTCCTTGGGCCAGAGTTTCCCATTTCTTATTTAGTGTCACTGTTTCTAAGTGTCTGTTTTGTACATGCTACTGCAATGATACCATCCACCAGGAGGTCCTGTCTAGAGCTGATGCCATGCCCTTGAACTTTGAAGCTGCACGTTAAAAAAAAATCCTCTTTATAAATTACCTGGCCTCAAGTATTTCATTACAGCAACAGGAAATGGACTAATACAAGAATCCTGCCCTTGTTGCAGTATCTATACATGACTCCATGGGTGTGATTCAACTGCTATATGCCAGGCACAGTGCTTGAGGTTAGAACACAAGTGGAAACAGATATGGGTCTTTATACTGTAAAGCACAGAGATCACAGTGTGACAGGACAGATCAAAGTGCATGAGCAAATATAAAACTAGCTGTGGTAACTGCTGGGAGGGAATGTGTGAAGTGCCAAGTGTGTCCACAAGGAAAGCCTGACCCACTCAGAAAGAGCAGAAAATGTTTGCTGAGAAAGCGAAGGCTTAGGCAAGCAACAAGGCAGAGGGGAACAGGAGGGTTTTGTGAGGCACAGGGCCCAGCAAACACCTCCTGACAGAGGAAAGCACAGCTCAGAACCCAGGCCTGAGCTCAGAAAGACCATGTACCTAGCCAAGATCATAGTACTACCAACCTGGGCAAAAGAACAGGGGTCTTGGCACTCAGATAGCTCAGTTGGTAAAGTACTCACTGCTCAAGCATGAGGGCTTGTTGAGTTCAATCCCCAGCACTGACATGAAAAGCCAGATGTGGTGGCTATGTTTGTATGCCCAGCAACTGGAAGGTAAAGACAGGAGGATCCCTGGGGCTTGTTAGCCAGCCAACACTGAATCAGTGAGCCTCAGGTCCCAGCAAAAGATTGGCTGGGTGTGGTGGCACACGCCTTTAATCCCAGCACTTGGGAGGCAGGGGAAGGCGGATCTCTATGAGTTCAAGGCCGGCCTGGTCTACACAGTGAGTTCCAGGACAGCTGGGGTTACAGGGAGACACTGTCTCAAAAAGACACACACACACACACACACACTCATATATATATATATATATATATTAGTGGATAGCTCCTGAGAATGGACACCCTTGGGCCTTCACAAACACACACACACACACACACACACACACACACACACACACGAGCAGGGACTTTCAGAGCCCAAATCTACAGAACTTCTAGGCCACTTTCATTATACTACCAACCTCCCTCATCAATAAATATCATTTTCTTGCAGTTCAAGGAGGCACTGAAGATGTAACTCAGGTGGTGGAGTGCTTGCCTAGCACATATGAAGCCCTGGGTTTGATCTCTAGCACCACATAAACCAGGCATAGTGGTGCATGCCTATAATCCCAGCACCAAGGAGGTGGAGGTGGAGGCCAGAGGGTCAGAGTGTCATCAGATTAAAGACTGTCCCAGAGGGGGAGGAAATCACAAAGTAGAGCTTTTTTTTTTTTTTTTTTTTTTTTTTTTTTTTTTAAGGCAAAGAGTTGAGCCACAGAAATTGAAGATTTTACCACAGAATTCAGCTTGGTTTATTTTGTGGTGGAGCACCTCAAGACTGACCATAGCTACACCATGTTATAAGCAAGCCCCAGCTAACCCCAGTACTAAAAGCTAGAGGCATCTAACTCAAATGTGGGAACAAAAAATTTTGGCCCAGCTGCACCAAGGTGTGGGTTTGAGAACAGGTTGGCATGCAGCTGGTTGCTCCTGCAAACGGCAGATTTATGGCCTCTGTACTTTCTGCTTGGCTTGCTCTTGTAGAACAGAAATTGTTCTCCTGCAGAATAGAAATTGTTAGGGGGGCTCTCCACCTCTAAGCTTGGGAACTTAAACTTTTCACCCCTGGATGTGGTTTCTCTGTATTAAAGCTTACCCTAAGAATGGCTTGGCACTGCACTTGGGATCAACTGCCTAGTGTAGTCACCAGCTGGCTAGAAAGACTTTCTTTTGGCTATTTTCTGTGTCTGAATGGTCTTCTCTGGTGAAATATCTCACAACAGTTTGTAGTTTCTTTGTTGAGGGAGCTCAAGAATTTTGTCAGATGTACTCAAACAGTGGTGCCTTGGGTTAGCAGTACCAGCAGCTCCTAGAATTCAAACCCCACTTAAAAGTCATGAACTTGGTAGGCGGGGTGAGGCAATCTGCCCAGGATTCTGCACACATACAGAAGTTGATCACACTATCTAACATCCACTTAAGTCGGACTCTCAAGATAGAACTTGGGAACCTTCCATCTGGCCAGCCTGCTTCTGAAACTGTTGGTCAACGTCACAATAATACTATTTCTGATATGGCAAGCAATTAATTTCCAAATACCTTTAGTCCTTGCTAGATAACTGTAAGTACCACCGGCTCCATCAGCCAGATTCAGTATATATTTGATTGACAGCATCCATCTTCTTTTCCTATCTCTTTAATTTTAAAAGAATTTTTCAGTGATGTTCGATTTTGACATTAATGGGAAAATGTCTTCTTGTCTCAGTTACTCCAAACTCTATGAAACTTAATGAGCACCTAGCAAATCCAATTTACTTTAGCTCCAACTATAAAACTTCCCGAAAACATCTCCAAGTTTCAAAATACCAAAAAGAAAAACAAAAATGAAATACAAGCCCAGTGTGGTGGTGGCTTTAATCCCATCACTCAGGAGAGGCAGGCAAATCACTGTGCCCTGAGGCCAGTCTGGTCTACATAACAAGTTCCAGGCCAGCTGGGGTACATGGTAAAACTCTGTCTCAAAAAAAGGTTGGGGGCCTGGAGAGATAGCTCAACAGTTAAGATCACTGGCTGCTCTTGCAGAGGACCCAGGTTTGACTCCCAGCATCCAGACGGTGTCTAACAACCATCTGTAACTCCAGTTCCAGGGAATCTGACACCCTCTCCTGACCTCTGAGGGCACTGTGTGACACAGATGCACTTACATACAGGCAGGCAACACACTCATACACATAAAATAAAAATAATGAAGTATTTTAATATAAAAATCCCGTTTTCCAAAACCAAAAATATTAGTAGCATCATTTAGAGTTTTACAGATCACTGAGATTTCAGAGTAAAATCTTATTGAAGATGATAATCAATAGCAAGGATAGCCAATAGCTGGAAGAGCACAGGTACTGATCTAATCCCCCAAAATCACATATGCTACATATAATCTTCAATCTTTAGAAAGTTCTAGAATGTAAGAAAATTGGGACATTTTCCAGTAGCGGTTACAGTGATGACATCACACATCATGCAGACTTTGTAAAATTCTGATGTGCTCTCATCAGAGAATGGGAATGAAGAAGGCAACAATGAAGATGGCTCAGAATTTTGAAAATACAGTTTCAGACATCACACAGAACTACTAATGTAGTGTGACATTGAAAGGACATGTAATTACCCACTTTCCTTATATATTTTAAAGAGAGTATAATTTGATGCAGCTTTTTAACTTTAAATTTTTATTTATTTTAAACAAAACAGCACAATTTTATTTTCCGACAGGGAGTTTTAGAACTGGATCACCTGGCCTTGTCTCTTCTTGTCTCCTCCCAGTTCAAAATGCTTGCACCTTTTGATGGCCAGCATCTTCTTAGACCTGCAGTTGGGCTCAACACGTCCAAGCCTCAGCACAATCTTCTTTATGGTTTTGGCCTTCTTTCAGAAAATTGGCTTTGTCTGCCCATCATAGCCACTCTGCTTTTGGTCATAGTGCCGTTTTCCTTGGGCATACAGCAAATCCTTGCCCTTCTTACACTGGGTCACTCTGTGACGCTGATGCTTGCCACAATTATAGGCAGTACTTTGGGTTTTAGGTACATCAACCACCTTTGCAGTAGAAGTGTCTTACACAATGAGAGACCTGTTGTCCACAATTGCAGCCTCCAGCCTCTGGCTTCGAACAGGAAAAGGCTATTTTTATTTTTTATGTATATGAGTGTACTGACCACACCTGTGTAAGAGCACCAGCATCCTGCAGTGCCTGCAGAGGACAGAAGAGAGTGTTGGATACCCTGAAACTGGAGTTACAGATGATTGTTAGCTGCCATGTTGGTGTTGGGATTCAAACCCAGGTCTTTTGCAAGAACAGTCAGTGCTCTTAACTGCTGAGCCATCTGTCCAGCCACTGATGTGGTTTTTCTAAAGACCACTCGACTTTTAATGTTAAGACTTCTTCCTTCAAAGCCAGGTGTGGTGGTACACACCTTTAGTCCTAGCAGAGGCAGGTAGATCTGAGATCAAGGCCAGCCTGGCCTACATAGCAAGTTTCGGGGCAGCTGGGGCTACTGGAAGACTGTCTCAAAAAGGAAAAAAAGAAAAAAAAAAGATTTCTTTTTCCAAAAATATTTAGATAAGTGAGCCTGGAGATGGCTCAGTGGATAAAGGGAATACTGCACAAGTGTAAAGACCAGGCTTCAGATTTCTAGCACCCACATAAAATAGCTGGGCATGCTTGGTGCCCCATAATCCCAGCACTTGGGAGGTAGAGTCTTGGGAGCCCCAGGGCAAGCCGGCTAGCTAGGCCAGCCTAATCTGAAAGCATCACGTTCAGCAAGTGTTCCTGCCCAAGTAAATAAAGAGAATGACTGAGGAAGCCACCTAACATCAATCTCTGGCCTTGACATGTATGGGCACACATATGTGCCCACATACATATACACGCATGCAAAAAATATTCAGATAGGTGTGCATATAGACACACACACACACACACACGCACACACAGTATGGTTCACTGGACATTCAGCTATGTTCACTGTATCTTTAACATTAGAGAAACATTGGAAACAGTTCTCCATGGGGAAATGACTTAAAAAGCAGATTATATACATATATATATATAAGTATATGCACACATTTATATACACATGCATATTCATGATATACTGTCAAGTGAAAAAATTGTAAAGTATTTAATCTGTGATGATCTTACGATTCAAAGACAAAATTTAGGACCTGACATGGCACATTCCTGTAATCTCAGCACTGGGGAGGTAGAGGCAAGAGGATCTAAAGCTCTTGGCCACTTGGGATAACATGAGACCCTCTCTACGAAAAAAAAAAAAAATTACAGCTGGCAAGATGGCATGTGGGTAAAAGCACTATGGTACAAGCCTGACAACCTGAGTTCAACCCCTGGAACCATGTAAAGGTCAAACTGGCTCCACAAAGCTGTCCTCTGGGGGCTGGAGAGATGGCTCAGTGGTTAAGAGCACTGGCTGCTCTTGCAGAGGACTGGGGTTCAAGTCCCAGTAACCATATGGTGGCTAACCTGGCTGTAACTCCAGTTCCAGGGGATCTAATACCCTCTTCTGACTTCCATGGGAATTGCACAACACAGGTGCACCTACATACATGCAGGCATAATACTCATACACATAAAACTAATAAATTTTTTGAAAAAGCTGTCCTCTGGCCTTCACACACATGCTATGGCACACATGCATGCACAGTCATACACAATAATATCAACACTTTAAAAAATAAATAAAAGCAGAAAAAGAATCCAAAAATCAAGTAGATGTTCATTTTGATGTGTGGTAATGCTGGGAACGGTGGTACTACCCTCTCTTAACCAGAGATGAGGACTAGCAGAAACCAGAATGAGACCTCCCTGGACCCTGGGAAGTGAGGTGGCCCATTCTAGGTCATCATGGTTTGTACAAAGACTGACTTGAGATGACTGGGTACAGATCAATGGGAGGCATCTAGCCCTACTTGGAAGGCAGAGAGCACCCCAAACATTAGCTGAGAGTGGGCCCTCCAGGACACATTGGCTGCAGAGTACAGCCTATGCAACAGCTCTGAACAGAACTGCAGTCTGAGGTCTTTCCCCAGAGGGCCTCTGCATTCTGACTATGTACTGTAACCTGTTCCACTTTCTATACGTCTCCAGCTCCACTCAGGGGGCTGACTTCTCTGGAGCAAGTCCACCCCTACCCCCTCCCTACCCCTGGAAGCAGGTGCTGTGGCTGCTGGTTCAATGGCTTCTCTTCCAGTGTGACCACTCTGTGCATTCTAGCCTTGCCTACTAGGACCAAAGAGACAAACAGTGTCCTAGACTGCTTTTCTGCTGCTGTGATAAAACACTGACCTAAAACAATTTGGGGAGGAAAGTTTATCTCAGAGGTTTTAGTCTGTGTGCTGGATAGCTTTAGTGCCAACTTGACACACCTGGGTTGAGGGAGCCTCAATCGGGGAATTGCCTCTATTGGACTGGCCTGTGGCCATGTCTGAAGGGCATCTTCTTGATGAGTGATGTGGGAGGGCCCAGCCCATTGTGGGTGGTGCCACCCCTGGGCAGGTGGGCCTGTGTTGCATAAGAAAGCAGGCTGAGCAGGGGCCAAGGGAGCAAGCCTGTAAGCAGCGTTGCTCCATGACCTGTGCTCCAGCTCCTGCCTCCAGGTTCCTGCCCTGAGTTTCTACCTTGGGCTCCCTGATGAACTGTGACCTGGGAGATGTAAGACAAATAAACCCTTTCCTCCCCAAGTTGGTACTGGTCAGAGTATTTTGTCACAGCAGTGAAGAAACAAACTAAGACAGTCTGTCATTGAGGGACGCCAAAGCAGGAGCTGAAGCAGAGACCATGGAGGAACACTGCTTACTGGCTTGCTCAGCTACTTTTCTCATTCACCCCAGGCCCACCTGCTCAGGGATGGCACTGCCCACAGTTGGCTGGACCCTCCTACACCAATTAGCAATCAAGAGAATGCTCCACAGACATGGCCACAGAAGTCTGATGGAGGAAATTCCTCAGGTGGTTTCCTCTTCCCAGGTGTCTCTAGCCAGTGTCATGTTGACAAAAACTTACCTTTCAATGGTTGATTGTCAGACTGGGGATGTAGCTCAGTTGGTAGAGTGTTGGCCTAGCATGCACAAAACCCAGGTGGCATACACTCACAGACATCTACACATAAATAAAACGGTTGGTTTACTACATTAATTGGGGAAAAGAGAGGCCAATTAAAGATATTGAGAACAAAGAATAGTAACAGGCAGGTCTCAGTAGCCTTCATTTACTTATACAAAGAGAGAGAGAGAGAGAGAGAGAGAGAGAGAGAGAGAGAGAGAGAGAGGGAGGGAGGGAGGGAGGGAGATTGATAGGATTCAGGAGAAGGACTAGAGTGTATGAGCACCCACCTCTAAAATAATTACTTTTTTGTGTCTGC
>NW_008328607.1:1073095-1122895 GCF_000622305.1 Nannospalax galili
CTGTGTTATAAGAAATGAGTGGAACCACATCAAGTATTATATTTTCTCATAGGAAAAAAAAGTCCGATTTTGAATCCTGTTTTGAAAAAAACATTGCAACTAAATTTAAAACATACATGGAGACCAAAATAGTTTTCTATTTGAGCTACATAAGTAAAGTTAGCATAAAGAAAAATTTAAATTCCAAGACTTCCTGATAATATTACTTTGATGTTTAATTTTATTATTGTGGGGTGTGTCACAGCATGTGTATGGAGGTCAGAGGACAACTTTGTGAAGTTAACTCTCTGCACCTTTACATGGGTTTTGGATTGTGTCATCAGGCTTGTGTGCCAAGCGCTTTACCCAGTGAGTACCCAGTGAGCCCTCTCACCAGCCTATCTGTTCATTACACTATCTCTTGTTACCATTAAATAACTCTCTTCTGCATTAAAACAAACTATATCTCCCTGCCTAAAGTAACACTAAAGGCCTTTTAAAAATAAGTCATATGGAAACCTATCAGTATAGAAGCTTCTTAAATTATAAAAAGCCAATGCCAGGAATGGACTTCCTCTTTTGAAGCTGTTCATCAGGGGTCCCACAGACCCTCAAGCAATACTGGCCATTGCCCCTGCTTTTGGTTACCCACCAGAACTTGATGGGAAGATACCTGTTCCTGAAGGAATGTGTGAGTTGTAGAAGAAAGAAAAATCTAACTGCCAATGACCTCAAAGCTTCATCTCTACTGGCTAGCTTTCATAGTGCTAGAAGGTGCTATGCATGCTACTGGAAAAGAAAAGTAACCATCAACCTTGTCCAGCTGTGAATCCTGCAAGCTATAACAGCTGGCCTGGCAAGACATGCCCATTGGTACAATAGTGGCATGAATATTATGGGAGTAACCAATCACTTTCTGATTGGATTTAATGGCCTGCTTCACAAGACAGAGCCCATAGCCTGATATCAGGCTTAGGAACCTGTGGTTAGACAGGTCACAAGCCATAGGGGAGAGCCTACTACTATAATTCTGCTAAATGGACTTAACATTAAACGAACTCCTAAAGACTTCTTGCATAAATTAATGTGTTTTTCAACTCTCACCAGCTAAGCTTCCTCATGCAACAGATGACCACAGGGAAACAGGTTTCCAGACAGCTGGGCAGATACATGAACTCACAGTAATGTTGAGAGAATGCACAAGACCCACATAAGCTCAAGACAGAAAAAAATCCCAGCATAGAGGGGGAGAAGTGGGTAAGCAGCCACAACCCTGAGGAACTACTGGCATCTGATAGCTGCTGGAAGAGGGAAAGTGAGTAGGTTAACCAGGTTCCAGTGAATAGATCCACACTGAGGGGCATTTGAGGACACAAATTAGACTGGATAGGCCTTAAAACATATATACAATAGAATACATGAAATCGGGTTGTGGGTAGTTAAGTGAGGGTGCAGATAGGGGAGGGGGTTGAAATACGATCAAAACACATTGTATGAAATTCTCAAAAATTCATTTTTAAAAAAAAGGTTTCTCCTGTTACTAAATTGGTATATTCAATTTCTTCCCTACTTACTTTACAGCAATACGTAACAACAAACACAAATGGAAAGTTCTCCTAGTAAATACTATATACCCAACTTCTTAAACTGTGGGTCATGATCCTATATGGGTTGGTGGAGCTGCTTGTAGAAGTCATGAAAAATTTGGCAAGAGTAAAAGGTTTCTAAATGCACAATAACCAAAATCAATTCGGAATCAAACATACCATGAATCCAACATGTTTCTGGCTGCACTCACCAGTACTGTTATCACGTGACTTCACTGCAGCCTTGGTTCCAAACTCACATTCTGCATGCCATGTCACACCACACAACACCAACAAATGGAACCTTAAACACCTCAGTTCAGATTCAAGACTATTGTGTGTCATGAAGTACAATGCTATTTTTTTACTGTACATAAAGTTTTCTGTTCTTATAGAAACATAATGGCTTAATTACAGAAAATAAAGTCTTTCAATATTTTTCTGCTATTCCTTATGTGTATCAACTTAGTATATTATTAGAATACATCATGTTAGAATGCTTTAAAAAGTGCTGCTTGAGGCTGGAGAGATGGCTCAGCGGTTAAGAACACTGACTGTTCTTGCAGAAGCCCTGGGTTCGAATGCCAGCACATAACCCTGGAGTCACATAAAAGTTTCTCAGGCAAAAAGAGGTCACGAGTGGAAAAGCCCAAGAAGTTCAACTTTATACCATCCCAATAATACAGACACAGTCTTAAAAAGTAGGTGATGTATTTATTTGCATAAAATCTAAGGATAGGCTTAAAATCCAACATAATATCCTATGAGGCTTAAACTCTAATTACTGATCCAGGTTTTAATGTGTTTTGGTTTCCTGTACTTGAGGACAGTACTATTTTATTTGCTTCATTTACATGTGCTGAAATATAAACACTATACATCTTCAGTTTTCAAAGAACAAGTGTCAAGTCCAAAAAAGTCTTTTTTGATGATGTAACGAACACACTGCAAAATCACATTCCTTTCATGTCGAATGTCTGGAGCTAGAAGCTAAAAAACAAATAAAGTAAGATTAGCTTGTTTAAAAAAATATACCCCAGAAACACAACCTAAAATATCAAGCCTATCCTCTTCCCATAAAGAACATAGAACAGAAATTTTCTAAAATACACTATAAGCACATTTCATTTTCCTTATACTGACTATTTTAGCTTTCTAAACAGCACAAATGCTCACCATTCAGGTTTCCCTCTTGGAATATCTAGCAAAAGGCAAGAAGACAGACTTAAAAGTCATCATCTTTACTCTAAAAAAATCCTGTCATTCCCTCACTGGATTCAGTGGTGGCAGTGGCCCAGCTCACCTGTGCACTCAGCTAGCTACTTGGGAGGCATGAGGATCACTTCAGCCAGGAATTCCTGGGCTGAGTCATATAAGACTTCATACCTTAATTTATTTTTAAAGATCTGTTTCCTTTTTATTTTATGTTTATGTCTGAATGCTTACATGCAGGTATGTATGTGTACTACATGTGTGCAATGGCCACAGAAGTCAGAAGAGGGCATTAGATACTCCGGCACTGTGAGCTGGACCTGGATCCTCTCAAGGGCAGTAAGTGCTCTTAGCTGCTAAGCCATCTCTCCAGCCCCAAGACACCTCATCTTTAAAAAATAATTTTTAGCGAGGCATGGTGGTGCACGTCTTTAATCCTAGCACTTGGGAGGCAGAGACAGGCGGATCTCAGTGAGTTCAAGGCCAGCCTGGTCTACATAGCAAGTTCTGGGACAACCGGGGCTACAGGGAGACCCTGTCTCAAAAAGACTAAAAAAAAAAAAAAAAAAAAAATTTAAGCTGGGCATGTCGGCACATGCCTTTAATCCCAGGACTCAGGAGGGAGAGGCAGGTGGATCTCTGTGAGATAGAGGCCAGCCTGATCTACATAATGAGTTCCAGGCCATCTGGGGCTACAGGGAGACCTGCTTCAAAAAACAAAAACAAAAAACCCACTCAAATAATAGTTTATTATAATCATTAAAATAATAATAAGTGGGGGCTGGAGAGATGGCTCAGTGGTTAAAAACACTGGTTGTTCTTGCAGAAGATCTGGGTTCAAATCCTAGCATCCACATGGCAGCTAACAACTGTCTGTAACTCCAGTTCCAGGGAATCTGACAGCCCCTTCTGACCTCCGCGAGCAATGCACAACATGGGTGCACTTACCTACATGCAGGCAATACATGCATACACATAAAAAAAAATTTTTTTTAAGTTTAAAATAATAAGTAAATAAGAAATAAAGAGCATTCCCTAAAATCCAAATCTATAGTTATAAAAACTAAACATGCTAATTCAGTTAACAACTGAATGTAGTTATTTTTAAAAAACACTGAAGAAAATGATAGGTGTTTGGATGGATAAATGAGAGGGATCTGACTAGACTCCAAGTGGATGGACTTACACAGGGGAATGTCTGGGGACACTGACTTGACACAGTGGCCTTTAACACCCAGGACAGAGTTATATGAGTTCCAGTGGGGGGGGGGGGCGCTATGGGAAGCATCTGGTGGGGATAGGGCTATAAAGATGATTCAGATTGTTTGAGGTATTCTGTATGAAACACAACAAAATTTAATTAAAAAAAAAAAAAAAAACCCTCAGGGGCTGGAGAGAGGGCTCAGCGGTTAAGAACTTGCAGAAGACCCAGGTTTGAATTCCAGCACTCACATGGCAACAAACAACTCTCCATAACTCCAGTGCCAGGGGATCTGACAGCCTCTTCTGTCCTCCACAGGTACTGTATGATATGGGTGCACTTACCTACATGCAGGCATAAAACACTCATACATATAAAATAAAAATAATAAAATATTTAAAAAAACCTTCAACATTCTTTGATTTTCATAACTTCCCATTTTTGCAATTATAACTGAAAAAAAGCTAAAAGCCCTGGTATTCAGAAAAGTCCATAACCAAGGAATCACATATTATTTGTCAAAAAGGAATTTATTTCATTTTAGATTTTTTTCTGATGTTAATAATATAGATCACAAACATCACTCATGACCTTCACTGGAAAGATGATTTAATTTAGTTCCAGTAAGGGAAACAAACTTCAACTGACTATAGTAGATAGCAGTGATAGTTACAAAACAGAGTGTATTTCAGATCCATCGTAACAATAAACAAGCGTATGTGCACATGCTGCACCTCACAGGACAGAGAATGCTACCTACAGCATATAAGTCAAAAAGAGACATTTCGCAGGACACCAATAGTTTTACAATTTCAATGAAATGTGTCTTACTTTCATTTCCATTACTTAGAAACGAGACGCATTGCTCTTTTTATAACTTGAAGAGTTTATTAAATTTGAGTAGATAATGCTGTTAAGTCATTAATGCATAAGATAAACAAACAAATAAAGGTAAAGATTGTGCATAGACAGGAAATGAGAATCATTAAGAAACTTTGGGGTAGCTGGGCATGATGGCACACCCCGTTAAGTCTCAGGACTCAGGAGGCAGAGGCAGGTGGATCTCTGTGAGTTCAAGGCCAGCCTGGTCTACATAGTGAGTTCCAGGCCAGCTGGGGCTACAGAGAGACCCTGTCCCAAAAAGACAAAACAAAAAAAATAGAAACTTCAGGTCTTTTCTTGCCATTATTTACAGTTTTCATTAGGTGTTTGTATTTAGTACAAAAAACAAATTTCTTTTCCTTCAGTTTGCCACTGTATTGAGGTGTGCTTTCAATGAAAACTGTAACCTCAACACATAACTTTCTTATCCAAGTTAAAAACCCATGCCAGGGGGATGGAGAGATGGCTCAAAGGTACTGGCTACTCTTTCAGAGGACAGGGTTCGATTACCAGCACCTACATTGCAGCTAACAACCATCTATAGCTCCAATTCCAGGGGAATCCAACATCGTCTTCTGACCTCCACAGGCATAGTAAAATGCCTGTAACTCCAGTTCCAGGAGATCCAACACCCACTTCTAATCTCCGTGGGCACTGCACAACACGGGTGTCACTTACATACATGCAGGCAATACAGTAATACACATAATAATAATAAAAAAATACTACTATATTGATATTAAGCAGTGCTGAAAACTACAATTATTTTACATTTACTGAATATCAGCTCCATGCCAAATGTAGCTTTAGCCTTAAGATTCAAGGTCCACATGAATCTAGCAGCCTGTAAACACAGACAGCACCCCAGGGTGCTACCTTCAAATATTACAATGCAAAGAAAAAACACTCACCATTTCTAGGAGACATGGATGACGTGTTCTAGGTTCAAACAATGTCTGATAATTTGGGTAATTCCTTTTCCTCTTAAGGTTTTTTGAATCTTTCTTTTGGTTCTCCCACTTGGCTCCTGAGACACTTGTAACATGTTGTCTTGGACTCTTGGGAGGGCTGCTGTGAAGAGCCTGCTTTTCTGCCAGAATGTCAGCCTCAGTCTTGATGGGCGTTTCTAAGTATGTTGAAGAACAGATACACATACACATACACATACAAAGGTAAAAATGTAAACAGTAACCAGAGGAGGTATAATCTCCCAGCTATAATACTGGCTCCTAATAACTGAAGACCAAAAAAGACTTTTGCAAAGCATTTACATGAATTCCAATCTCCCCTCTCCCTACCCAAGACTAGAAGCTGTAACTGCCAAGAATTAAGAAGACCACCTCAAAAAGCTCCAGAAAGATCTCAAGGAAGGAAATCACACAAGAGAGAAATGGATCCTCACAAAGGAATGAAGAATGCTGGAGACCAGTAACTAAGCAGAAAACACAAAGACGTTCTTATTTGAAAAAAATATACACATAATGGCTATTTAAGCAAATAGCAGTGACAGAGAATTTATAAATCTGTAGAAATGAAGGCTGTGATAAGAGGAGGAAAATTAAAAGCATACTGCTATAAATGTCTAACTACATCCATAGACATTTCATATAAATGGTCTGAAGACCTCATTAAAAGGCAGGGATAGTCAAACTGGAAAAAAAGAACAAGACCCAACTATCTGACTACAAGAAAATGAACAGAAATGCAGACAATCCTTGCTTTGTACAGGGTGCACTGACATTAAATCCAAGGAACCTCACAACTGATGGACTGTCTGAATAAAATAAAATTACTGGTAGAATAGGAGATATAGCACATATGTCAATGCCAAGAAAGCTGAATGGCTGTATCAATAGCCAGCAAAAGAGACATGAAAACAAAGACGAGCACCAGGGATAAAGGACACTTCATAATGCTACAGGGTTACATTTATTAAGAACATGCAATAAACTAGGCACAATGACCCACATTTGTACTCCCAGCACTGGGGAAGATGAGGTAGGAAGATTGCCAGTTCCAGACTCCCCCGGCTACATAGTGAGATCTTGTCTTAAAAAAAAAAAAAAAAAGACGAAACTCATAAAATGGTAATTCTTCTCTTTATACATGTGTTTATTTTCTCTGTGTGTGTACATGTATATGGAATGATGAACAGCAACTATGTACATAAGCACAAAAGACATTCTCATTTGAGAATATATATAGATAAAGACTAAGTAAACAACAGTGATGTAGGATTTATAAATCTATAAAAATGAAGTCTGTGATAAGAGGAGGAAAAGTAAAAGCACAGTTATAAATGTCATATGTGCCTGAGTAGGTACCACAGCATGCACGTGCAGGTCAGAGGCCAACTTATGTAGTTGGTTCTCTCCATCCACCAAGGTCAGCAAGCTTTATATATAAGCAAGTGCTTTTACCTTCAAGAGAGTCTTGCCAGCCATCAATAGTCATTCTTTTTAATTTTTGGTCTTTCTGAGACAGGGTCTCCCTGTAGACTCAGCTGGCCTGGCACTCACTATACAGGCCAGGTGGGTCTCAATCCACCTGCCTCTGCCTCCTGAGTGCTGGGACTAAAAGTGTGTACCACCATGCCTGACTCAGTAATTCTTAATATTTTTCAATCTTCATGCAACAAAAACTCATGGAACTAAAAGAAGAAATATATAAGGACTAGCAAGATGGCTCAATCTCTAAGCTGAGGACCTAAGTTCAACTCCAGGCTAGTGAGGTAATGATGGCTGGCAGTGCCCAGGTAGCTTCAGGATGGGATTCAAGAGGCAAAGAGGACTTGCTTACTGGAAAGACCAAGAAAAAGTCTTTCAGCCCATCCTCCAGCTTCCAGGAAGCGGGGAGGGGTTGAAGGTTATATTGGCCACCTATCATGCCTACATAATGGAACCTCCATAAAAACTCAAAAGGACAGAGTTCAGAGAACTGCCAGAAAGCCACACACAGCGAGATTTCTGGAGGGTGGCAGGCCTAGAGAGGGCACGTAAGCTCAGGATTCCTCCCCCATAACTTGCTCTATGGCAGTCTTCATCTGCTGTGCATTGGTATTCTGTGTGATATTCTGAGGTGCTTCAGTAAATTAGTGAAATGTAAGAAGAGGCTTATGGGAACCTTAAGTCATAGCCAGCCACAGAAGTACAGGCACAACAATCTCAGGATTGTAACTGAAACTGGGTAAGGGCATTCTTAAGGGTTTGGGCCCTTAGCCTGGGGCCTAAAATGACTTCTAAGCAGCCAGTGTCAGAAATGAAATGAAGTTGAGGAAACTCGATGAAAGCACAGAAGAAACTGAGTTTTTTTTTTTTTTTTCCCCTGTATCTTCAGAATAACCCATATATTAATCAAAAATTAATGCACCTAAAGTATAAAGTAGTACATGAAGGCAAAGTTATAGCTTTGAGTGCTTGAATTAAGAGGTGAAAGTCTAAAATCACTGTCTAAGTTTTGACAATAATACACACAGTAAGAAAAGGAAATAAAAATGTGAAAATCAATGAATTTGACTGAAAAACTACTGAAAAATAACAAAGAAAAATCAATGAAGTCAGAATTGGTTCCGTGGAAAGACTGATATAATAAATACCCAGCAAGACTAAATAAGATAAAAGGGGTGTGGAGGGCCAATTAATATGAGGAAAAGAGAAAACATTACTATTACACCAAAGGAATAAAACAACTAGCCATATGCCAAAAATTCAATGTAGAAGAAACAGAAACTCTGATTTCTCCTGAACCTATGAAGGAAATTATATTCATGATTAAAAACCTTTCCAAAATAAAAATGCTAGGTTCAGAAAGCATCACTACTGAATTCTACAAACAAGGGTGGAAAAAAGGTAGAAATCCCAGACAAAGCCTTCAAAGAGGAAACACGGCTCATCTCATGCCAAATTCATTACAATAAAAGGTCATAGATTTAGTTAGGATCTCTTATGAGTACGGGCGCAATCTTTCTAAAATGTGAGCAAATCAAATGCATCGATGTATTAAACATCCACTACACCATGACCAAGCAGACTTTATACCACCAATACAGGTTCATGTGATACTTGAAGAATCATTCAGTGCATGTCACCATATCTTTACACTAATGCAGATAAAAACATAAATATTTGAAAATTCTGATAGGAATTTCTACCCTCTTCTCTCAAATAATGATGCTACATACATATATGCCATGAATCAGAATGATGTGTTGCTCCCCATTCTTGAGTTTTACGTAGGACTGAATGCAGAAACTCTGTATCAAAGGGACTATGGACCAAAATTTTAAAGCAGAGACTTGTATGCCAGACTACTGGGCTCAAATCACTATCACTCAATAGCGGAGGGACCTTGGGGCAAGCCATTTATCTCTGCTTCTGTTTCCTCATGTGTAAAGCACATGGAACAGGGTCTGGCATAGGTGACTACTATGATCACATCACGGATGTCTCCTCAGTGTTGAGGAAAGAGAGACATGCATTCATGGAAAGATACAGCCAAGAATCCCTGAAGTAACCTGTAGAGTTCAAACCACAGAAATAGTAATTAAAGCCAAAGTACTACTCTATTATTCCTTCCCCTTCAAGTACTGATTACTTAACCCAGGAAAACAAAAGTCAAATGAATCAGAGGTTATATGGTCAATTTTCTACTAAGGAATAAGGACAAGGGAACATTTACAGTCTCTTTCTTGAGGTTTATAACATTTACCAGATAATTATCATGTATTAATGTAAGGTTTACCAATTGAAATCAATTTTAAATACAGCTATTCAGTTCTTTTAAATTGAAATCACTCTTTGGTTTGTTACATTTTAAATCAGTTCTCAGTTTGGACGTGGTCCTGTTTGAGGAAACAGTTGTAGTAATAACCCAGGAAAAATAGCAGACCAAACCATTTGGAAATACTTCTCAATGAAGCTTTCTTTATTAATACTAATAGTGATGTCAACCCCAGATTTGAACACAATATCTTCCTTCACTTCAGTTTTTCTTGAGAGACCCATCCTTTAATCCACTATAGAGTCAACAGTTAACACTAGACATTTGCTAGTGACTAAATGGCTTGGTAAGGTTGAATTCAAAGCATGTAAAAATTATTCTTAAGACTTAAGCATATGAAACAAAGGCTTTCTTCTTAAAGCAGAGAATTTAAAATAGCATAAATTCATATAAAATCTTATATACTTTATTAGACAATAGCCTGTGTTATCTATAAAAGAAGCTATGCATTCCTTTCCTATTCAGGAAGCAAACAACACACGGAGAGGGGCTACAAGGGAACATAATGTAGCTGGCTTCTCTAGGTTTCTAAACCCCTCAATCCAGATATTTACATCGGCTCTGCTGCACACTAGTGTAACAAACTTCTCCTCTGTAAACTTAGTGCCCTATAAAATGAAGGCATGAGATCTCAAAGACTTTTCCTAGTTTCCTTTCTTTCTTCCAGTTTAAAGATAGCGGCAGCCTCAAAATGAAAGACACGAGTATGAAAAGTATTAAATGTCTTGTCTTAAGAGGGAAAGAAGAAAAGCACAAATTCATCTTGTTTTTAAGGGACTCAGTAATCTGTTAATAGTTTTCTTATCCCTTGTTACAAATACAAGTGATAGGTAGAAAATGTAATATGTGTTTAAAGAATAACTCCATTTTCATATCACTATACTGGAAACAAGAGTAAGAAATAAATACTGTTTTCCTTAAATTTATTTTTAAAGTAGCCATCTGTTAAGGAATCCTCTAATAAAGGCAACTTAGCTTATATTTCAAATTTCAAGAAGCTTTTAACAACTAACAGAATAACCCACAGCCCATTAATAAGAAAAAAATTCCCATGTTACAGATAGATACATAAACATCAAGTTTCATACTAAAGCTCAGCTTTTCTTGATTATACCCCTCCAACCCAACAAACACTGGCTATCCAAAGAGCTGCTCATCTCATTCAATTACATTTCAATCTTCCTTCACTCTACATAAACACTTTTAGTCTCTTATTCTTATCCCCAGCTCCTGCTGTTTACACACCTGCTGAGACATATATATGAATTCTCTCACACCTAGAAAAGCCTAAGCAAAATTACCATGCAGATTCAGGTTTTTGCCAACTGTACGACACAAGTTTGTTCACTAAACACACTACAATACTGATGCAAACCAGGGATTAAAACTAGTTGCATTGCATCGGAACAATAGCCTATTCACAGCACAGCTCTAGTATGTGGCCCTAAAAGAGATGCTGTAGGAGAGTAAACTGGGTTATTACAATAAACTTCACAATAAAGCCACATACTATCATCTGTGCCATCCTCTTTAATAGCATGAATGTCTCCTGAACATCACTGACTTTTCAGAAGGACTCTTGAAAGGTTTCCATTTCTTCAGTCCTTTAAAATACATAGGTTAGGGCTGGGGAGATAGTACAGTAAGTAAAGATCTACCATACAAGCATGAGGCCCTGAGCCTCAATCCTCAGCACCCAGCCAGGCTCCATGGTATGCATGGTGTGCATGGTGTGCACACATACACACATAAAAATAAAAAACCCATAGGCTAATGCAATCACAAGTATAGGGCTGCTACGTTTGCCAAGTGAGACAGCTTATGTAAGTATGTCCTTTAAAGAACACTGTTCCACACAGATTTAAATTTTATTTTGTTTCATTAGATTTTGAGACAGACTCTCATATAGTCCAGGCTGGACTCGAACTCACTGGATAGCTAAGGATGATCTTCAGCTTCTGATCCATCTCCCAAGTGTTAGGATTACAGGTATGCACATCACACCCTGTTTATGTGGTTCTAGGGCTTTGTGTATGCTAGGCAAGGAAAACCAATTGAGCTACCTGCCCAGCATTTAAATATTTTACTGTCTTTTTGCCCCTGAAATCAGACGATACTTTAAAAAATTATTCTTTTAGAATTTTTTTCAATTTCATTAGTAGAAATTTTCTCTCCTTTCCTTTTCTTTCATTATATTATATTGCTTTTTGCCTTTTTCTCCTCAAGTAGCAATACTCTTCTGTTATTCCAGCACTCCTTAATCTCAAGTCAACTTCACCTTTGAATCAAACAAAAAGGAAAGCGAAGATCAAAAAAAGACCATGCAGCCTGGCTGCTCTCCCTGTCCAGCGTGAACCTAAAGCAAACTGCAACAAGGAGGGAGGTGGGCCATAACTGACCTTCCGGCTCGCTCTCTGACCCTGAGAGACTGCCATAGCTGCTCATCAGCGAACACAAGGCGGGCGTCACCTCCTTGGGAACCACAGTCCGTGGTAGTTTCTCCTCCTTATCAGACTCTAAAATAGAAGAGGAAAACACAGATTCAAACAAGGTAGCTCAAAGCACTTACCACCATTAAAAAGAAAGCTGACTTCCACCTCCTCATTAGTAAATTAAAAGAAAAAAAGGCAATTTCTGACTATTCCCCTAGTCTTCCAAAATATGAATTCTAGGAGACCTGAAACAGTCTAGCTTGCTTTAACTCTTAGGCTAAGAAGCTCTTTACTCCAGGGGATATGAGGACAAATGAATCTACACAGCTCTGCCAGCTTACCATGCTTCAAAAGTTATGGAATTTGGGCCTCTTCTAAATAAACTTAATTACAGTCTTTGCTATTCATTTATATGCAACCAAAAATTTATTCGGCTTTTATTAGTTTAGGACCATTAACTCTGAAAATTAAATTTAGGAATAAAATATTAAAATATCTCCTTTTACTGTTTTTAAGGCAGCTTTTCAGGATCCAAATAGTATTTAAATCACTCTATGAACTTAATCAAAGAGTTTTGCTGAAATGAATCCACTCCAAACTTCTAAGAACTTGAGTCAACAAGCTGACAATGAGAAGTTAGCAAGTACTAAAGAGCCTGCCAAAGGTAAAAGGGCTTGATCACCCCCCAGCAAGTTTTACTGTAGCCTCAGGGCACCACCAATTGCATCTATTTTTGGCAGCTCTAAAAATATTAACTCTGTTTTAGACAACCCATAAAAATAAAGCCTAACTGAAGACAATAAGCAACTTATCTTTTAATTAACCAACTCAACCCACATCCAATATGGAATGTTTCAAGACTGAGCATTCAAAGTTCACCAAACTGGTCTAGGGAAACCAAAACATGCCAAAAGGAAAGAGAAATATCCCTCAATGCCAATGTGGGCCTTGTACCTCCTAAATGAGGGATAAACACATATCTACCATTCATACTACAAGCGCCACAACCCTGAAATATTAAGTATGTCAGCAACATCTAAAACCATTCCTTTTTGACTTTTATTTTTTATTTTATCTGTGAGTGTATTGCCTGCATGTAAGTAAGTGCACCTGTGTTGTGCAATGCTCTTGGAGGCCAAAAGAGGATATAGGATCACTCTGGAACTGGTGTTATAGTTGGTTGTTAGCTGCCATATGGGTGCTGCAACCCTAACCTGTATCCTCTGCAAGAGCAGTCAGGGCTCCTAACCACTGAGCCATTTCTCCAGCCTTTTTGATTTTAAGCTAGATGATTAACTCTTCTAGATTAATAAGGAAAAAGAAAACTATGCAGTAAATTATAATATTAGTGTATAATATCAAAGGTTAATAAATTCTGAGTGAGTTAAGCAGAAATCTATCATGTTAGCATGCAGTATGTTCCTCTGCTGTTTGAATGATTGAAGACCAAACAGCAGTATCTCCTTCTAAGAGCTTGAGAAAGATACCCAAAAATTTAATAGCAGATGCATGTTATGTACTGTAAAAGCATGATCTCACTTATTCTTTTTCAAAAAAGATATTTTAATTTTACTATTTTTTTTTTAAATTTTACGTGTATAAGTGTACTACCTGTGTGTCAGTGCACCCTCGTGCAACGGCCAGGGAGCTCAGAAGAGGGCATGGGATTCCCCTGGACCTAGAATTATGGATGGATGTCAGTCACCATGTGGGTGCTAGGAATCGAACCCAGGTCCTCTGCAAGAGCAGCCAGTACTCTTAACTGCTGAGCCATCTCTCCAGCGCTATCTCACTTATTAATCCTTCTGAAGTATCATATGACTTTCACAATTCTCCTGCCTCAGCTTCCCAAGTGCTGAGATAATAGGCATGTACCACCATACCCAATTTTGGTTGTTTTGTTTTATGAACCTGAAACTATGGGTTTAGGGAATACCACAGAGGATAAACCCTTTAAGCACATCCCAAACCCCTGATCGCAATACATTTACTTTGATTGTTGGATGGTCTGCCCAGTTTCTCTACATTTATAGTTACCATTTTTCTCTTCCTTTAGTCCTTAAAATGAAATCCTAATCTACACTTAATTTGAATCTCTAATTCAAGTAAAAAATATCAAAGAACTCTTGACATATGCTAAAACCACTGTAGTAATTAATAAATATTTAGGGAAGAGGTATTTTGAATCAATTCAAATATCATTTTACCTTAAAGTCTCATCATTAATTTTGCCATTCAGTACCTCTTGCCTAAAACAATTATTAGGAAGGTATTCTAATAGTTACTTTGCATTTCTCTATTTTATGTGTGTGTGTGTGTGTGTGTGTGTGTGTGTGTGTGAATTAGAATGTTTTTGTAAGAAAAATCTGCTCCTTTCCTTCCTATTTATTTATTCAAGTACTTATTTAAATCAGTATGGACTCAAAGGATACTTACTTTTGAGAGAAATAGCCCCAGACAAGTCATTTCTCTAGAAGACCTTATTTTTACTGGAGAAAAGTATTTGGAATTCATAATTCAGGTGCTAGGTATACTTATTAGGAGGATCACAAAGTTTACTATATTGACTGCCTCCCTAAAAGATAAGGCTTAAAATTGAGTATGTACCAACAAGTCTTCTCTGTTACAAATTTAAGGGCACAAGTAATAACACTTCAAAAGTGAACCAGGCATGATGATGCATGTGTGTAATCCTAGCATTCAGGAGCAGGAAGATTCTAAGGTCAACACTACCTCGGGCTAAAAGCAAAAACACTGCCTCAAAAGACCCCACAAAATCTTCTACAGTAACTTCTCGTCTCAAAAATAAGACTCGAGGCAGGGCGGGGTGGTGTATTAGTCACTTTTCTGTTGCTATGATAGAAACACTGACCAAAACAACTTATAAAAGGAAGAATTTATTTGAGCTTATGGTTCCAGGGGAATTACAGTCTGTCTTGGCAGGGAGGCATGGTGACAGAGGTGGCTGGAGAAGAGGAGCAGAAGCAGGGCTCTACATCTTCCAGCAGGCACAAGAAGCAAGAGGGTGACTGGAGATCTCGCAAGGCTTAAGAACTCTCTAAGCCCACCCCCAGTGATGTGCTTCCTCCAGGATAGCCACACCTTCTAAAACCTCCCAAAAGAGTGCCACCATCTGGGGACAAAAATGTCCAAACACTTGGAACCTATGAGGGACATTTTCATTCAAACCACCACAGGTGGGATGATGGGATCTATTATTCTCAAATTTCCTAGGATCTACGCAGCAGTTCTAATACAAACACTTTGAGCAGCACCTAACTTGAAAAGACTGTCAAAGGCATTGCACTGGCTAACAAAATAATACTCAAAAAACTAACAGCAAAAACTCACCTCATGTTCTTTAACAACAAAAACACCTCTCTGAACTATCAGTATAAACAGAGCACCAATCAAGATAATAAAAACATGCTTAGATTATTTTTATGTGTATGAGTGTTTTGCCTATGTGTATTTAAGTGCAACATATGTGTGCGATACCCTTGGAGGCCAGAAGAGGGCACTGGATCCCTGAAACTGGAGGTAGGGATGACTGTTAGCTGCCATGTGAGTGTTAGAAACTGAATTCTGGTCCTCTGCAAGAGCAGTCAGTGCTCTTAACCACTGAGTCATCTCTCTAGCTCCAAAACAAACTTTAGAGGTAAAGAAACTCATCTTACTGTTAAAACATTAGCAACATTTTTCTAAGGTAAAAAGTATTGTGCTCCCATTGACCAAAAGGAAAAAAGAAAACTGAATGTAATGATGGAAAAAGTACCATTTGACCATGAGTCTGAGCCTGTCTCTTTCTCATCAGTTTATTATAAAGGATATTACAAAATTACAGTTGAAGGGGCATGAAACTTCCATGCTCTTTCTGGGCTTGGCACCCTCTAGGATCTCCAAGTGTCCAGTTCTCTGCTCTCTGAATTATGTCCTATTCAACGTTTATGGAGGCTCCTTTACACAGGCATGGCTCATGGAATCACCGACCACTGGAGATCAAGGTAACCTTTAGCACTTCTCCCTTCCCTGGAAGCTGGTATGAACAAGCCTCACTCTGAAGCCACTATGACTGCCGGCCATCTCAGACTCTGTAAGCAGTCTCCTGAAAGCACAGAGACTTCTTTGAAATCCCCACAATTTCTTTCTACTATAGTGCTGCACAAGGAAAATGTAGGACCTTATAAATCTCTTTTGAAATGAAAACAGAAAACAAAATATCCCTTGAATATACTGTCTTATTTTAGTGTAGCTTCCTATCTGGTTTCTTTCTGAACTTCTTTGTATACATGGCACTGACCCCACTATCTGACACTGCCTTTAATGAAAAACAATCATACACTCTAGCCCCAAGATTCAGAAAGACAGTAACTAAAGAAAGTGCTATGAACTAGAGATGTAGCTCTGTGTACCATGTAGAACACTTGCTTATTATCGTGTTCAAGAGCCTTGGCTTGATCCCTCCACAGGGAGAGGGGGAAAAAAAAAGCTCTGTAGATTGTTAACAGCCATCTGTAATAGTGCCCTCTTCTGACCTCTATAGGCATTGCATGACATGGGTGGAACTTAAGCAAAACTCATATACATTAAAAAAAATAATAAATTTTAAAAGATATATTTTGAAGATGCACACCTATCACTCTCCATAGGAACTTTACATTAGCCTCTAACTCAAGAAGAAATTTAATGATGGGTATTAATAATTTTTTTTTAAACTTTACTTTAAGAACTACCTTTTAAAAAGTGCAGTGCAGGGACTGATATCCCAGTGCTCTATGAGAATAACTTTATTTATATCATAACAAAAAGCTAACAAGTTGGATTATCTTTGTTTTTTTTAGATCCCCAGCACTTCAGGCACAGAAATTTGAGGTCACTTTACTGACCAGCTGCTTTCTTTCTAATTCATACAACAGACTTATTGCTTAAGGAAAGGCATAAAACTTATGATTTGAATTTTTTTTTTTTAACAGAGAAGAACAAACCCTTGAGAAGACTACTAAGTGGAAGATAAAGGAAATCAGACAATGCTGGTAAGGAATCAGAGCTGACAAAAAGCCATATTCAAAGCTGATAAGCTGGGAGGCCCCAATGACTGAAACACATCTTCTCCCGGTTTAAAGCAGCTACACAATTCTGAGCGTCACACACCATAGGTCCAACAGAGAAACTGAGTTGGCAGTGTTTCCCTAAAGTGCAAGCAGAGACTTATTACCTTGTCAAAATATGAATGCTAACATCTGGATTAAGTTCTGAGGCAGAAAAAGGTTTAAAAAAAATGGAAAAAACGGAGAACTTTACTCTTTAAAGCAAGTTTAGTGCTGAAGTGTGTCAGCTACCACGGGAGAGTATGGGACAGTGCTATCACCAGGCCAACATCACTGGCAACTAGAAAACCCAGGTGTTAAAAGTTGGGTGGCTCTGGCCCAGGGTATGAGAAGCTGCTTCCATAGAGGTGGAAGGGCCAGCCATGGCAGCACACACCTGTAACACCAGCACCAAAGAGGCTAAGCAGGAACATCAGTCGCGTTCAAGCCCAGTCTGGGCTACACAGTAAGAGCCTGTCACAAAACAAAACAAAACAAAACAAAACAAAACAAAACAAAACAAACAAGGGGCAAAAAATATCATTTGCCTTTTCCTTGCTCTTAGCAAAGATAAGGAACTTTTTCTTTGATTTATTTTTATTTAGGGTGTGGACAGAGTTGTTAGGGATTGACCCAGACCTTTACATATACCAGGAAAACAAGCACTCTACCACTGAGCTATACCCATAGCTAGAAAGGGTCTTTTGTAAACTCTCTCCCACATCTCTACTATCCTAAACTTACAGGTATTTTTCAGAAAAATTCCAACCTTACATTTAGGAGACACATAGGGTATCAGTGGAGTCAAGCTCCTGAATTCAAATTCTGGCTGTCACCAGCTAGCAATGTGACTAAAGCAAACTACTAAGTCTCTATAGCCTACATTTCTAAGATGGAAGCCATAATATTCCTGCACAAAAGGCCATTTGAGGAAAAGGGTTAACATATATAAAGCATATGGAGCACAGCAAGCACCTTACTTAGAAGTGGTAGTTGAGCCTAATTTATTATCACCATTCCTATTACATCTTATCATTGTATATATGCCTAGTACAACATTCCACTGTGCCGAGATCCTTCTCCAATATTCAGTTGATGAAATGGTTATCACATTTCTCACGATCTACATTTCAATAATTTGCCATGTGATTATTATGGAAGCAATTGTCACCTGAGCTGAACAGACTGGAACCAAATCTAGAGTACCACCTCAGTCAATTCACTTCTCCTCTGCAGTAAGAAGTGTCTGTCATATGCTAAAAGTCTCCCAATATTACTGGACAGAAGAGCACTACAAATATTCATGGATACATTTTCATTTTCCTCAAGGGGAAATGGAGTCTTTAAAGCTAAATGACACCTTCATATGACAGCAGTATTTTGGTGCTTTCATTTTTTGATTTGTAGGCAGGAGTGAACTATCCTTCATGTCCTAGAAGGAACTCAAGGATAAACTATAAAAACATGTAACATAACATTTCTGTTATGAGGAAAATTATATCACAATACACTGAACTAATACCATCTGCCCAAAGAGATGATGCTTGTTTTCAGTAACATAAATACAAGCTTCCATAGAATTATTGCTTTGTGGATGGTGTGTGGGGGATCCAAATGATCAGACAAATTTGCATTTATGTCAATTCGAAACAATCTTTCTTTTTTTGGTCTTTTGAGACAGGGTCTCCCTATAGCCCCAGCTGGCCTAGAACTATGTAGACCAGGCTGACCTCAAATTCACAGAGATTCGCCTGCCTCTGCCTCCCAAGTGCTGGGACTAAAGGTGTGCACCCACCACGCCTGGCTCAAAACAATCTTAAGACAACTTCCCAATATTATGATATTTTGAAAATTATCCAATAAATATAATGTTTGTCTCAAAGCCTGCCTGCACCATATACCCATCCCCAACTCAGGAAAGTTACTTTGAAACAAGGTTTTTGACAAGATAATAAAAAGTTAAGCATTACTATATTTTAAGTATTTGAATTTTCCAAAGGCTACAGACAAGCCCCTAAACATCAGAGCGGATACAGTTACAAGTTTAGCTTACCAGAGTCACTATTTATCAAAGCACCCAGAGGATCTGCATTAGCCTGAGGCAGAGCTTGAGGCTTGGAACCGCTGGCTGATCCAATGACTGCTCTCTGCCTAGCACCATTGTTTTTCCATTTGCGATGTCTACCAGGACTTCTGATTTTTGAGTGTCTGGACATGCCTTTCATCTTGCTAGAGTTTAAAAAAAAATTTAATTCTTATTATAAAAGGCTTTTCCAAAAAAATCTTTCTAAAACAATGCAAAAGAAATCGAGATGTTAAACCAACCACTCATGGTCTAATACATTAAAGAGACAAAACAAAGAAATCCAACTGTTCCCAAAGAGAAGGCTACTTGAAAGGCCAACACCCACAGCGAACACTTCATTCATTCTCAGCTACACATTTCCACTCCTGCTTTCACCCCTCTGAAATTGGGCAGTGTTGCACAACCATCCACAGATCATCAGAGCTTTCACATTCTTTCATTCACATACTGCACATGAAAATGTGCCTGAGAGCTTACAAGGGTCATTCATTCTTATCTATTCATCTTTAATGAGCTTCAGTTTCCAAAGCATTTTTGAGTTTGCTACCTTCAGCAGACTCTCTACAAGAAATATTAAAGTCCTACAAGCAGAAGGAAAACAACACCTAATGGACCTACACAAAAGAATGAAGAATACCAAAACAGTAGCCATTCGACTATCCTAGCCATTAGCTAACCAGCCCTCAGCTGTGTTGGAACTGTTTCAGGATCAGCAGATGTGTCCGACACCTAGCTGACCCCAAATGCCTATGGCAATTACTTATCTTTGTTCAGAAATAATTATTTTTAAAAAAGATACCCACTAAGAGCAGAAAGGCAAGCCAGGGATTAAGAGATGACTATAATATATACATTCCATTTCAAGAAAAATGTATATCAAAGTATATAATTCCTACAAACCAAGAAAAGCAACCCTTTTGGGGCTGGAGAGACAGCTCAGTCATTAAGAGGACTTACTTAAGCTTTTGCAGATGACCGGAGTTCAGTTCCCAAATCCACATCAGGTGGCTCACAGCTGCCTGTAACTCCAGCTCCAGGGGATATGATACCCTCTTTTGGCCTCTGCAGCCACCATAAAAATGTGCACAAACCCACAAAGACATACACATAACTAAAAAAATAAAGTCTTAAAAAAAAAAAAAAAACAGAAACACAACCCCAATTAAAAACCAGTCAAACACTTGAAGTAGTATATCACAAAAGAATATCCACATGACAGGATATTCCACTGTTAGTCATGAGGGAAATGACACAAAGGAAAGGTGCAACACTACCAGACGGAGCCACAGATAAGAGAGCAGATGCAGTGAGCAGAAGTGTGAATTAGCTTAACTACTTAACAAACTAGGCACATCTACTAAGGCTAAAATATAGATACCCTATGACATACCTTCTACTAAATGAAAAAAATGGGTATTAATGTGCACAGAGGACATGTAAAAGAAATGTTCATACCAATTTAATCATAATAGCCCAAACTGAAAGCAACCCAGTATCTACCAATAGAATTCATATGCTTTTTTTTTTTCCCTTTGGTATTTTTGAGACAGGATCTCCCTGTAGAGCCAGCTAGCCTAGAACTCATTCTGTAAACCAGGCTGACCTCAAAATCAGAGATCCGCCTGCCTCTGCCTCCCAAGTGCTTGGATTAAAGGCGTGCATCACCACACCCGGCTGTTCATATGTATTCTTACAACTGAGTTTTATGCAGCAGTACGAATTGTTTCACAATCACATATAACATGGATATATCTCACAAAATAATTTTGAGCCACAGAATCACATACTCAAGAATGTATGCTGCATGATTTCATTTATATAACTCTAAGAACGGGTATAATTTGTGATAACAGAATCTAGAACAGGAGCTGGGTGTGGTGGTACACGCTTTTAATCCCAGCACTCAGGAGGTAAAGGAAGGCAGGGCTCTGTGAGTTTGAGGCCTACCTGGTCTACATAGCACCTTCCAGGCCAGCCAGAGCTACATAGTGATATCCTATCTCAAAACAAACAAAAACAAAGCAAACAACAACAACAAAAAACCCAGACCAAGGGCAACCAGTGTTGGGGAGGCACTGAACAGAGGGCTTCTGTACCATGTTCTGTACATTAATCTGTGTGGTGATTAAAGGGATGTGATATGGGTAATGTGTGTGTATGATTTCATCAAAATGTATATTTTTGCATATT
Organism: Nannospalax galili; assembly: GCF_000622305.1. Lineage (NCBI taxonomy): Eukaryota > Metazoa > Chordata > Mammalia > Rodentia > Spalacidae > Nannospalax > Nannospalax galili. Next base: position 1,094,530 of record NW_008328607.1, read on the forward strand.
TTATTTTTATTTGCATATTTTAATTATAAGGTCAGTAAAAGTAAAATGGGAAAAATTCTGGAAAAAAAAAAAAAAGAGGGAAAGAAAACACCCAATAGGATAGCAAACTGGTCCAGCTTGACATAACTGTTAATACTGCAAGTGCACTTATCTTTTGACTCAGCAAATCCATTTCTAGGACTCCATCCTCAGAAATACTTGTACAAAATTACTATGTAAATATTATTAGCTGGGCATGGTGGCATGGTAGTACACACCTTTAATCCCAGCACTTTGGAGAGGCAGGCAGATCTCTGTGAGTTCAAGGCCAGTCTGGTCTACATAGTGAGTTCTAGGACAGCTGGGGCTACAGGGAGACCCTGTCTCAAAAAGGCCGGAAAAAAAAAAAGAGAGAATTATTATATACTATATATTATTGTGTAAAAATATTATGAACAAGAGCAATAATGGCCATGTTTTATTAGTAGGCGATTGACAACAACTTGAATACCAATAGGAAAATTGGCTAAAACAACAAAGCACTGTGGGGCATCTTTAATTGTGCTGCCCACACATCCTTGAAGAATTCGGTTTGAAGCTGGGTATGGTAGTCCACACTATAGTCCCAGCACTCTGGTGGCAGAGGCAGGCGGATCTCTGTGAGTTCAAAAAAGAAGAATGCAGACTGGGGCCTGGAGAGATGGCTCAGCGGTTAAGAGCACTGGCTACTCTTACAGAGGACGTGGGTTTGACTCCCAGCACCCACATGGTGGCTAACAACCATCTGTAATTCCAGTTCCAGGGGATCCAACATGTTCTTCTGACCTCCATGGGTATTGCATGACACAGGTACACTTACATACATGCAGGCAGTACATGCATACACACAGATAATAAAAATAATAATAATAGAAAGAAGGTGGTTTGTCACATCCCCAAGTAAAATTTTGATTGTGTGAAAAAGCACAGTGCAGAACAGTGTCAAAGACAGAGAGACCGCATCTATTGACTGCATGCTGTGAGGACAACTGGGAGACAAAGGCTGAAAGGACTGGTTCAGTACCTAGCTTTTAAAAAAAATCACAGGTGCAGGGCTGGAGAGATGGCTCAGCAGCTAAGAGCACTGACTACTCTTGCAGAGGACCCGGGTTCGATTCCCAGCACCCACATGGTGGCCACAAACCATCCTTAACTCCGAAACCCTCATCTGACCTCTACGGCATTGCACGACACGGGTGCGCTCACATACATGCAGGCATTGCACTCATACATATAAAGTAAAAATAATAAATATTTTTTTAATTTTTTTTAAAAAAAATCACAGGTGCAGAGGGTAACAATTAAGTTTAAGATATAATTTTAAAAATTTAAAAGCAAAAGTTACAGCATTCAGAATGGGTAAGATGCTGGGTTTAGGTTGCTTTTTATTACTTCATGGGCATCTGCAGTTAAAAGCACACTGAGAAGGCAAGCAGTAAGGGCCTTACCCATACTGAGTGGTCGTCAATACTTCTCCCCTCTTCTCCTTCTCAAGTTTTAACTTTTTCTTTCTTTCAATATTAGCCAGAGTTGGGTAGTTTCTAGAAAACAAAGGTTAATTATAAAAGATTATCAAATCACTACAAACTTTCAACTGCTTCTAGAATTTAAGAAGGGTAAAATGTAGTTTCTGAATCAATGCTACTCAAAATGTAGACCAGATGCCGATCCACAAACTTTGTGACCAGTTTGCAACCAGATAAAAAGTTTATGCTTCAAGTAAAATTCAATATATCATATGACATGTGCAAACTCATCTAATTTCTCTACCCACAAGTAACTGAATAAACAATTTAAGTCTAGTCAATTACTTTTGCAAATACATGCTTGGCACACTCAAAGTCACCAAGATAAGAAACAGTTCTCAAAAAACATAATCGATTAAGGAGAATAGGAAAAGCATACCAATAACTGTTAAGTGGGACAAAACAGGTACCCAGAAGAGGGAAGATTTTTCCTTTGGGCATGAGATCATGTCAAAATGAAAAATTCCAGAAAGAAAGGAACATGAAGCAACTTGGTCTGAAATGGTATTAATGGACAGTAATTAAACAGAAATGCTTTGGAGTGTTCTAAGTAAATCAAGTCAAACAAATCAAGACCAGAGAAAGTATGAGAGCTATCCAGGGCATCACTGTGTAGAAAACATAATATAACCACAGGGAACTAGTAACAAAGGAAGCCTGGCCCAAAATGTGCCTAGAAAGTTTGTATTGAATTCAGAAGGTGATGGGAAGCTCAGAAAGTTCTAGACAGGGAGAGACATGTACAAGGCTGTAAGATTAAATCTGACAGAAACATGCAAAATGAATTGCTTTCTTTGGCTCTTAGCACAGCTGTGTGGAGATGAAGACCCTAAAGCCTGATGAGGAAGACAGATTTCACAGTATAAAAAACATGAAAGAAGGGAACAGAGACAGTTCTCACCACTTAGGCTGGCTGCTCATCAGGGGAAATTTCGAAAAACACCAACAAACTGTGCTCTGCCATGGCTTCTAGGATACTTCTCTACCTTCTTCTTTTAAACATGTGCATTACTGCACTGGAGAAGTAACTCGGTGGTAGAGTGCTTGCCTAGCATGCACATGGCCCTAAGTTCAATCCTCTCAGTATCACTGAAAATCTAAAACGCATCTCTGGATGGAAATGGCACTGGGTAAATGGTAAAGTAACCAGAAAGAAAGGGCAATGAATTTCAATAAGGACACTACAAAGCTTATAGCCAACCAAGAAAAATAACCTCCATAAATAAAAGATGGTGAATGTACAAGCTATAAATAAACCTAAGAGGAAAAGATCAAGGTCATATGAGATGAGTATCTGCCAGTCCATCAGCAACACATGACTATACTTGTAAAAAACAAACACTATAGGAAGTAAACGCTTGACACTTGTACGTGTACAAAATCTTCCTTGATACTCAAAAATGATCAGCTATTCTTAGGCACTGTGTCAGTTTGGTTAAAAAAAATGCTGAGAAAAAAAATAAAATTTGGAAGGAACTCAGAAGAGACTCAAAAAATGATTAAGGCGGTAAAAACTAAAACCTCTGAAAAAAGATGGAAGGAACTATTTGCAGTCTGCCAAAGAGAAGTGACAATAAAACAGCATCCCAGGGAAATGTGAGGCAGCAGTTTTCCATCTGAAGACAGCATACAGAAAAGCTGGAATGTCGGAAAGCATGAGATGATGTTCACAGGCCCCAAGGTGACTAGGCATGGAGCTCAGAGCTACCCAACCCCCTCCATACTCTATGCTCACTTGATTTGTATTTTTAAGGAAAGATCTCATGCAGTCCAGGTTGGCTTCCAACTCCTTATGGCTAAGGATGACCTTGAACTTCTGATTCTCCTTCCTCTACCTTCCTAGTTTGGGGACCACAGGCAAGTGTGACCACATTCAGTTTTTAGGACTTCATGTATGATAGGTAGACATTCTACCAACTGAGCCCAACCCTTGCTCTTGTTGTGTCTACTGTGTTCTTTCTCTGAATGTTACAGACTCTTAATTTGGTGGACAGTACAATTTGATATTTGACAATATGGTTTGACTTCAGTGTACCATGTACAAGCAAACAGATGCTAAGTTATGTCTCATTAAATAGCAAAGAATTTAAACACTTGTTATAACAAGTGGGCTTTAAGTAAGATAGACAAATTCACTAAATGAGACACTGAAGATGTGGAAAAAGTCTTTTTTAAGATAGTTAACTTAGGGCTGGAGAGATATTTCAATGGTTATGAGCACCTGCTGCTCTTACGAAGGACTTGAGTCCAGTTCTCAGCCATGTTGAACAGCTTATGACTGCCTGTAACTCCAGCTCCAGGGGATCTGACACCCTTTTCTGGCCTCCCTGTGCATCTGCACTCATGTGGTATACACATATATACTTGGGCACACACACATACATAAAATGAGTAAATCTTTTTAAAATAGCTTAACTTTCTCTAATAGGTTAAAGTAAATGTTCATAAAGGTAAGGAATCTTTTTAAAATTTATTTGTGTGTGAGTGTTTGCCTGCATGTATATAAGTGCACCACATGCATGAAATGCCTGTGGAGGCCAGGAGAGGGCACTGGATCCCCTGGAACTGGAGTTATGAATGGTTTATTAGATGCCATGTGAGTGCTGGGAACTGAACCTAGATCCTCTGCAAGAACAGTCAGTGTTCTTAACTATTGAGCCATCTTTCCAGCCCTGAAAAAAAAATCTTTTAATGTACCTTCCAGTCACAAGATTTTACTTTTCAGAATTGAAATTGATATTCTTCCTAAATTTCTACTATTCTTGGGGCCAAGAGTACAGCTCGGTGGTTGAGCACCCACCCAGCATGTGCAAGGTCTTGGATTTGAGCCACAGCCCTGCAAATCAAAACTAATGCCAAAGAAACTAGACCAAAATTTATACCATTCCTATTTATCCAGAGCCTAGAGACCAAAAACTAGAGAAAATGAAGATATTAGAAACTAAATGATCTGCCAAAAGAGGAAACCAAAAATATGAGTCCTAGTTACACACACAAACAGCAATCAAGAAGCCTTTCTCCACCAACACAAACCTGAGATATCAGAATAAGAAATAAAAAGGTCTGGTAAAGGGCACAGTTCAACTTCCTAAGGGACACTTGAAAAAATCAAAACCATTATGGGGAGGTGTCACAAATTATGCCTTATACTATATAGTCACACAGAGCTATAACAGCACAGTGCCTCCCACTACAGAAGGGATGGCAGGAGGCTACAGAGACTGTGATAAGGGTTCTTGTCTGTTCTCTCTATACTTCTATCTGCTAAAATCACTTTTTCTCCCTCTAACCTGTCCTCACTATCCCAAGAGGATTTGGTCCTGAAGCCAAATGCTGTTCTTTTTCCTGTTCTTCCATTTCTTACCTCCTGCTGACTTGTCCCTTGCTTATGCCTTACAGTGACAATCCTTAAGGACTACAGAGACCACAAAAGGGCATAACTGCCAAGTATGATCTCAGCACATATAATTCTGGTTACATTATTCCCTCCAACTTTCTCCTCATTCTCAAATGACTCGCCACCTATCGACTTCTCCTAGGCCTATTCTCTGTAAAACACAACCTCCTTTTCACTCACTGAAACAAAACTGCTTTTACACAAGCTTATGCCACTGTATTTTAATTTCAAAGTCTTCTGAATTTCAAAAGGGTGTAACATTATTAGAGCAGACAGCCTCTGCTGGAATTCTGAATGTACTGGGAACACAAATTAAAAAAGACTTCCTGCACCACAGTGAGCACTGAAATAAACATTAATAAACATTAGAAAACTACTCCACCTAATGGACTCCTAGCCTCTTGGAAGTAGGCTCCACTTTCTAAAAGCATTTGTACCTCAGGTCAGGAATTAAGAATTGTCTTTTAAAAGCTAGGCATGCCTTAATCTCAGCACTGGGGAGGTAGAGGCAAGTAGATCTCTCTGAGTTCCAGGCCACTCAGAGTTACATAGGGAGACCCTGTCTCAACACAACAACCAAAAAAAAAAAAAAAAAGAAAGAAACTCTTAAACAAAACCACTTTTTGAGGTGTGCTTTGCTTTGTTGGGGGGGTTCACCATTTTTTAAGCACAGTGGTCCCCCCACCCCCCACCCCGAGTTTGGCTAATCTGGAATAAAAACAAAACAGAGATAATGGAATTAAAAATAAAGATATAATTTCTTTTAAAATAAAAGCACTACAGCAACCAAATCCCTAACATTTTCTTCCAGCTTTAAAATTCTTACTCCATGAAACCTTTTATAAGGTTTTCTTTCTAACACAGTAGCCACATAAAGACACGAACTTCCCAACAGGTCAAAGAACACAACTGGCTTCCTCAGAGAGAATACAACTCTCAAAAGAAAGACAAAACTCAAGAATAAGGAGTGTTTTATCATACCACTGTGGTATTCTTTTCATGAGTGGAAGTAACATTTTTCAGAAGTTGAAATTAGATCAATGTTAAATATATATTTGTGTGAAAATGCCCTTACACAAACACAGTACAATGTACAGTAAATATAATGCAATGAATTTTTTTTTTCTTTTTTTGGTCTTTTTGAGACAGGGTCTCCCTGTAGCCCCAGCTGGCCTGAACTCCCTATGTAGGCCAGGCTGGCCTTAAACTCAAAGAACCACCTGCCTCTGCCTCCCAAATCCTGGGATTAAAGGCATGGACCACCACATTCAACAATGCAATGAAAATTTTAAAATAAAATTAAAACTAGGAACCTAGAAATAGTTTTTTAGAAATTACTGTGAAATTCTAATGGGGAGAGTATGTTTTTGAAAAATCTGTCAAAGAAATCAAAATAAAAGAAATATTTCCCATGTTTCTTTTCTTTTCTGTTGACCCACCCCATTTCTTCTCCCTCTTCCCCTTCTAGAAAAAATCTTGCTGTACAACCCAGACTGGCCTCAAACATAGTTTCCCACCTAAGCTCCAAAGTGCTGGGATTACAAGTATGCATCACCACACCCAGTTCCCATATTTCCTACTAATGACATGGATTACAAACACTTCAGAGTATGTTAAGGAGCAAGGACTTTAGAAGTAAAACATAAAAGAACCCAAGTGAATTGAGCAGGTGCCAAAAGACTCTTTCAGAACACTCATTAACAAAGCAACATCACAGGTACAAATAAACTTCCTACCCTGAATTGCCACCTCATTCCAATTTCCTCACTCTCTTTTAGCACCCCTAAATTCACAAGTCTGTAATTCCGATTAGTCACTCAATAGGTTGTGTCCACTCCTTTTCCCAGACACTTCTTACTGTCACTGAACATTTCTAGCCTATGCTCTGAAAACTAGAACCAGATACACCTGTCCAACATTGGACAAATCATCAATAAAAACAGTATACCCTTGCCCCAGCTAGTCCTTTATTCAAAAGGATAGGGCTCCTCCAAATTCCACTTACAGTTTTGAAGTGAAAGAGACGTCAAACGGTGTCACCAATCACAGTTAGCTCCACATTCTCTCACTAATAATTTGTTTGGGGATACTCCATCAATTCCACTGACACGAAAGATGACCAAGCAACCTTCTTCTAGACAATGGAAACAAACCTACTGATTTCCCAATGAAAACTCAAAAACTAGGCTATGTCCCTTTTTGTCTGTCCTGTCTAAAACATGGGCTTAATATGTGGAGGTGCAGGAAGCAGGCACTCAAGAGCAATGAGAGACAGCCTGCCTGGTGGGTCCAGCAACGGCAACACCCTAAATTTGTTCTATACTAGCAAAGATAAACCTCTTTGCAGTAGGCTGTGGAGGTAAGGCTGCTGCTTCGTTTCCTGGAGTAAAGTCATAACTGTTACCAGCACCACTGCTTCCCACCAGCCCCTTCATTCCGAATGCTTCCTATATTCAAAGGGCACACCTTGATTTCAGCCCCCACAAACACACAGTTTGACGTTTCTTTTAAAATGAATCATATACTTACCATACAACCACTCTATCCCACACCCAGATTCTTACCCAAATAAAAGTCTACATTCAAAACAAAAATTCATACATGATGCTTATGAAGGCTATCTAAATGCCAAATACTGGAATCCACCTTCAACTGGGAAATGAATGTACAACTGTGACTGACATATCTATACAATGGAACAGAAAAGAACTCAGAAACAAAAATGAACTAGTGCTACACACAACTTCTTGACTCTCTAAAGGCTACATGCTGCATGATGCCACCTATGTGATATTCTGCAAAGATACAAATATGACAGAGATCAGTGATGCCAAGCGGCAGAGAAAGCCAGAACTGGGGCTGAACAGGTGGAATACTAGTCTATATCTACTTGTGGTAGTATTCATATAACCACATTTAAGAAAGAGGGAATTACATGGCATGTGTATTATACCTTAAACTGGGGGAGGAAAGAGGTAGATACTTCACCTCTTACAGGAAGCCTTGCACTGACTGCTCTTGCAGGAGACCAGAATTTGGTTTCCAGCACCCACAACTACTCGTAACTCTAGTTCCAGGGAATATCCAACACCCTCTTTTGGCCTCCAGGGGCATTGCATGCACAGGCGCACTTACATTCAGACAAAACAACCATTACACATAAATGAAAACAAGTCAAATAAATGTTAAATCCTATTTTTAAAAAAATAGTTCACCAATGGGACAATACTGGACATCTATACTAAAGAAGCAGAGAGTGGATTCATATTTAAAGATGGGCAAGACTTTCCTGTAGACCCAGGAATGAATGGAAATATTCCCAAAGGTAGCAGTTCTGATGGGCTAAGCATAGGAAGCAGAGCTCCAAAGATGGAAAAGGTTTGACTTTCTGTAACAGAAGCAGCAGTATGAACAAAACTAAGAAGTCAAAAGTCAGCTAGGCCTGGTGGCACATAGGCTTGGAATCTTAACACTTGAGTAGGTAAGACAGGAGGGTTGCCACAAGTTTGAAGCTCACCTGGTTCTACACAGTGAATTCCAGACCAGCCAGGACTATATATAGTAAGACCTATCTAAAATAACAACAAAAACCACAAACATGTCACAAGGTCTAAAAACCTGTATGAGATACAACAAATAAGTCTAGCTGATAGCAAAAGCTCCGAGATAATGTGGAAATAACCAAAAAAGATAAGCCCACATTTAGAATCCTAACTACCAGTTCTGAATAAACTATATAATGAACATCTAATTTTCCACCTCAGAAGAAAAAATATAAAGGAAAAACTAAAGTTGTATTTCTTAACCCAGTTCCCTAAGTCGGCCAGCACTGCCCACTCACCCACACAACACATCCCAACTGCATGATGTTCCGGAAAGGACTTAGCTCTTGAGCCAGAGCTGAGATCTTCCAAGGTAAGTGAAGGACAACGGACTGAGGGAGCTGAATACTGACACAAGTGGTTGAAGTGAAGACTAAAGGGGGGTTGAAGGCAAAGAAGGTCAAAGAGTTATGAGTGAGAAACTTCAATTGGTCCAAACCCAAACCCATCTGGAAGGATGGGTATAAAGTGAAAATCAGTTTAACAAACTCAAAATTTATACTCTAGTCACCATTACAACTAAGAAATAACTATACAATGAACACTAAGTTTCTGCCACAAATGAACAAATATACTCAAAGAAGATTATGTTCAACTTGAAAATCCAAGAATGTGCATGAAAGTGGCTGAAGTGGCAGAGTTGAAAGATGCTAGAAATCTGAAGGTCAAAAGATTCTTAAGAGGCCAGGTGTGGTGGCACATGCCTTTAATCCCAGCACTCTGGGGCAGAGGCAGGTGGATCTCTGTGAGTTCAGGGCCAGCCTGGTGTACAAAGTGAGTTCCAGGGAGGCCCTGGCTCAAAAAGACCCTCCCCCACAAAAAAAGATGCTGAGCAACCTTGACAACACAGGTCAACTGCAGCATCCAATGAGCCAAGGACAGTTGGCAAAGGCAGCCTCTAGTTAAGATTCACTGAGCGTGGGCATTAGAATTGAAGAGGACAACACAGATGACAGCAGCAGGCTCCAGGAGAAAGGACATGGAGCAATGTCCAGGAATTCCTGTCAAGGAGGCCTCCCATACTTTAGGTTCTTATTTTATTTCATCTTGCCACAGCAATCCACACTGCTAACTCTTTGAACTCTCCCCTCCGCTGGCTTTCATGACAAGCTACCTATGTCTCTCTTGCTCCCACTGGCAGTTTTCTTGTTTTCACTACCAGGCTTTTAAATGTTAGTCTCAAGACTTGATGCTTGGCTATCTTCTTTTTACTCTCCCCTCTCTGTTTCATGATGCATGGTTTCCTAATTTAAAAAAGAAAAATCTATCTCCAGTCCAGCCTGGCCCAAGACTCAGTATCTACTCAACATCTCAAGTACAGATGATGTAAATTCAGTGCTCAAAATCAGCACTTCTAGGAGCTGGAGAGATAGTCAGCAGTTAAGAGCACTGACTGCTCTTGTCGGGCACTCAGGAGGCAGAGGCAGGTGGATGTCTGTGAGTTCAAGGCCAGCTTGGTCTACATAGCGAGTTCCAGGCCAGCTGGGACTACAGGGAGACCCTGTCTCAAAAAGACCAGGAAAAGGGCTGGAGAGATGGCTCAGCAGTTAAGAACACTGGTTGTTCTTGCAGAAGACCCCGGTTCACATCCCAGCACCCATATGGCAGCTAACAACCGTCCATAACTCCAGTCCCAGGGGATCCAACAGCCTCTTCTGACCTCTTCCGGCATTACACAACATGGGTACACTTACCTACATGGAGGGAATACATGCACACACATAAAATTAAAAAAAATGTTTTTTAAAAGATAAAAATTATTGTCTGAGGCTGGGAAAAATAAAAGAGCACTGACTGCTCTCACAGAGGGCTGGAGCTCAATTCCCAGCACCTACATAGAGGCTAACCAGCTGCTATACAAAAGTGTAACCTGCTAGTCAAAAGTTTTCTGTATCTTCCTAAATTCTAAGACTAACTTTCTGCAAGGCTGCGTGGCAAACACTTGTAATCCTAGCTTCTCAAGGGGCTGGGGCAAGAGCATCAGTTCAAGACCTGCCTGGGCTATAGAGTAAGGTCAGGTCAGCCTGGGTGACATAGTGAGTTCCTGTTTCAAAAATAAGTAAAAAGAGGGCTAGGGACTGCACTCAGTGGTAGAGCACCTGCCTAGAACGAACAAGGCCCTAAGTTCAATCCCCGGTGCTGCAAAACAAAAAAATAAATTTTAAAAGAATAACCTCCTTTCCATCTCCAGTCCATTTCCATCTTCATTTCACTGATTCTAGGAAAACACTACTTGACTGTTTGACTCTTTTTTCTGTCTTTTATTGGTGCTGCAACTGCCCTGGATTCACTATGGAGACCAAGCTGGCCTCCAACTCACAGAGATCTGCCTGCCTCTGCTGGGATTAAAGGCGAGTGCCACCACACCCAGACTGCTTGACTGTCAAAGTGCACCTTATCATTGTAATGGCTCTACTTTAGTCTTCTGCTGTAGGATCAAGTATGTGACAAGACAGTAAAATGGAGTTCCAGACAATTTTTCACAAATATATTCTTAGCTAGACTAAGCCTTCATCAGTAACCGGTGTAAAGTCACAAATCATATGGTAAAGCTCATATTTCTTTTTTGTTTAACTTTAAAGATTTATTCACTCATTTCTTATTTGTTCGTTTTTATTTATGTGGAAGAATATATGCCTGCATGAGTTTATGTGCACCACTTCAGTGCAGGAGCCCTTAGGGGCCACAAGTGGGCATCAATCAAGTATCTATGCCACATACCCTTTTCACATTACTTGTTAAGCCAGGCTGGCCCTTATTTTGCGACACCATCTCGCCACAGGAGCCCTTAGGGGCCACAAGAATGTTCGTTTTTATTTATGTGGAAGAATATATGCCTGCATGAGTTTATGTGCACCACTTCAGTGCAGGAGCCCTTAGGGGCCACAAGTGGGCATCAATCAAGTATCTATGCCACATACCCTTTTCACATTACTTGTTAAGCCAGGCTGGCCCTTATTTTGCGACACCATCTCGCCACAGTAAAAGCTATTTATTAGCTCAAAGCTCATTACTCACTTTCTCCGTTCTTCCCTCCATCTTGCAATCTCCTCTGGAGTGTCCAGCTTGATCTTCTTCATACCAGGAGCATGCATCTAGGGGCAAGGAGCCTGCTGTACATCAGGAAGCATACTGTGCGCTGTTGACTAACTGGGACACTTCTGATTGTAGTAGATGTTTAACCTATTTTCTCAACTGACATTAAATATCCATGACTAATTTACAAACCAAAATTGAGGGTGGAAGCTAAAGAAATGAATGGACATGACCACTTTTTCCCATTTTATTTTTATGTGTGTGTGCATGCATGTGTGTTCATGTTCAGGTGCCCACAGAGGCCAGAAGAGGGCATCAGATCCCCTGGAGCTGGAGTTATAGGCATCTCTGAGTGACCAAATATGGGTAGTGGAAACTGAGCTTGGGTCCTCTGGAACAGCAGTAAAAGCTCTTAACAGCTGACCTATCTCTCTAGCCCCTGTAGATATGATCATTTTAAGAAGCACAGTTAATAAAACTAGCATACAATTTCAACTTCAAGAAGCAGCTCCAGGTAGGTAAATCATTCTTTTTAATCTGTTAAAAAGAGCCAATACAGTTTGTGAAGCTCAAATAGAGTAAGAGCTATACAACTCCCCTATGAAGCACAAAATACTCCATGAATATTATTTATGATTAGGACACATAAATGAGTAACTTATGAAAATAATAGAATAAAATAGTACTCATCAAAAAAGAAAAAAGATATACTGAAAAAAGACTACAAGAACTTACATTTCTCCAATGGAACTGGACAATCTTCTCATGTGCACTAAAAGAGCAGTCCACTTCAGGGCACTGAAGAGTTTAAAAGAAAAAGACTACTTAATGATTTCCACATTAAGTTTATGTTACCACGGGTTAGAGTCTAGTCATATGTCAGTTATTCTTCCTATGTTGCATTAGTGCTTTATTCTTATGTCAATAGCAAAACAAAGATCACTCTGAAACAAAGCTGCACTTGAGAAATGGAATGGCTGGGGCTGGAGAGGTGGCTCAGCAGTTAAGAGCACTGACTGCTCTTGCAGAGGACCTAGGGTCAATTCCCAGCACCCACATGGCAGCTATGAAATGTCCTTAACTCCAGTTCCAGGGGAATCTGATGCTCTCTTCTGACCTGAGGCATGCATTGCATGACACAGCACACTCACATACATGAAGGCAATATGCTCATACACATAAAATAAAAATAATAAATAAAATATTTTTTAAAACATGGAATGGCATCTTCAATGTAAATAGCATAGTTATGCATCTCATCTTCTCTACTTGAGTAAAACATGACATCAGCAATACTATATATAAAATGTTCTTTTATATTTGTGTGTGTGCGTGCATGCGTGATTTATTCACTCATTTCTTATTTGAAGAAAATTCCTAGGGCTGGAGAGATAGCTCAGTGGTTAAGAGCACTGGTGGCTTTGCAGAGGACCAAGGTTTAGTTCCCAGCACCCACATGGTAGCTAACAGCTGCCAAAACTCCAGTTCTAATGGATCTGACTCCCTTTTCGGGCATCTGTGGGCACTGCATACACATGGTACACCTACATACACGCAGACAAAGCACTTTTACACATTAAAAAAAAAGTGTAAAAAAATGTAAGTTCCTAATTCCTAAAGTTGAGGGGCATGCCTTGCTTCCAAACCAAGAATTTTCTCCTTTACAAGCATTTTAAATGGCTAAAAAAAAATTATTACTTAATATCTTGATCATCATTAGAAAGCAATTAGCCATGGCAAATTATGGTGTAGTTACAGGTCAAGGGAGCTACAGAGGAAAAGAATCCACAAGGGTGTCCAGGGCAGCAGGAAGGGAGGGCCAGCCCTCTTTGCTTGCTGAACAGTGGAAGGGTGCACACACATGAAGGAAGACTGCCACACCATCTTCTCACCCTGAAGCAGTGGGCCATTCTCAAACTACAACTCCCAGGGGCAGTGTCCCCATGTATCTCACATTCAAACATTTTAGTGAAAGCTCAAAACTTGTAAGGAAAATAAGCTTGGTACATTTACCAAAAATACAAATAAAGTACCACTTCTACATTAATTCAGAGCCACCAAGAAAACCTACTTTTGTATGTTCAGACATGTGCTTGTCATACTTTTCTTGATTCTTAAAGCCACGATCACAGGTATCACAAAAAAAGTGAAAAACCGGTTCTTTTCTTTTCTGTAAACAAAAAGAGGTATTAAGATTTTGGTAAAAAAAAAATCTCTGATCAACAATAAAAATATAACTATCCTTGGAAAACATACTTTGACTTTTTTGTTGTCTTTTTTGAGACAGGATCTCCCTGTAGTCCCAGCTAGCCTGGAACTTGTATAGACCAGATTGGCCTCCATCTCAGAGATCTGCCTGCCTCAGTCTGCTACGTGCTTGGACTAAAGGTGTGTGCCACCTCGCCCAGCATCGTACTTTAACTTTTTCACAAAAGGGGTTCTGAATAGACACACACACACACACACACACACACACACACACACACACACACTTTTTTTTTTTTTTTTGTCTTTTTGAGACAGGGTCTCCTTATAGCCCCAGCTGGCCTGGAACTCAAAGGATGATCTGCTTTATTTTTAACAAATATAATGGCAAAATCCAGGCATGATAAGCAAAATGTAAGTCTAAATAGAGCTAATACAAACTAAAAGTAGATTTCAACTTGGTAACCCAAGATTTAGTACAGCATCTGTTAAGAGAATCTAAAACTAAAAATTTAAGTTAAAAACAGTATCTCATTTTTTAGGAATAATAACGTGTTTTTCAAAATCAAAGGAAAGGGAAAGATTAGTTGGTTTGATTCAAAATTTCTTACTTTCATGCTTTAACATAAAAAAAAATTGGTATGCTAGAATATTGACATAGGAAATGGTCTCCAATTTTTTTGTTTTTTTAATGCTAGGACAACTAAAATATATGGTTCTGTGCAATACGATAACTAATAAGCTACAGTTTTCATGATAGGGAGATACTAATTTTATGTTCTAGGGAGTATCAGCTTATTTTAAAGTAATTGTGTTATTTTACATCTTAAATTTAAAGACCAGCTCTGCTAACCAAACATGGTAGCCAATGCCTATTATCCTAGTACTCAGGAGGCCAACAAAGGGCGATGAAGAGTTTGAGGCAGACTGGATTAGGGAGACCCTGTCTCAAAGAATGAGAAAAGAACATCATATTTTTTTATGTCAGAATCAAAGAACTCTATTTCCATATAGCTAGTATTAGGTTTACAAAGTATAACAAGGTATTATTCCTCATTTGAAGAAGAAAAAAAAAAAAGGCTTTAGGAACAATGACAAATAGCCATTACTGAAAATACTGAAAAATTACAATCAAGATAAACACATAACAGTAATAACAACAACAACAACAAAAAAAATCCTGTCTAAATTTCAGATTTTACACAAACGGGAAGAGTACACATTAACTATTTTAAGTAAGGAACATTAAATTATATTTAGCTTGAATTTAACACCAAGAAAAATAAGAGCTGCTTTTATATTACAGAAATATCTTTCCCTAGAAGATCCTTCCGTGTTAAAAACGGAAAGATTATGAAAAACGAAAGGTTTGTCATTGCAATTTATTAAGTTTATGCTTCCAAATCAGAAGAAAAAAATAAATTAAAAAACCTGGAACTTCTGGTCTTCTCTCAAAATTCCAGTTATCAGTCCTCCTCCACTACATTTTTTAAAAACTTTATCAAACACTAATAATGTTTATTAATTTGTAACCATAATACTCAATTATGTTTATTTGTATACTGAGGCAGATCCAATGTTTTCTTTTTCTATAATTTCACCATTTATTTCTCAAAACTATTTTGCTTGAACTCTACTTACAGCTAAGCTCCTTAAAAATCCTATTATAGTAACACTCCACTATGCCAGAAATGGATGTGAAACACTGAGATATCAAAACAAGAGATATAGTAACATAGTGACACAATCAACATCTCAGAAATACCTTTTTTTTCTGTTTTCTGTTAGGAGGCAAATTGAAGTCACTGAATTTTGCTTCGTGGTTTTGTGGAAAATAAGAATGTGTAACTAAAAAAGAAGAGAGAGATCCATTTAACTTCCCATCTGTACAATTACTTACAAATCATTTTTTGTTTCTTTGGAGTTCTGTTTGTTTTTGAGGCAGGAGCTGGCCTGAAATTCCATACGTAAACCAGGTTGGTCTCAATCTCACAAAGCTCCACCTGCCTCTGCCTCCTGAGTGATGGCATTGAAGGTGTGTGCCCCACACCAGGCAGATAATTTAGATAATTAGCAATAATAATGATAACGACAAAATTTACATCTTTTTGTTTTTATTATTGAAGTTTTGGATTTTCACATAATATGATGGTATTTAGATCTCCCCTTAACTGCCCCCAAGATTTATTTTCTAATTACCGGTGCATGTATGTATGTATGTCTGTGTACATGCACTTGAGTGTGGATACCCACAGTGGCCAGAAGAGAGTGTAGGATCCCCTGGAGGTTAAGATATAGACAGTTATGAGCCACCGAATGTGGGTGGTGGGAACCAAATAGGGTCCTTTGTAAGAGCAGTACATGTGCTTAACCACTGACCCGTCTCTCCAGCCCCTACTAACCACTTTCTAATGCAAACATGTCATCATTACTTCCGAATAGTTTTATTTCCTGCATTACGTCTTATACTAGGGAGATGGTAAGCCCCATTAAGGTTAAGGACTTTTTTTTTTTTTTTTTTTTTTTTTTTTTTTTTTTTTTTTTTTTTGGTCTTTTTGAGACAGGGTCTCCCTGTAGCCCCAGCTGTCCTGGAACTCACTATGTAGACCAGGCTGGCCTTGAACTCACAGAGAGCCACCTGCCTCTGTGTCCCAAGTGCTGGGATTAAAGGCGTGCGCCACCACGCCCAGCTCGGTTAAGGGCTTTTAGTTTGTTCTGTTCACTGCTATATAACTAGCCTCGGTATGTAATTGGACTGAACTTATTTGAAGTCTGAATGAACAGGTAGAGGGAAACTTCGCAGGTCACATTTTGAGACACTCATTACCACGAATACAGGGCAGAGATGAGAGATGAAAGGGAGAATGTATCGAGGGAAAGGGGAAGAGAAAGCAAAGGGGTATCACAATGAACGGCCGCCTACCAGGAGAGTAGTGGGACGTCTGATGCAGAGGAAAACCATTAGGAGACTGACACCAGTACCAAGGTGTCGAGGCTTGGACGTTCCAGGCCGACTGGCCGCTGAGCTGAGGCTGAGCATCCAGCTGGGCCTGGGCATCGACGGGAGGCTGCGCCCCGGGAAGAAGCTGAGCATCGAACGGGGGAGGCGCCCCGGAGAGAGACTGGGTCTGGACGCGCAACTGCGTTTTCCCGGACGGCTCGGACCCCGCGGCAGGAGACAACAGAGGAGGAGGAGGAGGCGGCGGCAGCATGGCCCAGAGCACCCAATTGTCCCGCGGCAGAGCGTTGTCGCTCAACGTCCCCATCGCTGCAGTCAGCTCGGGGGTAGAAAGCCAACCCGCAGGCGCCGGCTCTGCCATACCACCCCGTAGAGCCGAGCACGCGACTGTGGAGGCGGCATGAAACGTCACTTCCGTCCCGGCACCCAGATGGCTTAGCCAATCAAATGCTGAGTCGTCATCATCCTGGGCCTGACGTCATCAACAGACGTCAAAAACTTCCGGCCTTATCCACGCAGCACGGGCTGCCTTCTAGGCTGAGTTAGGCGCAGGGTGGTGTTTGCCGGGCTTGGGGACCGTCGTGTGCGTCGCCGCGGATGGCGAGGGACCTGATCGGGCCGGCACTGCCGCCTGGCTTCAAGGCGCACGGGACTGTGGAGGACGAGGAGAGGGACCCGAGCCCGGGTAAGCGGCGGCGGGCCTCTACCCTCGCGGAAAAGGCTGGCAAGCACGGTGGAGTAGGCGCGGCCCCGCGGTGGCCCTCTTTCCACAGACCAGGCATTTGGAAGCAGGCTGGGAACCCGGGATTTTGGGGGGCCTGATCATCATTATCACCGCGATACAGCCCCATTTCGCGATTAATGAGCCAGACTCTGCTAAGTTCGATTAATGCTTTCAGTGGTTTAGTTGACACTCTCAGCATCTGTGTAAGGAAAAGTAGTTGTACTTATATTACAAATGATGACAGCGACGCCCGAACAGGTGCCTAAATCACATAGTCGGTGATGGAGCCCAAATTAGAACCTAGTATCCCTACCCTGTTACCCTCAGACTTTCAAGACCCTTGCAGAAGATCCTGTGGCCACTTTGATCCGCGGCCTGCTTTCCTGGCCTTGCATCCTGTCATTCCGCCTTAAACATGCAGTCCAGTGCTCACATGGTCCAAGTTTCTGCATACTTCCTCAACACCAGGCTTCTTTTGGCCTCTGGTTGCACTTAACATACCGGACAACTCCTACACATCCTTAAAGGACCAATTTTTCACCTCAGCAAAACCTTTCTAAATTCTCCTGAGCATTTTCACACCACAGAGTTTTCTTCTGCACAATTACATTGAATATTTAATACACAGCATCTGAATAATTTGTTGACATATCCGTTTCCACCATTTCACGATGTCTTGTAATTAACATATGGCAGTTCTATATGCCCCATAAACGCTTCTCACGTTCTTTCATACATATGTCTTTAGCGTTTGTTCTAGTTTGTAGGCTGGGACTGACTACAGTTAGGAAAAAATGTCTCAATTATTTCTAAATCTCATTTTCCTTTTTTGGCTACCCAGAGGCTGTGTTGCCACTAGATGTTTCCTTCCAGATTTTGTTCCTCTTATAGCCATTTTTTAAACTCTTAGGAATTTGTTGTAGTTTTGGTTTTGGTATTATTTTGCTTTTTAGTAAGGGAGTTTCCATTCAACTAAGATGGAGAAGTGTGGGTGTATTCCACTGGGCAAATCCCCTGCAATTTGTTTACCGATGTTATCGTTGAAGGACATTTGGGCAGCTTCTGTATTATAACTGTTACAGAAATTGCCACTATGCATATATATAGTCCTCTGGTGTTCCAATGTTTACCGATTTTATCGTTGAAGGACATTTGGGCAGCTTCTATTTTATAGCTGTTACAGAAACTGCCACTATGCATATGTATATTCCTCTGGTGTTCTGGTGTTTACCTCCAGCTTGAGAGTACTGAAGTCTTACCATAGTTCTCAGCGAGTATGAGAATTTTGATTTTTCCACATTCTTCTTGTCTTTCTTTTTAATATAGTGTTTTATAGAAATATTACGTGGTAATTTTTTATCATTTCTGATTCTTGTGCTATGATCAAGTCTTTTGCTCATTTTCCCATTGAATTATCTCATTAATTTGTAGAGTTTTTGTTTTGTTTTGTTTTTGTATATGTATTTTTTTCCTTTTGGTCTTTTTGAGACAGGGTCTCTCTCTAAGCCCCAGCTGGCCTGGAGTTCACTATACAGACAAGGCTGGACTCGTCTCACAAGGAGCTGCCTGCCTCTGCCTCCCGAGTTCTGGGATCAAAGGTGTGTGCCACCAAGCTCAGCTTGTAGAATTTTCATTTTTATTTTTTTATTGACTAACATTTTTTAATGTGTATGAGTGTTATGTTTGCATGTATGTAAGTGCACCTGTGTCATGCACTCGGAGGACAGAAGAGATCATCGGATCCCCTAGAACTGGAGTTACAAATGGTTGTTAACTGCCATGTAGGTGCTATGATTTGAACCTGAGTCTTCTGTAAAAGCAGTCAGTGCTCTTAACAGCTGATCCATCTCTCCAGCCCCCTGTAGAGTTTTTTAAGTTAGCACACACAGAATTAGGCTTCCTTATGGCATTTTGAAACAAAGTTTGTTTTTGTTGACACTCCTCCCCTCTTCTGCCCCTTCCTCACATCACTTGAACCTTTCTACCCACTCTCCATAAATTCCTTTCTGCTTTCATGTCTCATGTGTACCCCCTTCTTCAACACCTTTTTCTATGTTGTAGTCTCCTTTCTAGTTTCATAGCCTCTACCATATTCATCTCATTTATATATATACATCTGACATAAGTTTGGTTCCATATGAGAGAAAACATGCTATATTTGTCTTTCTGAACTTGGGTTACCTCACTGAAGAACTTTCCAGTTCCATCTATTTTCCTGCAAATTTCATGATTTCATTTTTCTTTACTGCTAAATAAAATTCCGTTATGTATGTATACCACATTTTCATTATCCATTTATTTGTTGATGGGGAGCTAAGCTGGTTCCATTTCCTTGCTATTCTGAATAAAACATCAGTAAACATTTATGTTTCTGTGGGAGGATGTATAGTCATACATCTCCAGAAGTGTTATGACTAGGTCATTTGATAGTTCTGTTTTTAATTTTTTGAGAAACCTCCATATCAATTTCCATAATGGCTGTGCCACTTTGCATTCCCACCAGAAGTAAATAAGACTTCCTCTTTCCCCATATCCTCACCAGGATTTTTTTGTTGCCTTGTTTCTTAATGGTGGCCATTCTGGCTGGGGTGAGATGGAATCTCAAGTAGTTGAATTTTCATTTCCCGATGACTAAAGATGGTGAACACTTTTTTTTTTTTTTTTTTTTTTTTTTTTTTTTTTTTGTAGCCGCAGCTGGCCTGGAACTCACTATGTAGACCAGGTTGGCCTTGAACTCACAGAGGTCCATCTGCCTCTGCCTTCCAAGTGCTGGGATTAAAGGCATTGCACCACTAGGCCTGGTGTTGAACACTTTTTAAAATACTTGTTGGCCATTTGTGTTTCTGCTCTTGAAAACTTTGTCATTAGCCCATTTGTTAACTGGCAAATGGTTAATTTGGTTGTTGTTGGTATTTTATATGTGCATGGGTATGTGTATTTAATTTTTGCAGTTCTTTATACATGCTAGATATTAACCCCGTCTGAAGTATATCTTTCTGTCTGAAGAATTTTTATTCTCTTGCAGGCTGTCTGTTCACTCTGCTGATAGTTTCCTTTCCTATGAAGAAACTTTAATTTCATGTAGTCCTATTTGTTAATTCTTGGGACTATTTCCTATGGGATCCTGTTGAAAAAGTTCTTCCCTATGTTTATGTCTTGAAGTATATTCCCTATGTTTTCTTATAGCAGTTTCAACATTTCAAGTTTTTAAAAGTGTATTTATCTTTATTTTTTGTGTATGAGTGTTTTGCCTGCATGTAGTAAGTATACCCATATCTGCACTGCCTGAGAAGGCCTGAAGAGGGTGTCATATTCTCTGGAACTTGAGTTAAGGATGGTTGTTAGCCACATGTGGATGCTGGGAATCAATCCCGGTCCTCTGCAAAAACAATCAATGCTCTTAACCACTCTGGACCATCTCTCCCGCTTCCAGCATTTCAAGTTTTAAGTTAAAGTCTTTGATTCACTTTTAATTGACTTTTATGCAAGTCAGAGATAATGAATTTAATTTAATTGGTTTATCTGTAGAGTTCTTTATATAGTCTAGATATGGGTCATTTTTCAGATACATGTATTGCAAATTTTTTCTCGAAATCTATAGTTGCCTTTTTGCTCTCTTTTACTATGATTTTATTTTATTTTGGTTTGTTTTGGTTTTTAAATTTTGCTTTGGATTAGGATTTTTTGTTGTTGTGTGGTTTTTTTGTTTTGTTTTTGAGACAGTGTCTCATGTAGCCCAGACTGACCTCAAGCTTATTATGTAGGCAAGGATGGTCTTGAATTATTGATCCTCCTGCCTTTGTCTCCTGAGTACAGGGGTACACCACCATGATCAGCCATAGTTTGATGAAGAGAAGCTCTTAGTTTTAACGTATTGTAATTTTTTTTTAAGGACATGGTCTCAAAGAAAAAAGCTTACTATGTAGCTGAGACTGACCTTGAATTTGCTATGTAGCTAAAGATGACTGTGAGCTTCTGATCATCCTGCCTCTGCCTTCTGAGTGCTGGATTTACAGGGTGTGCCACCACATCTAGTTTATGTGGTACTGGAGATTGAAACCAAGACCCTATGCATACTAGGCAGGCATGTTGCCAACTTTCATATGATTCTTTAAAAAATTTTGTTTTAATGTATGAGTGATTTGCCTGCATGTATGTAAGAGCACTACAGTACCCACAGAGGCCAAAAGAGAGCATTGGATCCCCTGGAACTTGAGCAATGGATAGTCATTAGCTGCCATGTTGGTGCTGGGACCTGAGCCCAGGTCCTCTGGAAGAGCAGCCAGTGCTTTCAACTACCAAGTCATCTCTCCAGTCCCTTTTATTGTGATTCTTAATTTTTTCTTTAATAGTAGTAATTATTTATATTCTATTTTAAAGAATCTGCCTGCCCTGAGGTTATAAAACTGTTGTATTTTCTTCTAAAAGCATTATTGTTTCAGCTTCCATGTTTACTTTTATAGTTTGTCTGAAATTAATGTCTACATATGATAGGCAGTAGGGATGAAGGTTTTTCTTCCCCCCATATGACTATCCAGTTGACCTGGTATCATTACAGACATTCCTTCTCCACTCTACTGTAAAATCACCTTCTTTATAACTGTTGTGACCATATATGTACATCTAGGGTTTTTTTTCTTTCATTGTTATCATAAATACACATCAGATCTACCACATTAGCCATTTTAAGCATACAGTTTAATGGCATTACTTACATCCACACTGTTATATATCTATTACTGTCATCCATCTCCAGACTTCTCTTATTTCTCAAAACTGAAATCTCTTATCCATTGAATAAAAACTCCCCATCTCTCTCCCAAAGTCCCTAGTGATCACCATTATGAATGCAACTAAATACCTCAAACTGCTGTAGGGGTTTTTTTGTAACCTTCTATTTCACTTAGCATAAAGTCCTCAAGGTTCATTTAGATAGCATTCATCAGAATTTCCTTCAAGTGAGGACTCCTGAGTGCAGTGATAGCTACTGTGTTTCTTATATCCTACACTCAGAAAGAAATCCCTGGCCATCAGGGTGACCTGTTCAGAGAAGGGAGGGAGCCCATGGGTCTGAGATGGAATAAATAAACTGCATTCAAATATGTAGTCTGGAATTTGACCTCCTCTCTCTACGTGGATTCCAGGGCCCATCCAGTGTTTTCAACTGCCTTCCATTGGGTTTTCTGTTAAACCCATCCAGCAAAAAAGTAGCCCCAGATGACTACATATACTACTTCTGTCAGACTATTCCTGGGCTGGCAAATGCTGCTGAAGAAACCTCCCCTTCATAAACCAAAGAAGCTGAAAATGCTAGGCTCCTGCCTATCTATATCCATAACTTTGCTGACTAATCCTCACAGGCTTTACCATTCTCTTCTCACTCCCATTAGCAAGTGTGATGCTTTAAAACCTTTTCTTTCTTAAACTGTATTTCACCCCACTTTATGGGAAAAATACTTGTAAAGTTGAGCATGCTAGTGCACACTTGTAAGCCCAGAATCTCCCAGGATGTGGAGGCAGGTAGATCAGGAGTTCAAGGCTAGTTTGGGCTACATAGAGAGTTTCAGGCCAGCCTGGACTGTGAGACCATGTCTCAAAAATAACAACAAAAAGCAGATGCCAACAAGAGAACTTCCCATTTTCTATAAAAGCTCTCCTGGATCTATTTCTGTCTTCCCTTCAACAGTGAAATAGGTGTGCTTCTAAACGAATCCTTCCGTTCTACTCTGCATCTGTTGTCTTGTCCTCAGGGGTCCATAATCTTAGCAGTTAGCCAAAATATTCAACCCCTTCATGTCATCAAAGGGAACTCAGTTTTCTACCTCCCACTGGCTACCCCTCCTTCCTTCTAGACTGCCTTCCTTTTTGTCCTTACCACCTTTGCCCAGCTTTCTTGTCTTTTAGGCCCCTACACAGCCACCACTTCTGGGGAGCATTTTCTGACACCATTCCTTACCTCCTGCAAAAGCCAGGGTCAGGCACTCCCTCTCTGTATTGTTGTAACTTTACTGTGTCCCAGGGTCACTGCCGTGTCTATAAAGGACCAGATAGTAAATATTTTATTTTCTGCAGGTACAAATCTACTAATGAGAGCAAAAGAATTTCTTTGGGGGAAGTGAGGTTTTATTGAGGTTCAAAGTTGATATCCCCAATCATCAAAAATCAGTTACAGAAAAAAAGCAATTGCTCATGTGTTGATGCTGATCTATAGATAAAATTTTACATGCTGTACATATTTCATCTGTATGTATAATAGAAAAGTAAGGCAGACCCCCTATTCTCATGGAATTCATCCTGTTGTAAAATTGCCACTGTAAAAAGAACTTCCTCAATGATAAGCATCACTGCTTTATATATCTGAAATAATTCTTAGACGATTTGTATACTTCACAAGACAGGTACTTATAAAACATGAACGTAGGTATGTCCTTAATTCTATTAGCAAGTCTGTAGTGAACTTATACTAATTGACAGTTCCAGTATTATTTTCCTTTTCTATATTACCACCTCTTAGTCTGTCAGTTTATCACTAGACTGGTTAGACTTTGTCAACTTGACACAGCTAGTGTCACCTGTGAAGAGGAACCTCCTCAACGGAAGAAATTCCTCCATCAGATTGGCCTGTGGGCATGTTTGTGGGGCATTTTCTTGATTGCTGATTGATTTAGGAGGACGCACAGCTGTATAAGAAAAGTAACTGAGCAAGCCAGGGGAAGCAAGCCAGTAAGTAACATTCCTCCATGGTCTCTGCTTCAGTTCCTGCCTCCAGATTCCTGCTTGAGCTCCTGCCCTGGCAGTCCCTTGATAATAGACTGTAACCTGTAAGCTGAAATAAACCCTTTCTCCTCCAAAGTTAGTTTGTGTCAGTGTTTAATCACAACAGCAGAAAGCAAACTTCCATGTAACATCTGTTTCTTTTGATACAATCCATTATTTTAAAACACAGGACCTTATGCTCTCAGATGAGTTTTGTCTTCATTTGTTCATTATCTTACTAAAACTTGTATCTTGTTTCTTTAAAAATTTGAGGAAAATTATGTATTGGTTATAATATCAAGGACAACACCTATTTAGATATATTAGGCTTATAATCGTTTGAACGATATAAAAGAGTAATACATTTGTTCTTCATGAAGACCAATCCAAAATTGACCAGTAGTATCCTGATATGTTATTTGGGTACACCCACATATAAGAAGAGGAAGATGCAAAGGAGAAAAAAAAACCTTCCCTCTTTAGCATTTATAATCTAGAAAATAGAACGAGTCATTATGAGAGTGAAATCTAATCTCCTGTCACATTCATTGGTGTCAGAGATCAAATGAATCTCAAATTACAGTTGAAAAATATTTACATACTGACATTAACTATTCTTCAGTAAATTCTAAACCAAAGTTCTAGACATCAATTCAGTCCTTAGTGCCTAATGTTTTCCTCTGTTTTCAATTTGCCTGTTCTGTACGAAGGCATGCTATACTGTTCTTAGCATTGATTTTCTAAAATGCCTTCCATTCTGATAATATTGAAAAAAATGCATTTTTGGAAAGAATTTTATTTTTAAGTTAATTTATTGTATTGTAAGGACTTGTTCTACAGAATAGTCTAAGAGAGATAGGAAAGTTATTCAGAAATATGCCAGTGGTCCCCAAAGTAGCCCAGTTTCTCCCCTGAAGTTTACATATTTAGTGTTAGCCAAGGCACTGCTGAAATTACAATGACCAAGGTAACGTTTAAAAACCAAGCACTTGCCAGGCAAGGCAGTGCATGCCTTTAGTCCCAGCACTCAGGAGGCAGAGACAGGAGGATTTCTATGAGTTCCAGGACAGTCTGCTTTATATAGCCAAGGCTACATAGTATTTCAGAAAAACAAAAAACAACAAAAAGCACTTGACTCACCCCTACACTTGCTGCTCCAGGGAGACTAGTCTCACACTGAAAAGAGCATTGCATCCCCCTAGCTACCCAGCCAGGCCAGAAACTAAAACTCATCCTGGGCTCCATGTTTGTTTTCCTCTCACCTGTCTCATCCCAACTTGTAGCAAATCCACTTTGCCTTTCCTTCCAAGTACATTGTAAATCAAAACATTTTTAACAGTTTTTTAGTTTTTCTCCAGATCTCCCTGTTAACACCACATGCAATTTTGTTTTGTTTTAAAAGGTAATTCAGGTCATGATTTGAACCTCCTCATGGCTGCCTGTTATTGAAATCCAAACTGTTTTTCCTAGCCTATACTAGCATTTATCGAGCACTTAACTACATGCCAGATACTATGCTAGGTGCTTTGTGTGTATTAAGTGATATATTTACAACTGTCCTGTGAAGTTGAAACTTTAGCCTCATTTTACACAGCAACAGTGTAACACAGGAAGGTTAAGTAACTTATGAAAGTCACACAGCTACTAAGTGGCAAAGTCCAGGTTCAAAGCCAAAGAATCTAACTCCAAAGCCTGCAACCTGTCCGTTTGTCCATCCCAACTTCATCTTATCATGCTTACTTTACTTTGCTTTAGCCATACTGGCCTCTCGTCCCTGAGGAGTTTTGAGCTTCTTCTCTCCATAGGCAGAGTGTAGTTTATTCTCTTCAGCATTGGCTCTTCCCCTTCTAGAATCTTTTTTCAGCTTGTTAGTGGCATCTGTTGTCTGATCACTTAAGTTCACCCAAATGCCTCATCAGAGTGGCCTTCCCTGAACTTTGTCTTTCAAGTTGCCCTCCCACATGGTTTTGTAGTTTTGACCTGAATGCATCTTTCTCTATATGCTTGTTTTTAGAAGTAAGGGATTTCTTTACTCAGTAAGGGGGGGATGGATGGATGGATGGATGGATGGATGGATGGATTCCTTGATGGATGGAAGATTCAAGTCCACAGTAATTATTAGCCAGGCTTGGCTATGAATTTCAGAAAAGAAAATAAAGATGTTCAGCTGGCAGGACTCAGTGAAACAATTGCCACTAGTTATAACACATTCAACCATCTCTTCTACAGTTGCAGGGCCAGCTCTGCCCCCCAATTATAAAAGCAGCAGTTCCGACTCCTCAGACAGTGACGAGGACAGTAGTTCTTTTTCTGAAGAAGGAAATCAAGAATCTGAAGATGACAGTGGTCCAACTGCACGGCAAGTCACTTAAATTATATAATAACCTGAGCTTCACACCTCAAAAAGTTGCCTGCAGCCAATGGCTGCTAGGAAAATACCATATTAGGGTTTATGCAACACAAGGGAAAAAATCATTTCATGAGGCATTTCATCATGAACTGTATCTTTTATAAAGAAGCTTATTGCAGTAATATGTACATGTAGAGATACCGAGAATTTATTTATTTGTGTATATGGTTCTGGGCATCAATTCTATGACCTTGAGCAAGCTAGGTAAGTGCTTTACCACTGAGCTACATTCCTGGCCCATTAAAATTTATATATATAAGATTTTTTCTTAACATATTGTTGAAATGACTAAATACTGTAAGTAACCCATGGATTTTCTTTTTTAAGTTGATGTGCAGTGAATGTTCTGTTTAAATGAATGATTTCATGGCTGGAGAGCTAGCACAGCAGTAAAGAGCACTGCTCTTACAGAGGACCCAAGTTCCGTTCCCAACAACCACATGGCAGCTAATACCCCTTAGTAACTGCAGTTCCAGGGGATCTTAGCCTTCTATAGCACAGCAGTAAAGAGCACTGCTCTTACAGAGGACCCAAGTTCAGTTCCCAACAACCACATGGCAGCTAATACCCCTTAGTAACTGCAGTTCCAGGGGATCTGAGCCTTCTTTTGACATCTGCAGGCATTACATGCACGGGATGCACTTGCATACATGCAGGCAAAACACTCATACACTAATTAATTAAATTAATTAATTTCCTTTTAATTTTGCCTTACCCAACATCAGTCATGTAGATAAGTTGAACCTTTGTTTATTATGAAATAACAGATTTTCTTTTCTTTTTTTTAAAAAAATAATTTATTGAGAATTTCATACATGCATATAAGGTGATAAGGTGTTTTGATCAAATCCATGCTCCGTCCCCTTCAACTCCTCCCATATCTCACCATCACTTTTTTTTCTGATAACTTCATGTACACTTTCTTCTTCTTCTTTTTTTTTCAATGGGGCTTTTACTGCTCTAACATTCCTCCCGCTGAAGAGGTAGCCCTAAAATCTTTTAAGGATGTTCTACTTCCCTGGGCCTGCACAACCCACAGGCCTCTCTCCTAACTGCAGGCCTCTCTCTCCGAGGTTAGTCAATCGCACCCTCCCACCATCCATGCCTTGACTCTCCCAGCCTCATTCATGCGCCCATCTCTCGAAGCATAGATGAGATGTTTCCTCTGAGTTGACCCTCCTCTTTGTAGACCGGACACTGGTTCAAGTCCATCTCATGGGGTCTCTATGGCCTCCCTGAACAAGAGGACATGTGACTCACCACAGATACAGGAAATTTTGAAAGATGTTCCATAGTCCCATGGAACTTGGTCGACCTTGGAGGGCAAGGGGCAAAAACTGTCCTTTAAGTCACTGACCAGATTAGTATAGGTCTTAAAGTATAGGTGTTAAACATCCAATAAGGTTAGTTCCACCAGTCTAGTACTTTTAATTACCATGTGCTATGTAGATAAAGCTTGAGTAAAAAGCCAAATATTCTCAGATAAAACTTGACTAGATATATATTTTGTTCCTTAAACTAGTTGACTAAACTATGACCTTAGAAATTTTAACATTATGTGTATATTAGTTTTGTCTTGTCCTTTATATTTCATAACAAACCTACACAGACCTTCATCACTTGCTTAGGCTTTCTCATTTTTTTCTATTGTGGAAAATATCTCCATTCCCATATCCTTTTAACATCTTTTACATTCTCATTTTTTTTTTTTTTGAGACAAGTTTTCTGGTATC
>NW_008328607.1:1123681-1125856 GCF_000622305.1 Nannospalax galili
CTACAATAGGATGAGTTCTTTGGGTATATGCCAAGAAGTGGTATTTTTGTATTTTTTAAGAGTTCTCCACACTTTTCCATAGGGGTTGCACGAGTTTGCAATCCCGCCAGCAATGAATGAGCGTTCCCCTTCCTCCACATCCTCGCCAGCATTTGGTATCATTTGTTCTCATGATCCTAGCCAGTCTGATTGGGCTAAGGTGATACCTTAGGGTGGTTTTAATTTGCATTTCCCTAATTACTAACAACTGTGGACACTTTTTGAGATGCTTCTTAGCCATCTTTATTTCTTCCTGTGAGAACTCTGTTTAGATCTTTAGCCCATCTTTTAATTGGGTCATTTGGTTTCTCCTTTGTTTTTTGAGTTCTTTATATATTCTGGATGTTAAACCTCTTATCAGATGTGTCACATGAAGATGTTTTCCCATTCTGTGGATTTTCTCTCCCCTTTTCTTGATTGTTTCTTTTGCTGTACAGAAGCTTTTTAGTTTAATGAGGTCCCACTTGTTGATTGCTGACCTGAATTCCTGAGCAACTTCTGTCCAATTTAGAAAATCCTTTCTTACACCTTGTAAGGTACTGCCAATATTTTCTTCTAATAGTTTCAGGGTTTCCAGTTTCACATTCAGGTCTTTGATCCATTTGGAGTTGACTTTTGTGCAAGGTGATAGATAAGGATCTAGTTTCATTCTTCTACAGGTGGAGATCCAGTTTTGCCAGCCTTGTTTGTTGAAGATGCTGTCTTTCCTCCATTGTGTGTTCTTGGCACCTTTGTCAAATATCAGGTGGCTGAAACTGCATGTACTTGGGTTTGGGTCTTCAATGATGCTCCATTATCTATGTGTTTATTTTTGTGCCAGTACCATGCTGTTTTTATGACTATAGCTCTGTAGTATGCTTTGAGATATGGTATAGTAATTCCCCCAACGTTGCTTTTTTGCACTTGGTGTTGCTTTGGCTATCCGGGGTATTTTGTGCTTCCATATGAAGATAAAGATGGTTTTTTTTCTAATTCTTTGTATGTCATGGGGATTTTGATTGAGATTGTGTTGAATCTATATATTGCTTTTGGTAGGATGGTCATTTTCACAATATTAATTCTTCCAATCCATGAGCATGGGTAGGCCTTCCATCTCTTGGTATCCTCCTCAATCTCTTTCTTTAATGATTAAAATTTTCATTGTAGAGATCTTTGGTGTCTTTGTTCAGATTTATTCCAAGATATTTTATTTTATTTTATTGCAGCAATTGTGAATGGGAGCATTTACCTGTATTCTTTCTCCAGTTGCTTGTTATTGGTATATAGAAAGGCTACTGATTTTTGTAGATTAATTTTATAACCTTGATTTTATAACCTGCCACTATACTGAAAGTGTTGATCAGTTCTAGGAGTTTTCTGGTGGAACTTTTGGGATCTCTTAGGTATAGTATCATATCATCTGCAAAAAGTGATAGTTTGACCTCTTCCTTTCCAGTTATTACTCCTTTAATTTTCTTCTCCTGTCTTATTGCTCTAGCAAGAGTTTCAAGCATTATGTTTAAAAGGAGTGGAGATAGTGGACATCCTTGTCTGGTTCCTGATTTTAATGGGAATGCTTCTTCCAGTTTTTCTCCATTTAGAATGATGTTGGGTGGCTGGAGAGATGGCTGAGTGGTTAAGAACACTGGTTGCTCTTGGAGAAGACCTGGGTTCGAATCCCAGCACCCATATGGCAGCTAACAACTGTCCATAACTCCAGTCCCAGGGGATCCGACAGCCTCTTCTGACCTCCGTGGGCATTGCACAACATGGGTGCACTTACCTACATGTAGGCAATACACGCATACACATAAAATAAAAAGAAAAAAAGAAAAAAAAAAAAGATAAAAAGAATGATGTTGGCTGTGGGTTTGTTGTATACAGCTTTAATTATGTTGAGGTATGTTCCCTCCAGTCCAATTCCCTCTAGGACTTTGAACATAAATGCTTGCTGAATTTTGTCAAAAGCCTTTTCTGCATCTATTGAGATGACGAGGTGGTTTTTGTCTTTGAGTCCATTTATATGATGTTAACGTTTATTGACTTGCATATATTGAACCATCCCTACATCTCTGGAATAAAGCCTACTGATCATGGTGAATGATCTTTTGATGTATGTCTGTATGCAGTTTGCAAGTATCTTGTTGAGAATTTTTG
>NW_008328607.1:1126135-1144376 GCF_000622305.1 Nannospalax galili
CCTGTTGATCTCTTCTTTGTGTACTTTGGTGGTTCCCATAATTTTAGATATCCATCCATTTCTTTTATATTTTCAAATTTAGTAGCATATAGATTTTTAAAATATTCCCTTATAATGGTCTGGATCTTTTGGATATCTATTGTGATGTTTCCCCTTTCATCTCTGAATTTGTTGATTTGGATTTGCTCTTTTTTTCTTTTGGTTAACTGGGCTAAAGGTTTGTCTATCTTGTTTAGGCTTTCAAAGAACCAGCTCTTTGATTCATTGATTCTTTGTATTATTTACTTTGTTCTTATTTCATTAATTTCTGCTCTGATTTTTGTTACTTCTCTTCTGCTGGGTTTGGGTTTCATTTGTTCTTGCCTTTACAGCTTCTTGAGTTGCAGTGTTAGGTCATTTATTTGTGCTCTTTCTAATTTTTTAATATAGGCACTTAGAGCTTTAAACTTCCCTCTTAGGACTGCTTTTAATGTGTCCCAGAGGTTGTGTTGTATTTTATTGTCCTTTCCATTGAATTCCAGGAATTCTTTTATTTCTTTCGTACTTTCTCCTTTGACCCACTCATTGTTTAGGAATGTGTTGTTCAATCACCATGGGTTTGTGTAGTGACTAGGGCTTTCTCCAGTGTTGATTTTGAGCTTTATTGCATTGTGGTCCGATAGAATGCATGGAATTATTTCAATTTTTTGTATTTATTGAGGTTTGTTTTGTGCCCTAGTGTGTGGCCAATTTTTGAAAAAGTTCCCTGGGGTGCTGAGTAGAAAGTGTGTTCTTTGGTGCTTAGGTGGAATATTCAGAAGATGTGTGTTAGGTCCATTTGATGTATGGTATCATTTAATTCAGACATCTCTCTGTTTATTCTTTGTCCAGTTGACCTGTCTAACTCAGATATTAGAACTGCAACTCCTGCTTGTTTCTTAGTGCCGTGGGCTTGGAATATTCTTTTCCATCCTTTTTCCTTAAAGTAGTGCCTGTCCTTGAAGGTGAGATGGGTTTCTTGCAGATGGTAAAGAGATGGATTTTTTTCTTAAACCATTCACTTAGCCTGTGTCTTTTGACTGGGGAGTTCAGTCCATTGATATTTAATGTTATTATTGAAAGATGTAGGGGCTGGAGAGATGGCTCAGCAGTTAAGGGCACTGACTGCTGTTGCAGAGGATCCGGGTTCATTGCCCCTTGTGTATAGTTGTTACTTTCTCCTCTCTTTGTATTGCTTCATGTGTTCATTGAAGGGCTGGTTTTATGGACATGTATTCTTTCAGGCTTTTTGTGTCATGGAAGATTTTTCTTTCTCCCTCAACTATAATAGACATTTTTTGCTGGGTAAAGTACTCTGGGCTGACATTTATTGTCATGTAGAACTGGAAATAGCTTGGGCCAGGCTCTTCTGGCTCTCATAGTTTGCATTGATAAATCAGCCGTAATTCTGATGGGCTTTCCTTTGTATATTACTTGTAGTTTTTCTTTTGTTGCTTTCAGTATTCTCTCTTTGTTCTATACATTTAGTGTTTTTACTATGTCATGGGAAGTCTCTTTTCTGATCCCATCTCTTTGGTGTTCTATGTGTTTCTTGTATTTGTATGGGGATGTCTTTCCTTAATTTTAGGAAATTCTCTTCTACAATCCTGTTTAAGATCTGGTCAATACCATTAACCTGAAATTCTTCTCTTTTCTCTATGCCTATGATCTGTAGATCTGGTCTTTTCATGGTGTCCCACATCTCTTGCATATTTCATTCATTCCATGTTTGCTTGAGTGGTCCAATTCTTCAACCCTATCCTCCAGTGTTGATATTCTGTTTTCCATTTCATTCATTCTAGTGGTGAGGCATTCCCTTGTTGTGGAGGCTTGCCCCTATTGTTTCAAGTTGGCTCATTGAGTTTTGCACTTCCTTCATTTCTACCTGAGTTTTCTTCAATGTTTCTATCTCTTTTGTGAATTCATTCAGAAGTTTATCCCTATCTTCTTTTAGTTTTTTGATTTGTTTGTTCATGTGTTCTTTAAATTCTTTGGATTCCTTGATCATGTTTATGATTGTTCTTTTAAATTCAGTGTCTTGGGTTATCTCTAGGAGGCTCTCCTTGTAGAACTCTTCTACAGGACTGGTGGAGTTTGGTGAGGACATAGTGTTTCAGCTTTCCATTTTATTATTCTTTCGTTGTGGTTTTTGGCATGTGAATTTCTTTTGTTGTTTATGATTCTGATATGAGAATTAAGTTGAAGTATGCTTCTGTTTGTATTATTGGGGTGCCTAGGTCCTTTCCTTATTGGTTATGTAAAGCTGGTTGGTACAGGTTTCAGGTTCTCTCAGGTTTTATTTTGGAGGGAACTGATGGCTTCAGATCAGCTATTCAGGAGCACACACAGAAGCACAAGTCAGGTTCCAATCACATACTCAGGCTTCTTTCTAAGATTTAGACCCCTATTAGCAAAAACTCAGAGAAAATTTGGGAAATTCCCTAAAAGGGGATGGGGTGGCAATTTTGGGACTTTCGGTTGGTCTCCTGTATTCTCAGCCCCTATGCCAGAGAGAGGCCAGAACCCGGCACTCTCTGTGTGCTGAGATCACAGCTGGATGGAGGTCAGAGCCCACCCTCTCAGGCTGTCTGCTAGGATCTCAGCCTTAGCCTACCAAAGCCAGGTCTGCCCTGGGGCCTTGGGATGGGCCTCACAAAAATCCCAGGAAGGGGGATGGGTATTGCAGAATTAGGGGAAGCTCACTACCAGTGGAAGCAGGATCTGGGTGCTCTCAGGCAGTCCCCTGGGTTCTCAGCCCCTATGCCAGAGGGAGGCTAGAACCCGGCACTCTCTGGGGGTGTGTGGAGATCACAGCTGCTACACAGATAGAAGTAACAGATTTTCTTGATGCCTTTCATAGATTATGAGACAGAAAAAGCAATTTATAATGCTTTTTAAAATTTTTTAAGCTTTTTATTTATTTAATGTGTATGAGTCTTTTGCCTGCATGTATATAAGTGCAACCGCATCATATAGAGCCCATGGAAGCCAGAAGAGGGCATTGGACCCCCTGGAACTGGAGTTAAGGACAGTTGTTAGTCACCATGTAGGTGCTAGGATTCAAACTTGGGTCTTCTGCAAGAGCGACCAGTGCTCTTAACCACTGAGCCATCTCTATAGCCCGTTATAATGCTTTTTAAAATGAGAATAAAAGCTAAATATTTCATTAAGAAATATCTGAGAAGACTATTCAAATTTTGACTTAGTGGAATCTTGAATTCTATATAAGGTATATAGAATACTGATCTAATACTGCTGTAAGTAGAGTAACCAAGCTCTATTTTACGCCAAAGATAAATTCCAGGAAAGGATTAAGAACTGTTGTAGCATCCTTTTTTTTTTAATTTGACAAATTAATTGTTTCAGTGTCTTATACCTACTTAATGCTTTCTTTAAAAATTAAATTTTTTCTTTTGTAAGAAAATTTATTTTGTTTTGGAAGTTGGGTGGGGGGTTGAGGCAGGGTCTCCCTGTAGCCCCAGCTGGCCCAGAACTCACTCTATAGACCATGCTGACCATGATCTCACAGAGGTTCACCTGCCACTGTCTCTGGAGTGCTAAGATTAAAGGTGTGGGCCACCACACCCAGCTTTAATTTTTAAAATTTATTTTTATTTTATGTATATGAGTATTTTGCCTGCATGTGTACAAGTGCACCCGTAGCATGCAATGCCCATGGAGGCCAGAAGAGAGCATCAAATCCCCTGTAACTGGAGTTACAAGTGGTTGTTAGCCACCATGTATGTGCTGGGAACCAAACCTGGGTCCTCTGCAAAGAGCAGCCAGTGCTCTTAACCACTGAGCCATCTCTCCAGTCCTTGTAAAAATTTTTAGCATATGTTTAACATAAGTTATGCTACTTTGTTTTTAGAAAGCAGAGGCGAAATCCAGACACCGATGATGATGATGATGATGATGATGATGGGTTCTTTGGACCAGCCCTTCCTCCTGGATTTAAAAAGCAGGATGATTCTCCTCCAAGGTGATAATGCGTAGTTTTATCCAGTCTTTAAAATTCATAATACTATATTGTTTTATCCAGATAATGATCCGTGATTGCTGTTTTTCAGTTTTGAATGAGTGAATATAGCAAGCAATAGTAAGAGACTAAAATAGTAAGCAGAAGACAGACAATAGAACTTCAGGTCAGACACATCATCCAGCAGGAATGACTGGAGAATCCCTGGAAAAAGCAGTCATCTTGAGTCCCTGAAGGACAAGGAGGGTCCCAGGCAGAGGGTCTCCTGGGTGAGACTTCCAATTAACTGTTCCCACCACAGGCATTTTATATTATGGGATAAACAAAGTCTGAAGCTTTGGGAAGGTGCCTGGGAGTGAGTTAGCCTACCAGCTGTGCTCAAGGACACAGTGTTCATACACAAATGATTTATTCTCTTTCTGTTCTCAAGGACATGGTATTTTTATTCTTGGGCTATTTTGATGTTTTTGTTTCCCCTTCTCACAGGACTGGGGGAGGAGGGGGAGAGGGGGTGCTGTCCCCCAGAGAAGGGGTCTCAAATGCAAACATTCTTGGGTCTGAAGTAGTGCTAGCTTTTCAGTGAGCTTAAACAGCACATGACAATTTACTAATATAATACATATTGCCATATATGCAAATATGCAAGATCCCATACAAGAGATGGTTGACATCACAGAATCCAGGGCTTAAACTCCAGTTAGCTACTTGCTGGTATGTTGACCTTGATCACTAATTTTGTCCAAAGTATGGTAGCTTATAGTAACTGGTTGTTTAAGGAAATAGAAGTGTACACCAGAAGAAATGTGGTGAGCATAGCACCTTCTGCTCCCTCTGTGGATCTCAATGAACTAGCTGCATTCTTCTGTGTGTTTCTGTCCTGTGATTACTTGATCATTAACAAGGACAGTGTGTGGGTTTGTATTCTGCTGTGGTGCAGTACCATCAGTTATGGCATTTGTTGTATGTACCTGTTACTGATATCCTTAGAAGAGTGAACTTTCTGCTTAAGTAGATCTGACTCTAATTATAATGCCCAAAGGTTTTTCAGTGAACAGCAAATATCAAAACAGAATAAAAGCTAAAGCATAAAATAGAAAAACTGTTATAAGTACACCCATGTCAAAAAGATTGAAAAATTTGAGTTTAGTATCTAATTGACTAAGAAATTGAGAGCCAGCATGATGGCTCAACAGTTAAAGGAACTTGTTCTAAAAACCTAATGACCTGAGTTTAATCCCCAATCCCACAGCAGAAAGAGAACTGACTCCCAAAAGTTGCCCTCTGATGCTCACATGCATGATGTGGCATACATGCCTGCACCCACAAACACAAAAATGATTTTAAAAAAACCTACAAAAGTGATAATAAATAAAAATAGTGTTTTAAAAAATGAAAATTAAAGATTCAAAAATTAAATTTTTTAAACATCTAGTAGAAAAATATTAATACTAGTAAAAATAATGTTACATAAAATTCTTATTTTCAACATTTGTTATTATCTGATTTTCTTATGATTGTGAAGTTTTATTCTGAAAAAACTTTAAAAGTCAAGGGAGAATGATAAAAGTACATTTTGTTTTCCAGGCCTATAATAGGTCCTGCATTGCCACCTGGTTTCATTAAATCTACACAGAAAAGTGACAAAGGCAGAGAGGACCCAGGCCAAGTGTCAGCACACTTCAACTCTGAGGTTTGGAAAGTTTTCACTTAAAGAATAAGATGTAACAAACTCAGCACTTAAGTAGCATAGTGACTACAGTCATGTAGCACCTGTGAAATATGAGACTGTGAATATGAGAGTCTGAGCACAGTTCAATTCAGCTCTGTGTGATGAAGTAAAGGCTGTTCTCACACCTGATATTCTCGTAGAAAAACAAGATAGACAGGTAGTGTCAGTTCATGTTTCTTATCCTTGAAGGGTGGGTTTAAAGTGTTAGAAAAATGGGACATGATGAAAAGTTAAGGGACTTGTTGGGATTTGATCTGGAAGAGAGAAGAGAGTTTTGTTTTGTTTTTAATGTCAGTTGGGACCTTGAAGTTAACTCTCTCCTACTGTGCTCTGGTATATAACAGATGCACTGGTAGATAACTGTTTTTTATAAAAGATACATCAGATGGTTTTGTGGTACAATATGAAGCTGTTTTGTCCTTAAGTATAGCTGAGATTTGTAATACATGTTCTCCATATGTGGTCTTATTTTCATCTTTTCTACAGTCTCATAAAATAGGTGTTATTTGTATCTTACAAATGTGTAAGACCAAAAAAGTTGAGTAGCTTACCCAAGTCTACAAATTCGTACTTCTCAAAGCCATGGCTCAAATCTGGTCCTTATAACTTTAAGTCATATATACAGTCTCTAATGCTGCAGTCTCTTCCTGTTCAGGTAGTCAAGAAACTTCCACTCATCTCCATTAAGAATTCATCAATCACATTGACATTGCTGAATGGAAATATAGTACAGTGGTCATATCGTGAGCTTTACCTACAGGCTGCAGGTGTGGTGGGATATGCCTATCATCCCAGCTCTCAGAAGACTAAGACAGAAGAGGGGTTTGACCCCATCTTTTTAAAAATGTATAACTTTAGAGTTATTTACTCTTTCAAGTGTTTTTGGAATGTGTACAATGTGTTAAGCACATAGTCACAGAAATAAATCTGTCCATTCTGTATCTCATGCTCCAAGCCAGAGTCTTTATAGGCCCATATCCAGCCTGGCCTCCTTTAGCACTCTGATTTTATCTTTTGCTCTGTTGTGACCATGCTGGGCTCCTTACTGATCCCTGAAGTGTACTGTATACCTGAAGTGTACTATGAAGTGTACTTCTACTCCTAAGTATTTATACTCATCCAGGTCTTTTTGAGACAAGGTCTCCCTATAGCCCCAACTGGCCTTGAACTTGCTACTATGTAGACCAGACTGGCCTCAGAGATTTGCATGCCTCTGCCTCTTAAAAAGGCTTGCTCCAATACACATAGATAGCTTCTCCATATCTTTGTGGCTGGCCTCCAAAATCTTCAGAGGTTTATCTATTTTGGTTCTTTTTTCTTTTCAGCCCTTGCTCAGTAGTCAAGCTGCCCTTAAACTCCATTCCAGTATCACAGCTTTCCTCCTAGTGCTAGAGCTGCGGGCCTGGGCCACCATGCAAGGCTGCCTGTTGCGTTCTCCTGGAATAGAACCTTCCCAGTGAAGTCCTGGCTGGCCTCCTCCTTTAAATTTGCTGCTCTCCCTCTTTCCCTTTGTGTTCTCCCCTTCCCTCTTTAACTTTCTCCATACTTGTCACCATCAGAGATACTAATTTTTCTGCTTTTTGTTATTGTTGACCTCTTTCCACTAGAATGTGGGTCCATGAGGATAGAAATGTTTGTCTTATCACCAGTGCCTTTGTGGTATTAGAAGTATTTGTTGAATGAATAAGTTAGACATAGATGGCCCTTGCCTTTCTACTAGGTATGATGACTATGTATGTTAAGGAAATGTTAACATTATGAATAAGTCAAAAGGCAAGACAGTTACAGTTTGAACCAAGGTAAGACTCTAAACTAATGTGAAGAAATAAGATCTTTTGCTCCAAGAAAATGCTTCTAATGAAGGTTGATGAGTTAGAGAGACTCAGCAGAGGCCAGAGAACCTTGTTCTGAGAGTACATGTTGCTTATGTGAAGGCAGAGTTAGAGTAGACAGGACAGTTAGGGTTACAACATCCAGTTTGGTTAGAGTGGAGAGAGAACAGTTAGATTTATCATTTCCTAAGTGGTCTGTACTCTGTATCCTCTAACTTCTGAGCAAAAGGTGTGGGATGCCTTGGGCAGGGATGAGAGAGGGTGTACATTCCCCCCCCTTTTTTTTTTTTCTGAGGGTATACATTTCTAAGGTACTCTTGGGACTTAACTGTTTGCTTTATAAAAATTTTTTAAACTTATTACAAAAGGCAAAGGCACTTTTCCCCTCAATGTTCAGATTTTCTCTTATCAGAGAAGAGCATCTCAGTCTCTCATTCACAATATTTGTCCCCAAATAAGAAAGACAGGATAATACAATGGTTATTGTTTGTTGAACACTTGCTAGAACCAGGCACTGCAAAACACAAGCAGCAGAAACTTATTCTAATCCAAACATCCCTGAAAGGTAGTTTATCATCTAGAATGCTCTCAGCTGCAAATACCGAAAACCCAACTCAAAATGGAACTTTGTCTGAACCTACTTAGTTAGCGAATAGGTTATACAATTTCCTTGATGGTGAC
The DNA here is from genome assembly GCF_000622305.1 of Nannospalax galili. NCBI lineage: Eukaryota > Metazoa > Chordata > Mammalia > Rodentia > Spalacidae > Nannospalax > Nannospalax galili. The sequence continues at coordinate 1,134,375 of NW_008328607.1, forward strand.
TTGGTTTCATTTCTGGTGCTGTGATAAAAATGCCCTGATAAGAGCAATTTAGGGCTTGGCATGGTGGCATACACCTTTAGTCCCAGTACTTGGGAGGCAGAGGCTACTTGGGAGGCAGAGGCAGGTGGATCTCTGTGAGTTCAAGGCCAGCCTGGTCTACATAGTGAGTACCAGGCCAGCTGGGGCTACAGGGAAACCCTGTCTCAAAAAAAAAAAAAGGTCCTCTAAGTCATAGTTCATTGCAACAGAGAAATCAGTGTTGCAGGAGCTTGAAGCAACTTGTCACATTATGTCCACAGTCAAGAGCAGAAAGCAGCAAATCAATGCTTGCATGCCTGTGCTCAGCTTGCTTTCTTCACTCATACAGATCAGGATCTCCTGCCTAGAGGATGGTGCTGCTCACAGTGGGCAGGTCTTCCAGTCTCAATTACCTTAATCAGATAACCCCCACTGACCAACCTGATTTAGATAGCTCCTCATTGAGATTCTCTTCCTAGATCTTTATTTCTAAAAATATCAATGAGCCTATTGTGGTGGCACACACCTTTAATCCCAGGACTGAGGAGGCAGAGACAGGCTGATTGAGGCCAGCCTTGTCTACATAGTGAGTTCCAGGCCAGCTGGGGCTACAGAAGGCCCTGTCTCCCCCGCCCCCCCCCAAATAAAATGACTAATTGAAATGTGCTGGAATTTTACCGTGAAACTATCTCTTACTAGATAGAAGTCAAAAATGGTATTAGCCTATCCTGCCATCAAACACTAAAGTTTCTTACAGCTTTAAAAGTTCATTATAACCTAGCCAGGTGAGGTAGCACTCAGCCCAGCACTCAGGAGGCAGAGGCAGGCAGATCTCTGTGAGTTCAAGGCCACCCTGGCCTACATAGCAAGTTCCAAGCCAGCTGGGGCTACAGAGGTCTCAAAAAGAAAAAAAAAAAAAAGTGTGTGTGTGTGTGTGTGTGTGTGTGTGTGTGTGTGTGTGTGTGCCAGAGCATGCATATGAGGTCAGAGGACAACTCTGCAGAGTCAGTTCTCTCTTTCTACCTTAATGTGGGTTCCAGGGATCAAACTCAAGTTGCCAGATTTGCACAGCAAATGCCTTTACCTGCTGAGCTATCATACTGGCCCATGAGTATTAAATTATATGTGTTTGTAATTTCCTACAGATACAAATATTTGTGGCCTGAAGTAAGCTAATATAAAATATATAATGACCAGGCTGGCCATGAACTCACAGAAATCCACCTGCCTCTGCCTCCCGAGTGCTGGGATTAAAGGCGTGCACCACCACACCCAGCATAATTTTTTTTATTTTTAAAGATGTTTGTGACATCAAAGAGTTTACTGTTGTAGAGATAAGCTATAAACCCTTAAAGTGAAATCATTATCATATAAATTTAAGAAGAGAATAGAAAGAGTTTTGTCAAAAATACAAAAAAATACTGGCTTTAGCTCTGAAATATTTATTCTTGTATACTAGTTTTAAAACTTCAGACGTTATTTCTTTTTAGTATATTTATTTCAAGCTGCATTTCCTTGGAAAGAATATCATTTGTCAGTTTTATTGTAAGAATCAAATGTGGCATTTTAAAAAGTCCATACATGAGCAAGCCACAGGATCAGAGACAATATAGTCTGATTGTTTGGAAAAATAGCATTTGTATGAGTTCAAAGACAACAACCACAGATAGAAAGTTACCATTGGGTGGTTCAAGGGGAAAATGAAAGACATGCAAATGAATTCCATATCCTGCTAGTTTAAAAAGACAAGGTGAAGAAGCTGTCAGAGCCGAAGGACAAGCACGCTGTATTCACCATAATAAATCTGCTGGAGGACAAGGACAGCCTCTAGCCTTAGCACATTACAGCATCTAACACAGAATCATACATCGAAGCTGTTCATCAAAATGACTTCAGAACAAATTAAATTCAGATATTACAGTGTACTATTTTATCTTTGCAATGAGTGAGCTACTTTGGAAACTGGATTAACTCATTTGGGTCAGTGTTTTGCACAGTATTTGTTTCATAAAGACTGACAGTAATGCCCTGATTCACATGCCTTATTCCAAAGACCCTTTAAAATCGCTTTTTTTTAATTTTTGTTTTAAATTTTTTTATATTTTTATTTTATGTGTATGAGTGTTATATCTGCATGTGTGTTAGGTGCACCTGTGTGTGCAGTGCCTGCGGAGGACAGAGGAAAGTGTCAGATTCCCCTAGAACTGGAGTTATAGACAGTGGGTGCTGGGATTTGAACCTGAGTCTTCTGAAAGAACAACCAGTGCTCTTAACTGCTGAGCCATCTCTCCAGACCCTATTTGTTTTTATTTTATGTGTATGAGTGTTTTGCCTACATGTAAGAGCACTACATGCATGCAATGCCTGTGGAGACCAGAAGAGGGCATCAGATTTCCCTTGGATCTGGAGTTACAGATGGTTGTTAGCTGCCATGTGGATGCTAGGAACCGAACCTGGGTCCTCTGCAAGAGCAGCCAGTGCTCTTTAATCACCAAGCCATATCTAGCTGCCTACAGAACCTTTTATGTACCAAGAATAAAGTAGGTTTCAAATGTATCATCTCTGACCAATTGGTAGTTAAGTACCAGGAACACCATGTTGAACAGAATTCTAAGGCCCTGTGTGTGTCCACCAGAAAAAGATTTTTTAAAAAGCTGGAGAGGTAACTCAATGGTAGAGTCTTTGCCTAACATGTACAAGGCCTGGGTTCTTCCCCAGCACACACACAGGTTGGGGTGGAGGAGAGAACAGAGAGAATATGAATCATATATTCAGGTCTATAGTGCCAAGCATTTGTTGTCTCTGAGGAAAGTAAGGTGAAGTTCATTGTTCAGTGATGGACTAGCAGTATATTTTATATTTTATTATTTATGGATATCCCACTTCAGTTAAATTTAAGATTATTTTCAGTAACATGTTGGTCTCTTCTTAAGAATATTGTCTTGTTTTCAAAGGAAATGGGTAGCAGTGAAGATGAGGATATTGTTGGACCAATGCCTGCAAAAGGACCCGTTAACTATAGCATAACAACAGAGTTTGAGAAAAGGGCCCAGAGAATGAAAGAAAAATTGACAAGAGGAGATGAAGTAAGTTTTAACACTTTAACAAATAAACTATATAGATTAAAATTCTAAGCCAGGCATCATGGCACACACCAGCAGGCCCAATACTCAAGAGGCAGAGGCAGGAGGATCACCACAATTCAATCCAGGCTGATCTACATGGTGAGCTTTGGAACACCAGATCTACATAGCAACACCCTGTCTCAGAAAAAATATATTAAATATATTAAACAATATATTTAAATCCTTACATATATGCACTCATATATAATATAAGAGCTATTATCCCAGTTTGTTTCTCCATTGCTGTGACAAAACACTCTGACCACTACCAACTTGGGGAGGAAAGGGTTATTCAGCTTATATCTCCTGGGTCACAGTTCATTAGGGAGCCGAAGGTAGGAGCTCAGGCAGGAACCTGGAGGCAGGAGCTGGAGCACAGGCCATGGAGGAATGCTGCTTACTGACTTGCTCCCCTGACCCCTGCTCAGCCTGCTTTCTTATGCAACACAGGCCCACCTGCCCAGGGGTGGCACCACCCACTGTGGGCTGGGCCCTCCCACATCACTCAACAATCAAGAAGGTGCCCCATGGACTTGGCCACAGGCCAGTCCAATGAAGGCAATTCCCCAATTGAGGCTCCCTCAACCCAGGTTTCAAGTTGACACTAAAGCTATCCAGCACAGCTATATACTCTAAACTAAACTGCAAAGGAAAATACTGGTAAATTTGTCTGCTGAAAATATTCTGGAACTAAGGATGTAGCTCAGTTGGTGCCTAGTGTGCACAAAGTCCTGGGTTCAAACCCAACACTGCATAAACCTGGCATTGTGGCTCATACCTGTAATACCAACATTCAAGAGATAGAGGCAGGATGATCAAAACTACAAGGTCATTCTCAGCTACATAGTGAGTTTGTGGCCAACCTGAGCCATATGAGACACTGTCTCAAAAACAAGTAAACAAAAAAATACATTCTGTATGACAGAAGATAATCAAAGAATAACAAACTGGATGGACATGGTCGTGCATGCCTTTAAGCACTCTGGAGGCACAGGCAGGTGGATCTGGGGCTACAGGAAGATCCTGTCTCAAAAAGCAGCCCCCCCCCCCCAAAAATAACAAACTGGATGAGGATATTTGTAACATGTATGGCAAATGTATATGATAAGATTATCGGTCTTTTCTATTGGTCTTAAGTAAATTTAAAACTTCAATTGAAAAATGTAATTGTTCGTAAAATTTATGTGTGTGGTGGTATGGGTCAGTGGGGAGGGAGATATGTTTTTTTGGTTTTTTGGTTTTTTTTGAGACAGGGTCTCACTGGGTAGACCAGGCCTTGAACTCATAGAGATCTTCCTGCCTCTACCTCTTGAATGCTGATATTAAAGGCCTGCACCACCATCCTGACCTCTACTTTCTTTTTAACTTTTTACTTCTTGTAAAGGACTCATCTAAACCAATTATGAGAGAGTCATGGATGACTGAGCTCCCTCCAGAAATGAAAGACTTTGGTCTTGGACCAAGAACCTTTAAGAGGAGAGCTGATGACAAATCTGGAGATCGGTCAGTCTGGACAGATACTCCAGCTGACAGGGAAAGGAAAGCTAAGGTGAGAATGTTGATTTGTTTGTTTGTTTTATTCGTGTGTTCTGTCCAGTTTGGCTTGATCTTGCAAAGATTCAAGGGAAAATTATTTAAGAGTACTACTGATGCAGGATTTTGAGAGCCACAGGCCGTTTCTCAGCCCAGTTGTACATAACCCAAGGACTTAGGGTGCTGGGTACTCATCATCACCCAAGATCAACCTGGGACAGTGGCTCTGAGTTCATTGTCTCATGCCAGTGAAGATTAGACACAGACCCTGGTGCTAGCATGCAAAGTGGAAGCATGCTTTATTAAGAGGGTTATAGAACTGCGAGAAATTGAGGAAACATGAAACTGAGAGTGGAAGGGATTTCCAACAGAGGAAAGCAGACATCGATCTTCATTGTCTAGGGTATTTCTAGGTCTATGGTAGAGACTGGACAAGGGCTGAGGTAATTACTATACTATGACATTGGTTAGTTCTCTGGGTTATCAATAGGCAGACAGTAGAGAGTTCACACACTCTATGCATATCCCCCTGCCCCTCCCCACCATGGAGATGCACTATTCATGTACTGCCCATCTAGTTAGGATTGGCCAAAGCCTTCACCCATCCATCTCTGGCTTTTACTTTGTTAGCTGTTGACCTCAGTTGTCTGTCTGCTGTTAGTCTTAAGTTGGTGTTGCTACCTCCAACCCTGCAGGTATCAAGTGCTATTCATTATACAAAGCTGTCTTTGTTCTCACAGCTAACAAGAGGTAGCTGCATTTGGTCTGGGTTTTCGTATATATAACTCTTTGCTCTGGGGGCAGAGGTGGGGGGAGTCTAGGTGAAAGCTTCTTGTTGGAAGCCATCCTTATTTCCAATTTAGTCTATTACAATTAGCAGCATTAGAAGCAAGGATCTATGAAAGGGCAACAGTGCCTTATATATGTCCCTCAAAGCCTTTAGGTGGAACTGTCAATCTGCTGTCACTGGCCAGGGGTACTGTCTTCCCCCTTATCTGGTCTGCTTGGCTATCTCATGCCCCACTGTGAGCTCCTCTGCTTCTCTTTCCTGGTGTTCCTGGCCTCTCTTTTAACCTAACATTCCTTTTAACTCTAAAAGTCTATTCTCACCATGGTATATGTGAGCCACTGCAGTTTTCACCGTGGCCCCTTTTCCTTTGTTCCTACAGAGCACTGTCTCCTACATCACTATTTAAGGTTATGATTCTAAAGGAAAAATAGAATTGTCCTCTGAAGAATAGTTGTGAGGAAGGAAAGCCACACTACTTACTATATTCCAGCCAGCTACACTGTATATGAAACCTAAGGAAAGCTCCAACACATGGGCTTATTGACCTTATTTATAGAGAAGAAACTAGCCTTTTTGAGGCTTTTTGGGTTTACCTCAGAGCTAATAAGCAAGGCGATAAGCAAAAAACTCCAATTTTGACTTTACAACTCCAAATTCCCTGGCCTTCATATCATAGTACACTGTCTGCATGAAAAGATGTCTTAAATTTTCTTGAAAAGAAAATCAAACTTGTAGGCTAGCCTAGAAATTTAAGTCATGCCTGGAGAACCTTTCTCAAAAATGACTATATCTCAGGTAGAGTAAACTTCATTTTACTGCCAAGGTGGACAAGAAACACCTTCATTAATTGTTAATTGATTGAGGTTAGTTATGTCCTTACCTCCCAGTGTTCACTGGGTCTAATATCTCAGTATTAAAGAGATATGGTTTTATTTCCATCGTAGCATAACATCAATTTGCTCTTAGTATTTACAAAAACAAGTATGTATTTTGTAGGGAAATTTTTATGGGGAAAAACCCAAGAACTACACTATTCCTGTTTCTTTATATATTTTATTAAATATGTATTGTTTTAGATCATTGTTTAGGAAGAAATTACATGAGGATCTCCTTGATTTTCCTAAGCTAAAGCCATTTTAAAATATGCCTTCAGAATAATGGGAGCCAGTCATTTCATGTGAGCCTCCTCAATCTGGTTGGCAATGTATTCTTTAGCATCATTACTGGAATGCTTTTTCTGATTATAATCTTTTGCAAGTGTACCCAGGTTCCTCGTGTGTGTGTGTGTGTGTGTGTGTGTGTGTGTGTGTGTTTGTGTTTGTGTTATTGCAAATGGAATTTTTGTTTTATTCAAATTCCATTTGTCCATTGCTGGCACATTCTGTATGTTGACTTTGTGTCATCCACCTTTACTGTGCTTGTTTATATTAATTCTAGTTTATTGATAGGGTTCTTGGGGTTTTCTACATGGACAGTCATATCATCTTTAAACATCTTTAAATAATGACACTTTCCTCTTGTTTTTTTCTTTTTGTCAATATGTACACCTTTTATTTTTTTACTCTTTTTGAAAATAGACAATAGATTTCTTTTTAAGTGGTGTTTTACTAAATTTTGTCATTGTTGGTCAAAACTCATCCTGAGTTAAATTGGTGGTTTCTTCCCACTAGTTGACTGGGTAGTTTTAGTTTTATTGTTCTTCTTTTCAAGAGCCAGCAGGTCGGTATACAAATGATCCTTTCTCAAGTGTCAAATATTTCTGACTAGAAGAAAGTCAGCCAGTCTGGCTTAGTTTCAGTTCTGGTTATTTAGTCTAAGTAAAACAATAGTATCTCTTTTTCATTTTATCTTATGTAATGTGTTATATTTCTTCAGGAAATACAAGAAGCAAAGAAATCACTCAGTAAGAAGGAAGAAGAGTATGTATTATCAGGAAGGGATAAGAGATTGGCTGAGCAAGTGTCCTCATACAATGTAAGTAAGAGAACAGAAATGTTTTTCTTCTTTTACGTTTTGTTTTGTTCTATGCCAGGATCTCACTATATAGCCTAGGCTGCCCTCTGACTTGTGATCTTCTTGTCTTAGCCTCTTGAGTGTTGGGATTATAGGCGTGAACCATCATGCTTCGCTGACCTCTTTTTTTTTTTTTCTTTGTCTTTTTGTTCTAATTTTTTACTTTTCTTATTTCTATTTCCTTTTACAACTGCCTCAGACATTTACCTCAGACATTTTCTACACATCAGTCCTGAAAACTACTTAGCGCTCTGTATCTATGCATTTATTTTTATAAAATCCTTGTATGCCTTTCATGTAATGTTTTCAACCTTTATTCTTATCTAAGTCATGTATCAGAAATTCATTTACTAAGAGATAAGGTGGCACTTGATCAGAAGCAAGAGCCCTACTAGCTCACAGAGGTTCCGTGGTTCTTTTGTTGGGGAGGGGCAGGGAAGAGTTTTTGAGACAGGTGTCACTATGGAGCCCTGGCTGCCTTGGAATTCCCTTTGTAGACCAGGCTGGCTTGATCTCAGCGAGATCCACCTGCCTCTGCCTCCTGAGTGCTGGAATCAAAGATGTACACCACCATGTCTAACCTGAAGTCCTTAGTTCTTAACTCTAAAATTATAAGCAAGTTTGGAATATTTTGTGGGAAGATTTATAAATGAGAAGAAATGTTTTCAAAATATAATTCCATTTAGATTGATAAACTAAGGTCAATATTCTTTGATAGTTTTCTTTTTCTTCTTTGTTTTTTTTTTTGTTTGTTTGTTTTTTTAGCCTCTCTTAACTCTCAAAAACTAATGAGTATTCTAGCTCAAAGAATACATGTTGGGGCTGGAGAGATGGCTCAGCGGTTAAGAGCACTGTCTACTCTTGCAGAGGACCCAGGTTCGATTTTCAGCACCCACATGGCAGCTACAAACTGTCCTTAACTCCAGTTCCAAGGGAATCCAAAGCCCTCTTCTGACCTCCACAGCATTGCACAACACAGGTGCACTCACATACGTGCAGGCAATACACTCATACACAAAATAAAATTAAAAAAAAAGAATACATGGGGCCAGGCGTGGTGGCGCATGCCTTTAATCCCAGCACTTGGGAGGCAGAAGTAGGCGGATCTCTGTGAGTTGGAGGCCAGCCTGGTGTCCATGGTGAATCCAGGACAGCTGGGGCTACAGGGAGACTCTGTCTCTAAAAGCTCCCCCCCGCAAAAGAATACATGTTAATTACTGAACTCATTGCTCCCTGAAAAGCCTTCAGGTATTTAGGAAAATTGCCTTTGTTCCCAATGTTGGCCACATATTGACTGGTATAAAATGAAATACTGCTCAGTAAAGTGTAGCAAATTACAAATAAATTCAGCAGTGTTACTGAGTCAGTCATTATGCTGAGTGAAAAAGTCTGAGATAAGCAAGTAATACTAATGATTAGGTGGAGCTCTGCCATGTGCGAAATGAATATATTGTCAAAAGTCATAGTGATGGTTGTTGGAATGGGAATACAGAATTTGACAAGGAAGAGCAAGCCAAGCTTACCGGAGTGATAAAAATGGGCAAGACTCTGACAGGAATTTGAATTAGAAAACTCAGTGAAGGTACACTTAACATTTGTCCATTTCATTCTCAAAATATATATAAACAAGTATTGAACTGTGATTAATAGATCCTGAAGTGTTTAAGGAGGCATGTAATGATGTCTGCAGTTCACTTTAAAATGTACCCAAGACGGGCTGGAGAGATGGCTCAGCAGTGAAGAGCACTTGTTGCTCTTGCTGAGGACCTACGTTTGGTTCCCAGCTCCTACATGGCAGCTAATAGCTGTCTTCTCTAACTCCAGTTCCAAGAGTTCTCACTCCCTCTTCTGGCTTCCACAGGCATTGCACAGCATGGGTGCAGTTATGTACATACAAGCAAAACACTCATACACATAAAATAAAAATAAAATACACCCAAGAAATTAGAATCCTAATTTTATGTGAAATTCTTGTTATTGTAAGATTTACTGTTCAGACTATTATTAATACAGTCTTAAGACTAAACTACTCTGTACCCCTCCCCTCTTGATAAATTGAACACTTTTTAAAAATATTTAATTTTATTTTATGTTTATGAATGTATTGCATGCCTGTAGGTAGGTACACGCCTGTCATGCAGTGCCTGTAGATGTCAGAAGAAGGCGTCGAATTCCTGGAACTGGAGGTACAGATGGTTGTTAGTTGCCATGTGGGTGCAGCAAATCAAACCCCAGTCCTCTGTAAGAGCAGTCAGTGCTCTTAACGACTGAGCCATCGCTCCAGATCAAACTGAATACTCTTTAAAATAATACCATGAAGATAAAATAAAAACCAGTCAACCAGAAACTAAGCATGAGTTTTCAGAAAGCTGTAAAAAAGCCATCCCAGGGCCAAGGTAAAGTACCTGCTACCAAACCTGACAATCTTAAGTTCAACCTCTTGGATCCACATGGTAGAAGGAGAAAACCAACGCCCACAAGTTGTCTTCTCACCTCCACATGCAACCCATGCCTCTCTTGCGC
>NW_008328607.1:1144451-1156986 GCF_000622305.1 Nannospalax galili
ATAGACACACACACACACACACACACACACACACACACGAATAAATATTCGAAAAGTCATTACGTTCAAAATAAATTTTTCTAAATTGTTAGAAAATACAAATGTATTTTAGTTTGGGTGCTGGGACTTGTAATCCCTTATGTGTGTTACCGACACACTCTACCACTGAGCTACACCCTCAACTCCACAGATAGTTGTGGGTTGGATTTTGTTTGGCTTGGTTTGGTTTGGTTTTTTTTCAAGAGAAGGTCTTACTACATAGGGTGGCTTAGAACTCACTATGTAGTCAGTCCTTAAACTCTGGAGTCTCCCAACTCTGTCTTCCAAGCACTGGGATGACAGGCTTGTGCCACCACACCCAGCCACCCTCAGCATTGCTTACCATTGCTTTGTTTTGTGTTCGCTGAGCTCTCTTCACTTCTTTGATCTCATGTATATTCTTTGATGTAGGCCCGATCCTTTAAGAGATGTAGCTGTTGGGGCTGGAGAGCAGGCTTAGTGATTAAGAGCACTAGCTGTTCATGCAGAGGACCCGTGTTTGGTTCCCAGCACCTACATGGTAGCTAACAACCACCCTTAACTCCAATCCATTGCCCTCCTGCTTTTTTTGTTTTGTTTTGTTTTTTTGAGACAGGGTCTCCCTGTAGCCACAGGGGACCTAGAACTTGCTATGTAAACCAAGCTGACCTTGAACTCACAGAGATCTGCCTCCCAAGTGCTGGGATTAAAGGTATGTGCCACCACACCCAACAGCATTGCCCTACTTTTCAATATACCTGAATTTAGAGCATTCCAACAGACATCCTCTTATCTAAAGGACACTGTACTTTTTTTTTTTTTTTTTTTTGTCTGTTGGAGACAGGGTCTCCCTGTAGTCCCAGCTGACCTGAACTCACTATGTAGACCAGGCTGGCCTTGAACTCACAAAGATCCACCTGCCTTTGCCTCCCAAGTGCTGGGACTAAAGGCGTGCACCACCTCACCCAGCCTAAAGGACACTGTACTCTTATACAAAATATGTATAGTAAAAGAGAGCCAGGCATGGTGGTATATACCTGTAAGCATTTGACAATTGGAGGCAGGAGGATCAGGAGTTCAGAGTCATCCTTAACTACATAATGAGTTGGAGGCCAGGCTAGTCTACATGAGACTCTATTTCAGAAAATAAACAAATACATTCATACATATACATACATACATACAAACAAACAAATATGTTTAAGACCCAAAAAGCAAAGCCCTCCTTGGTTTATATTCCTTGATTAAAGGAGGTTTCATTCATTCTAGCACTTCCAGTTTTTCTGTTAGGTGCCTGGGAGAGTTTTGTTCTCCCAGACAGTGTCCTACAGTCTCTCCATAGCCATAAAGGAGAGGTACCTTCATAGATGCTTCATAAGGCAAATTAGTTTTAATTTAGACTAAATGAATGACAGTCATTGTGAATAACCTTGAAACTACTCACACTTTCCGTGGCCCGTGAAAGCCATTCTGAGTAGCCCTGGGTAGGCATCCACCCAGCTTCAAGAATGCTGGTGTGCACTATGAACATCTTCTCCATCCCTTCCTGCTCCTTCAGTCCCAGACTAGTCTACTCAGAGGTCTACAACAAATCCCTAATTTATGAAAACAATTACGTCTGCACAGACCTTGTCTGAATGGTATGTAGATATATCTGAAAATGTAAGTGCTAACCCTGGCCAAGAGGAAAGGGAAAAATGAGGGTGGTAAGGGGAAAGGATAGCAAGCAGGAAACTGATTGAAACAAAAGCTCTGAGCTTCTGGCACAAGCACCATCTGCACAGCCCTGGAATTGTGCCACCTCTGTGCCCTTCGTTTTCCTGTTTCGCTTCTGTTTTGGCTTCCACCTGTCAGTGCCGTCCCCTCTCCTCTACCTGAATGGCTTCAGGGAACAATGAGTCTGTGAAGTGAGACTGAAACTGCTCTTCTTTAACACCCACATACTTAGTTTATACGCTTGTTAGTACTTGGGTAACCATGGTGAGCTTGCTTCCTTCCTGTCTCTCTTGTATTGCCTTAACAGTAGATGTGTTCATTTCGTGTGAACTATAGTTACCTCTGGTACACATTTTCTCCATAAATGCTGCCTTGGATTTGGAACACCCTGTTGAGGTTTGCAAGTACTCCTCAATATACTCTCATGCCCTCTAGTCTGCTTCATGGTCACTGTCTGTCATTAGCCTATGTGAGCTAAGGTTTTTCTTTCTCTTCTCCTACTTTACCCAGGAATCAAAAAGATCAGAATCCCTTATGGACATTCATCATAAAAAATTAAAGACTAAAACTGCTGAAGATAAAAATAAGCCCCAAGAGAGAACACCGTTTGATCGTGATAAGGATCTCAAGGTTAATCGGCTTGACGAAGCACAGAAAAAAGCCTTAATAAGGAAATCTAGAGAATTAAACTCCCGATTTTCACATGGCAAAGGCAATATCTTTTTATAAGTAAGTATATTTCAGTGAGATACATCGATACTGATCAGTCTGAACCCTTCTGAATACTCCATTGTCTATAAATAATTATGTGCACAAATATATTTCCTTTTGTAATAAAGTCAATTAAAATCTACATTTTTTATAAATAAATAAATTGTAATTGTTGAAAAGTCAGTCTTAGGAGACAAAACATGACTTACTGGAAAAATAGCTCTGTCTTCATAATAATCTAACAGGGTATTGCTGTTAGAAATGCTAAAAGTTCCTTTGACAAGAAATGGCATTTCAAATACAGCCAGGCATGGTGGCACATACCTGTGATCCCACCATTAGGCCAGGAAAGGAAAGCGAATCTCTGAGCATTCACAGCCATCCTAAAGTGAAGAAGGGAAGTTCATTGCTTCGCTGCAGGCTCTTCTTGACCAACATCGCTGTCTGAAAGGACTTGTTGCTTAGAGGCCCTCTCTAAGCTGAGTTGGAACTAGTGCACAGTTTGTCCACAGTTCATCTGATGAGAGTTTGTAGTAGTGATTAAGGAATTACGTAAGAACCGAAGTTGCTTCTTAAGTTCCTCATGATTTGTAACAGTATGAAACCTACATCAGTATTCAGATGTGGTTTTAAAGAAAAATAGGAACTTAGAAATGTTTTCTAACTTACTGAATTCTTTTATTCTTACCTCAGAGGGATTTCCCTGTATGATGAAGAAAAGAATACACTTTGTACACCATTATACCTTTGTTAGAGAATGATCTTTAAAACCATGTGAATTGCGGGGCGGGGCGGGGGGGCTGGTGAGATGAATCAGCAGCTACAAGCACTGGCTGCTCTTGCAGAGGACCTGGGTTAGGTTCCCAGCACCTACGTGATGGTTACAACCATCCTTAGCTCCAGTTCCAGGGGCTCCAACTCCCTCTTCTGGCCTCCGTGGGCTCTCTATGATACAGTTGCACTTATATACATGCAGGCAGAACACTCATACACATAAAAAAAAAAAAATTAAGTTTTTTTTTTTTTAAACATGCAAATTTGGCTGGGCATGGTGGCACATGCCTTTAATCCCAGCACTTGAGAGGTAGAGGCAGGCAAATCTCTGTGAGTTCAAGGCCAGCCTGGTCTATATAGTGAGTTCCAGGCCAGTTGGGGCTACAGGAAGACCTTGTCTCAAAAAGATCCAAAAAAAAAAAAAAAAGAGGAAAGCTGCCTGGGTTATCTCGTGCTAAGGAAAAATCTATGTGTTTTTTCCAGCTCTCATAATAAGAATTCATGAGGGAGGCAGTCCGAGGGGGATCCCATTTGCTGTCACTGTATGCAGTCCATAGGACTCTGCTTCATGGTCCCACCAGAGCTGCATGAAGTCTTGGAACTTCATGTGGGATAATCCGACCCATGTATATATTTAACAGTTTATAGCTGGTTTATTGTAATATCTTTTTTTTGATATTTATTATTTTTATTTTATGTGTATGAGTGTATTGCCTGCATGTATGTGAGTACACCCGTGTCATGCAATGCTGCGGAGGTCAGAAGAGGGCTTCGGATTCCCCTGGAAGTTAAGGATGGTTTGAAGCTGCCATGTGGGTTCTGGGAATCAAACCTGGGTCCTCTGCAAGAGCAGTCCATGCTCTTAACCGCTGAGCCATCTCTCCAGCCCTGTAATATCTTTTACATCAATTATAGACAGCTTTTTTAAAAAAGAAAATCAGTTACTGAAAAATTGAAAGTCTGTCATCATACCCTCACTAATGGGAGCATTATCAGTTTAATGCTTTAAGCACAACCTCTTACAATGTTAAACAGAAACTAAATAGAGAATAAAAGCTGTGTAAATTCTACATAAGTTCTTACAGATTTTTTTTTGTTCTACTAGTTTTTTTTGTTGTTGTTCTGACGAAGCATAAGGTTTTAGTGGGAAAATTCTGATTCTTTCCCTATGTAAGCTTTATAAAATTCAGGTAAACTTGAAATTATAGTATGACGTAGTCTCTTAATAGTGCCATAATTTTTATAATATCAGTGTAAGCATCCTGGTAAAGGAGTATTGCTTTAAAAATATGTATTGCTCTATCTTCATCCTTATGAAAAGACCTAATGTATTTTGTAAAATTTGCTACTTTTTAAAGTAAAAGCATCAAAAAATTTTGTAAAAGGGAAAGGGCCCTGGAGAAATGACTCAGTGGTTAAGAGCACTTGCTACTCTTGCAGAGGACCTGGGTTCAGTTCCCAACACCCACATATGGCAGCTCACAGTTTTCTGTAATTCCAGCTCCCCAGCCATATGTAACTCCAGTTCCAAGGGATCCAACACCCTTTTCTGGCCTCCATGGTTACCTGTACTCACACAATTTTAAAAATAAAAAGAGCTAAATCTTTACAGTAAAAATACCATCTTTAGTCAAACTTTTGCTTTGCTTTCTCATTGGAAGAGGGTAGGAATGTTTGTTCTGTGTTGACTGTTCCCTGTGACCAAAATAAGGACAGATTTGTAGCAGGCACTTGCCTCACTGATACACTGGGACTGATGCTCTTTTCTGCCACTTGGAGGCAGTTTTAACAAAATACAAAGCCACTTCCAGGAGTTTTTAGCCTCATGGAGACACTAATGTCAATATAGTGTTGACAGTTAAAACAGTACAGTAGCTCTGTGCACAGAACAGAAAGGTGTCCTTCGATTCAACCCTTCCCATCTTCCAAAGCCACAAACGGCCTGCTTGAGTTCAGTCTCCCATCTGTAGGTTGACATTTTCTAGTAAGAACTTCCTACATTTCTTAGCCAAGTTTTATAGGACTGTGGTACCTTTTTCAGTGCAAAAATGAAGAAGAAAATTGCACACCAAATTCACACAGTAGAGCAGGTGCTTTCCTGTTCTTTGAACCATCCAGTTCCCTGATTGATCTTGTCCAGCTCTCTGCCTTCTCATCTTGGGTAGATTCAGCTGCTCCAAACAGTAACCACATTCCTGACAAGCAGATGGTGGAGTCATTAGGGTTAAAGCGGGAAAAGGAGAAAGGGAGCAAAAGATGAGAAATGTTGGCCAGACCCGTAAGACTTTTTCAGATTTGGCAAAACACAAAAAGATTAAGCCCTGCTCGCTGGGAGGGAGAGCATAGTCTTACCAGGAGATTTTTGTTTTGTTTAGAAGTAGCAACACATTTAACATCTTAATAGTTATTCTTTAATAAGATATTTTAGAAATATGATTGAGATTTGCCTGGTACTGAGGCTCCCATGTTTCAGCATTATGTAAGTTATTTGTTCCTGAAACATTATTTTACTTTTTGTTTCTTACGTTGACTGTGGATATGGTTCAGTGGTAGAGTCTATGCTTAGCATGTGCAAAGCTCCCCAGCACCCACCAGTCCTCAAAGTTGTTTAACTGTGACAGTGACACATACAAATTAAAAGGCTGTTGACTGCCTCTCTTCATCATTTCATTTTGAGTATTATAGTTAAAAGACTTCAGAAAAGAATTCCTGAAGTATAAGTTTTTAATGTCTGAATAAAGTCTCATCTGTGTCTGAGAAGTTGTGGTCTTTCTTTTGTTGCTGTTTTAAGTCTTAGCTTTCCTGAAGCAAGCAATATTGGTGATGAAACTTCTGTGACGATTTCTCCTGGCTGACCAGATCACCGTGGGCTATTATGACAGAAAAAAAATTAGCGTGGGGGTGTACCAGTTGGCTCAGGCCTGTTATCCCAGCTATTCAGGAGACTGAGGCAGGAGGCTTACAAATTCAAGGCTTTAGTGGACTATGAAGTGAGTTTAACAGCCTGGGCCCGTTTCAAAATGAAAAATGAAAAGGGGTCTAAGGATGTAGCTGAGTGGTAGAGCAGTTGCCTAGCATGTGCAAAACAAAACAAAGACAGACAAATTCCCTCTGACCCCAATGCCCTTGCCAGGTTGTCATTATTTCACTGTCATGACTATTTAGTTAGGAAAGCTGACAAATTGAGTGCCTGCACAAGAGAGGCTGTAACCAGGATCACATTGTTCTTCAGATCAAGGGCACATGACACAGGGGGTCTTTTTGTTTATTTGTTTGGGGTTTTTCTGGACTGCTTGCAAGTAGTTTTGTTTTGTCTCTAAGCATTAGATGAAGGGATCTGAACACACTCAGAGAGCGCCTTTAGCGTCTCAGATCATTTCCACATATTAAGTGTTGCTTTAGGGACTGCTGCATTTGTTGATTCATTCAGTAAACATGTACTAGACACCCCAGTGTGAGGTGTGTGCCAGGAACTCAATAGTGAGGCAGGCAGGCTCAGCTCTTGTGAGATTCTGTGTGGTCACACAGTAATCACAGGCAAGTAAAACATATTCCCTGCTCTGTGGTTTTAGATCCTAGGGTAGAGCAGAACAAGATCTGAGTAGAAAACATCACATAAGTTCATGCTGTGATGGGTATTAGGCAAAAAGCAAGGTAGAGTCTCAGGACAGGCTGTTAAGAATGGAAATCCTGCGGCTGGAGAGCTGGCTCAGTGGTTAAGAGCACTGACTGCTCTTGCAGAAGACCCAGGTTCAATTCCTAGCACCCACATGGTGGCTCCAAACCGTCCTTAACTCCAGTTCCAGGGAAATCCGAAGCCCTCTTCTCATCTCTGCGGAATTGCACAACACAGGTACACTCACATACATGCAGGCAATACACTCATACACATAAAATAAAAATAATTAAAAGTAAAAAAAAGCTGGTCATGGTGGCGCATGCCTTTAATCCCAGCACTCAGGAGGCAGAGGCAGATGGATCTCTGTGAGTTCAAGGCCAGTCTGGTCTACATAGTGAGTTCCAGGACAGCTGGGGCTACAGGGAGACCCTGTCTCAAAAAGACCAATAAATAAATAAAGTAAAGAAGAATGGAAATCCTGTTTGGATAGGGCGATAAGAAAAGGCTCTGAAGATGTGGCGCTTATACTGAAACCTAGAACATGGGACAAGCTAGCAGTGTGGAGTCCCTGAAACATTATTCTGGAGTGCCTGAAGGGGGCCAGTGTTGGTGGTACATAGTAAGAAAGGTGGTGGCTGGGGGCCAGCCTTGTTACTGATGCTATAAAACCCACATAAAGCAGGGACCCAACCTGGAAGGTGGATAGATGCTTCCCAGTGGAGAATATTATTTAACCAAGATAGAAACATCATATAAGAGTTGGTTAGATGCTTCTGATACTGAAGGTGTGCCCTACTGGCCTTCCCACAACTTCACATACATATCTAAAGTCATACCATAACACTGTAGTTCTGGAACTTTCTGCATATAATTCAACTAGCAGCTGTCTTCAGTGGAATATTGACATGTTGAATTGAACATAGAGCCTAAATTTTATAAGTAAAATAAATTAATGACTTCAAAAGTTATTGCAAATTATTCATTTTCTTCTAGTCCTAATTATTAAGATCTATATACATTCTTTTGGTTTTTTTTGTTTTTGTTTTTGTTTTTGGTCTTTTTGAGACAGGGTCTCCCTGTAGCCCCAGCTGTCCTGGAACTCACTATGTAGACCAGGCTGGCCTTGAACTCACAGAGATCCGCCTCCCTCTGCCTCCGGAGTGCTGGGATTAAAGGTGTGCACCACCACACCAGGCTTAAGAGCTATATACATTCTTTTAAAGAATGAAATAGGGAGCTGGAGAGATGGCTCAGTGGTTAAGAGCACTGACTGCTCTTGCAGAGGACCCGGGTTCGATTCCCAGCACCCTTCTTCTGACCTCCGCAGCATTGCACAACGTGAGTACACTCACACATATGCAAACAATACACACATACTTATAAAATAAAAAAAAGAAAAAACGAAATAGAACCAAATAAACTCATATTTGTTGAGTAATTAATCTGTAGACTTCCAATAAAATCTTTGTCTTCAGGGACTGGAAAATAAAATAACCAATTTTTTATTTTATAATTTGTTTTCAGGGCTGGGTATTGAACCTTGGGCCCTGCACATGCTAGACAAGTGTTCTACCACTGAGCTACATCACCAGTTTATTTTTTAATCCTTGAACCTCCTATCAGAATCACCTGGAGAGTAGGCAAGTTGTTTAAATACAGATTCCCAGGCCCACCCCATCAAGTGGGACTGCAGGGTTGGAGAATGCCCATTTTGGCGGGCTTTGGGGTTTTTTTTGGGGGGGGGTTGGTATTTTTGAGACAGGGTCTCCCTGTAGCCCCAGCTGTCCTGGAACTCACTATGTAGACCAGGCTGGCCTTGAACTCACAGAGATCCATCTGCCTCTGCCTCCCGAGTGCTGGGATTAAAGGCGTGCACCACCACACCCGGCCAAGAATGCCCATTTTTTTAAAGATTTATTTTTATTATTTTTAATTATGTAGGAAGGTGTGTGTGTGTGTGTGTGTGTGTGTGTGTGTGTGTGTGTGTGTTCATGTATGTTTGGGTACCTTTGGAGGTGAGAGACCTTGGATCCCCCTGGAGCTAGAGATACAGGCACATGTGTGCTGGCGACTGAACTCAGGACCTCTGAAAGAACAGTCCACACTCTTAACTGCTGAGCCATCTCTCCAGCCCCATTTTTAACACTTACCTCAGGTCACTTTGTAAACTCAAGTTACATGGCCACTGCACTTCCAAGTTCCTACAAACAATCTTTTCTCATTTGTTATAGATTCTACTCTCTTGTGTTATGTATTCCTAAGTACCCGATCTTTTCATTTTCCAGTTTCAGCCAATTTTTGCCTTGAAAAGAGTGGATTGTCACCCCTGTTGAGTGAATTAGTTGCTGATACTTCATTGTTTTGGGGGGTCACAGCATCTTGCTTTTTGAAGTAGACTGGACTTGAACTTGCTGCAATCCTCCTGCCCCTGCCTCCCAAGTGCTGGGATTACAGGTGTGAATCACCACATCTGGCCTAAAGACTTCTTTAAAGATCATTCTTTGAATATCTGGCAGCCAGATACTTCCACACTCAAGATTTCTGTTGTCAAGCTGGGTATAGTGGTGCACACCTTCAGTCTCAGCACTTGCAAAGCAGAAGCAGGCAGATCTCTGTGAGAATGAGCCTGGCCTGGTCTGCATAGTGTTGTAGGTCCCTTCAAATAGTCTGACAAAAATCCCTTACAAGAGTGCCCATCATCTTGCATTTTAGTTGACTCCAGACGCAGTCGTGTTGACAACCAAGATTAGCCCTCACAAAGAACAACTGAGTTAAAAGGTCCTGGTCCCTAGCTAACTAGGGGCTCTGACTGAATACCTGGAAGTGCAGAACACTGGAAGGACAACAGAGGCAAGCAAAGGAAGCAATGGCCTGCTGGTGATAAACTCCAAGGGGGAGGAGGTAATTAGCATTACTAGATTTGACCTCATAGATAAATATATCTTGTCAACTAAGATGTTATTTTAAGTAACTGCTTTTAAATTCCAGTCTCTGCATTAGCTAAGGGCATAAACTTTAGACACAGATGCAGGAGAGATAGCAGTAGATAAGAGAATATTAACAACTGGGGGCTGGAGAGATGGCTCAGAGGTTAAGAGCACTGGCTGCTCTTCCAGAGGACCTGAATTCAATTCCCAGCACACGGCAGGTAACAACTGTCCACGGCTCCAGTTCCAGGGGTTCTGACACCCTCTTCTGACCTCTGCAGGCTTTGCATGACATGTATGCACTTACATACATGAAGGCAAAACACTCATACACATAAAATAAAAGTAAAAATAATTTTTTTTTTTGGTCTTTTTGAGACAGGGTCTCCCTTTAGCCCCAGCTGTCCTAGAACTATGTAGACCAGGCTGGCCTTGAACTCACAGAGATCCACCTGCCTCTGCCTCCCACGTGCTGGGATTAAAGGTGTGTGCCAGGACACTCGGCAAAAGTAGAATTTTTATAAAAGAATATTAACGGTGGGAGAGATGGCTCAGAGGTTAAGAGCACTGGCTGCTCTTGCAGAGGACCTGGGTTTGATTCCCACATGGTGGCTAACAACCATCTTAACTCCAGTTCCAGGGAATCCGACGCCTTCTTCTGACCTCTGCAGGCATTGCACAACACAGGTGCATTTACATAAATGCAGGCAATACACTCATACACATAAAAATAAACAAACAACAAAAAAAGAATATTAACACATAGCAGAGGTGTGTCATTGCTTTGAGACCTGGAAATATTTCAAGGAGCTATTCTAGAACAGTGGAAAGAAACACCTCAAAGCTCATTTTCAAGATCTCTTGACCTCGTCCCAGTCTCTTAACATCCATTTGGTTTCCTGAAGAAGGGCAAGTGAGTTGTATGAACCTGTTTGGTCCTCTGGTATGATCTTCATAGAATCAGAGCCCTGAAAGGAAAAGAAACTTGCTCCTTGTATAACTGCATACAAGAAGGAATGGAGCTGCTTATGTTAAAATGATGGTTTTTTATCTGTTTAGGTAATTGTTAAAAGCACCTTTTGCTCACCTACAGAGAGGTAATACTAAAGTACCTAATTCACAACACACACACACACACACACACACACACACACCCCATTGGGAGACAAGGTCTCAGTATGTAGCCCAGGTTGGCTTTGAGCTTTGCCAAGATTACAGGCATGTACCACCACTCCTAGCCACACTACACTAAAATCAATCTATCACTATTAGGCTAAGATTACTCTGTGTGTGTGTGTGTGTCTGTGTGTGTGTGTGTAATATTGAGCAATCACTAAGTCTAGAAATTATGGCCTTATTTTCCTTTGGATGGTTTCATATAACCCAGGCTCGCCTCTCAAACTAACTGTGCAGCCCATGCTGGCTCTGAATTCCTGATCCTTCTCCCTCAGCCTTCTAAGTGCTGGGATTACAAATGTGCACCACCATACCCAGCTTTCAATCTTCATTTTAGCAGAATTTTTATCTTTTAAATTAATATTTTCCCCAACAGCTTCATATATTCATTAAAAGATCATATCATATTTAAAAGCTGAAGTCTTAAAGTTTGAAATATGTGCAGTCAACCTAGTTTTTCAGTAGTCAAGACTAAAACTCTCCCAACCTGTCAGTTTATGTCAGTTGGTCCATACTGTATAGCCTCTAAGAAAATGGTGTGAGGGGAAAGGACATGAAAAGATGGAATCTGAGAATCTGAGTATTTCCTTCCATCAGCAGACAGTAACAAGCTTTTGAAAAATCGCATGTATAGGGCTGGAGAGATGGCTCAGAGGACCCAGGTTCAGTCCCCAGCACCTACTGTTCCAGGGGATCTGAGGCCCTCTTCTGGCCTCCATGGGCATTGAATGACATGGGTGCATTTACATGCATGCTGGCAAAACATACATGTAAACAATTTTTTAAATCACTTGTATCTTGTTTCCACTGAGTGTTTATGAACTCCCTAGTCAGACTGTTTCTATAACTCATGGGCCTGCTTCCCTAGCCAGCATATATTACCTGGCTTGGTACTAAGAGTCCTAGCTAGCTTATGGCAGTTATGCTGTTATACTAAGTTACACACACACACTTAGTCACACTAAGAGCTAAGAGCATACATAGACTTTAGATCAAACTTAGCCCTATCACTTGGTGTATAAAATGAGAAATTTTAACTTTCCTTCTTCCCTCCCTTCTTTTCTTCCTTCCTTCTTTCCTAACCTTTTAGGCTTTTTGAAATAAGGTCTTACTAGGTAGCCTAGGCTTGCCCAGCACTCCAGTTCCTTCTGCCCCCGTCTTCTAGGTACTAGGTTTACAGATGTACACCACTGCACTAAGAAACTTTTTTAGCCTATCACTATTATAATTTATTTGTCTTTTAAATGAGGGAAATAATATTCACCTTACAAAATGTTATAAGGATTGCATGAAATGATATATTTAAACAATTAACACAAAATACAGCAAAAGAAGATGATTATTATTACAGTTCCCTGGATACTAGGTCCACTCAGATCCACTGTAGGTAGATTTTTTTTTTTTTTTTTTTTTTTTTTTTTTTTTTTTTAAACATCCCTGTAGCCTCAGCTGGCCTGGAACATGCTATGTAGACCAGGCGGGCCTTGAATTCTCAGATATCTGCCTGCCTCTGCTTCCGAAAGTGCTGAGATTAAAGGTGTGTGCCACCACACCTGGCTGGAAAAATATTTGTGTAGAAATTTTACAGAAAAGA
>NW_008328607.1:1157362-1158621 GCF_000622305.1 Nannospalax galili
TTTTGATTTCTTAAAACCTCAGAAAATTCCTGTATCAGGAATAGTGGAAGCCATGATATATTCACTCAACCAAAGAGGTCCAGAAAGTAGCCCAACGCTGATGCTAATTGATTTAAGAGTCAGCTTTAGTCACTTGTTTGCCCCCAGTCGACCATATGGTAAGAGATACAATGCCAGGCTGGTTCATATCCCCACCCATGGGACCTGTCTGAACCACACAGACTAGGGACAGTGTAGCTCCCAAGGTGAGAGTGGAATGCTGTCAGTGAACACAGGCAAAAACATTGGATGATTCTGTGGCTTGCATCTCACCTGTTACCCAGAAAGGTTCTAATGAGAATACCAGTATTTTTTTTTTCCAAAATGAAATGTCACCCACATTCAATTTACCTCAGATTTGCCAATGGTGAATATGGCCATAGTGAATCCCCTAAACCAGGTCTCAGGGTTAAAATCTTCCAGTGGAGGAGCTACAGGGGGAGAACCAGGCATACACTGACATCCCTTAAAAATGAGGTAGATTCTGTCTCATGAGATGGACTGTTTCTAAAAAGCCTGCTAGTCCCTCCTCATTCACTGCCCTCAGATCCTCTACCATTAAGGAGTACATTTACACAACAGACAGGAGAAATGGCCCTCACAGTTTGTTCCCCACAGTCTGCTGCCATTTCTACATCACTATGCAATTCAAACTGATGTATTTATTTAGGCTTTCCCTCTACAAACAACACAGGAAGAAAGGAAAAGGGACAGAAAAATAGGATTTCCTACTCCAGCTTAACCAACAGATAGGAAGCCCTCCTGCCTGGAAAGTAATCACCTCTCTTGAATAGAAGAAGGGCAGTGACTGAGGAGGCCCTGAGAAAGGTTAGTCAAAGTAGAAACCAGGTTGGGTATTACTCCTTCAAGCCCAAGACAGAGCCTAGGGTTAGCAACCCTCAACTAGCAGCCATCATAGGTCAAGGGGACTAGGGGTCATTGGGCGCCCTCAATGCTCTGTGTTTTTCTTGTCTCCATCCACAACCATCCCCCAGAGGAAAACAGAGGCATTGTTACCAAAACAAAATATATTCCTTTGCAGGCAGATGGAGGAGGAGGAGAGTAGGGGGAAGAGGACGTGGGGCAGGAAGAGGAGGAGGAGGAGAAAGAGGGGAGGGAGGGGGCAGGAGCAGGAGGAGGAGGGCAGGGGAGGAGGAGGAGGGGAAGGGGGGAGGGGGAGGAGCAGGAGGAGGAGGAGGAAGAAAAAAGCTACAATGGGC
>NW_008328607.1:1163304-1208497 GCF_000622305.1 Nannospalax galili
AGGAGGGGAAGGGGGGAGGGGGAGGAGCAGGAGGGGGAGGAGGAAGAGAAAAGCTACAATGGGCAAAAAGCCTAATGTGGCATACTTACAGCTTTTCGGTTTTGTTGGGGAGAGGTCATTTGTTTATTAACAGTTTTGCTTCCAGGCAATTAGATAATTTATAAATGTGTAATTCTGAAGACAGTAAAAGATGGGAGATTTCTCTTACACAGGAAACAATTCCAAAATAGGCCTATGTATGCTCCCTAAGCAAGCCACCCAGCTTCCATGTAGGTAGGCAGTAGCAGTGTGAATTTAGGTGTTAATAATGCAAATTATGCTCATTCAAAAATGAGCTCTAAGAGTGAGCTATATTGCAGGAAAAGGTTCAATATTTAGCTACAGCCAAAAACCTAGTAAAATATTAGACAGAAGAGAGAAAAGAAACACAGGGAATAAAATGTCCCACATATAGGCAATTGAAGCATCTACTTGGAAAACTGTTTTCTGCTCTAGTTACAAATGTATCCCAAAGGGGGGAAATAAGAAAAAGGTCTGGAGAAAAACCAAATCGATTAGTTCCTGTCTGCAGGTATTTATTGAACTTCCCCAATGTGCAAGACACTAGTCTGAGAATACAAAATAAATAAAACATGATCTTCAACTCCACAGTCCAGTGGAGCAGACAATACACAGAAATGGCCAGACTCATGTGATGAGCACAAGACAGAGACATGCATAGGTACTGACTATGATCACAGGGATGATCCCCAGGATGCCTGGGGACCACCTGAGAACAAAAGTTTTAGAAGAGGGACTCTGTGAATGCTCCTGGTGGCACATGTGTGTTGAGATGTGAAAGAAACCAGCTAGAAAGGAAAGAACAGTGAAGAACAGGTGGCAGAGCTGAGGGACAGCAGGTGGCCTGGGGTCAGCAGTGGTGCTGAGGAACCAGCCTAGAACAGGAAAAGGAGTGGCTGGGGAAGACAGCTCAGTGAGTTAACTGCTTGCTGGTGAAGTGTGAGGGCCTGATGATCCCTAGCACCAGGTAAAGTGGAGGCATACATCCATAACCCCAGGCAGGAGGGGCTGAGACGTGCAGAGCCCAGAGGCCAGCCAACAAACACACAGCTTCAGGCTCTGTGAGAGATCCTATCTTAAATAAGGTGGAGCATGAGAGAGGAAGACACCCAGCATTGACTCCTGCACGTAGGTAAGTGCACCTGTGTTGTGCACTGCCCACTGAGGACAGAAGAGGCTGTTGGAGCCCCTGGAACTTGAGTTACCGACAGTTGTTACCTGCCTCGTGGGTGCTGGGATGTGAACCCAGGTCTTCTGCAAGAACAGCCAGTGTTCTTAACTGCTGAGCCATCTCTCCAGCCCGTTTTGTTTTTGTTTTTTGTTTTTAAAAAGACATCCTGGGCATGGTGGCATGCATACCTTTAGTCTCAGCACTTGGGAGGCAGAGGCAGGTGGAGCTCTGTGAGACTGAAAGCAGCCTGGTCTACATACTGAGTTCCAAGCCAACTGGGGCTACAGGGAGACCTTGTCTCAAAAAGGAGACTCTTTACCCAAACTTTCTTTTTAAAAAAAAAAAAAATTATTTTTATTTTATGTGTATGAGTGTTCCACCTTCCTGTATTTAAGTACACCATACCCTTGCCTGGTTCCCACAGAGGTCACAAGCAGCTGTGGGAACCCTTAGAACTGGAGCAATGGATCAGGGCCACCATGTGGGTGCTGGGAATCAAACCCAGGTCCTCTGGAAGAGTAGCAACCACATAGCCATCTTTCTAGCCCCTACCCAAACTTTCATATGTATATTTTTTATTTTTCCAATCTGTTGAATGTTAACCGCAGACACTAGAGGACCTATATTTGACCTAGATGAGAATCTGAGGTCATTTGCTAAGAATAGAGGTTCAGGGACTTGAATAAGCATTGAAAGCCAGAGAGTAAAAAGTAAACAAAGGTGTGGGGGGGAGGGGCGTGTTGGCGCACACCTTTAGTCCCAGCACTTGGGAGGCAGAGGCAGGCAGATCTTTGTGAGGGATCTTTGTGAGTTTGAGGCCAGCCTGGTCTACACAGTGAGTTCCAGGACAGCTGGGGCTACAAGGAGACCCTGTCTCAAAACAAACAAACAAACAAACAAACAAACAAAAAAAGTAAACAAAGGCAAGAAGAAGGACAGGCTGAAGCCTGAGCTGGGTGAGCAGCCATGGTGTAGGATGGCTGCTGATGCCCCTGTCAAAGCAAACTGTAGTACTGCTTATCCCAGTGGGATGGTAGAAGCCCAATGCCCATGAGGGAGTATGCAGTGCGAATTCAAGACTAGGTAGAGAGGAAGAGACCAAGAGGGGACTAACAAACTGGGACAGAGGTTAACTGTGTGAACTAGAAGAGAAGCTACCTATGATAGCTAATCTTTAAAAAGAATTAGTTACCATATATCATTATATACAATAATGGGTTTCATTGACATTTTCATACATGTATATAATGTATTTTGATCACATCCACCCCATTACCCTCTCTTGCCTTCTTCCCACTCCTGCTGATCCCCTTTCCTTTCCAACTTGAAAGTAACTTTTACTTTCATGCCCTTTTTAAAAACTTTTTGGTGACTCAATGAGTTTAATTAGGATTGCATGCATGAGCATGGGTGAGGGGTGATTTACACAAGCATGAACAACGTCCCAAGTGGCTATACCACTAAAGGAAATGTCTCCCCTTCACCCAGCAACCATTCACTGCCAATAGCTCTTGTCTCCCAATTGGCTAGTTCATCCAAGGGGCAGGGCCTGCCACAGAGCATGGACTACTGAGGGACTGCTGGGAGCCATCTTGGGATGGAAGCCTCTGGTAGCGCATGTGACTCTTATGGGCCTGGGGCAAGATTGCTGACCCCTGAGGTGTGAGCGAATGCTAATGGTGACTATGGGCATGGCGAGATCTCATATGGGGGGCTCTGAGCTGGGCTAGGCACTGGGTACTCATTCCTTTGTAAGTTAATAAATGCACATTGCACATAAAGATATGTTATATGGTTTGCTTGATAGCGCAGGAGACCCAGAGGGAATTCAGGCGACAGCTCCTCAGAGAAAAATGAAGCCTCCTGAGCCCTTCCAACACTGATGTTAATCTTAATTGTCAACTTGACTAGACTGAGAAACACCTAAGAGATCAGTAAATCACACCTCTGGGTGTGAGTGGTAGAATTTCCAGGGGCAATTAGATCCTGAGGGCTCTGGCCTAAACAATGGGCCAATCCCTTGATGGACTTATAATGTGACCAGGCCATATGATGATGAAAGGTAGTAGGCAAAGCCTAGCTGGAGGTGTTATGGAAAATCAGGCAGCCAAGAAACAAGCACTTTACCCAGAGTTGGAGAACTCATCTTGTATTTATCCCAGATGATCTAATGCTCTAAAGTTCTGACCTTTATCAACTTAGTTTGCAAGTTTTATAGATTTTACCTGTCATCTTCCACAACAATTTCATTTGGTTTAAACTCTATTTTTATATAATTTGAAACTTAGTTACCTTTATATGTCACAAGGTAGTCATAAGACAATTTCAGGAAATTCTTTTCATGGTTAAGCAGTTAAAAGTTTATTATGAAGGCAGATGTACTAGCAGCTAAACATTTTTTGCAATGGAATTTAGTGAACAGGACAGTTGCAAACAGGAGTCCCATCAGATATCTGTGGTATTTCTGGTTTCAACTATGGTTAAGTATTTACGAAGTAAAGCATTACATGGCAGTTACTGTGTCCTAAAACACAGAGAGAAATATAAAATCAGGCAAGAGAAATGGGCATACAAATATGGTGAATACTATTAAATACTATTATTTTTCCTCTTCAGAGGAAGCTCACTGGGGGTAAATCTCTTGAGGGGGTCGGGTAGGGGGACTAAATCCTGCCCTGGCCTCTTTCTATATTCCTCCCTCTCTGTTTCCTGACCTCATGAGGTAACGTGAGAGCTCCTCCATCACATGCTCCTTCCACCATGATGTTCTGTCCATATACATGGGGCCAAGTGATCATAGACTGAACCCTCTGAAACCATGAGCCAAAATAGATCTCCTTTAGGTTGTTACTATCAGGTATTTTGTCACAATGACACAAGAGTAACTCTACTTCACATCAAACAGGAAAAAAAAAAAAAAAAAATTCAGAGCACACATTTCTTGCCCAAATAGTTAAACCAGTTAGCTCTCTGGATCTGTCACTTGGGGCTAGCCCTAATTCATTCTCACCTGTTCTTCACCCTTCTCCCCCTCCTCCATGTTTAAAAACAAAACAGCATTGACAACAAACTTTCCTTCAAGGACAAGGTCAGGGATGGAATCAAAGCTCTTCTGTCACAGAAAGTTCTGAAACAAACTAAATACAAAGGTGGCATTTCAAATCTGTGAGAGGAAAAATAAACTACTTAATAAGTGATGTTGACACTACTGGATAGACACGTGGAAAACAGGTTATCTACCTCACAGTGTAAATCAAATTCTAGTTAGATTTTTTTTTTAACTTTTAAAAAATTTTTATTATTTTTATTTTGTGTGTATGCGTGTATTGCCTGCATGTAGGTAAGTGCACCCATGTCGTGCAATGCCTGTGGAGGTCAGAAGAGGCTATCAGATCCCCTGGGACTTGTGTTACAGGCAGTTGTTAGCTGCCATGTGGGTGCTGGGATTCGAACCTAGGTCTTCTACAAGAATGACCAGTGTTCTTAACCACTAAACCATCTCTCCAGCCCCAGATTAAATATTCTTAAGGTGAAAAATGAAGCCATAAAAGTTCTGGGAAAAAAAAAATGAGAGAAACTTTTTATTTCACATACATATACTTTATATAAAATGATTTTTTTGTGATCTTAGAACAGATAAAGACTTTCTAAAGATAGTATAAAAATGCAGAAGCCCTAAAATAAATATGAATAAATTGGTCTGCATTAAGGGAAAAAAAAAATCTATGTAAAAAAACAGTCAAAAGACCAATGAGTATTTACTACCCACAGCACAGACAAAAAGTTCAAAGGCTTTTGCATTTGAATAGCTCATAAAAATCATTAAGAAAAATTCAGCCAGAACAAAATCAAAGAACAATAGGTGAGCAGGCAAATATGAATACAGGATTCACAGAAACAAAAGAATTCTTGAACATGTGAAAAAGAAACAAACTTACTCATAAAAAGAAATGCAAATTAAATACAATTTGTAGCTAAGAGAGTGGTGGCTCACACCAGTAATCCTAGCACTCAGCAGTCTGAGGCAGGAGGATCACCCTAAATTTGCGGGCAGCCTAATCTGTGTGATGTGTTCTGGGCCAGCCAGGCCTACATAGGAAGACTGTTTCAACATATAATAATGCAATTTGGGATAGCTGTTCCTATAAAGGCAGACACAGCACAGAGCTGCTGTAGTGAATTTGTCCTCTCCCTTTCTCCACTCCTTGTGTGAACACCATCCTGCTCCTATCAGTCTCTAGCCTGTGTTCTATACTGAGCAACATCTAAGTTGCAGAGTTATAATGGGGAAATGATTAAGTTGATGTAGAAATTGCCAAACGATCTGTGATCATCAAGCCCTTGTTGGAAGATTTGGGGATGGATGATGAAGGAAAAAGTCAGTCAGGGTTGAAGAGTGCTCAGCTGGTAAGAGCACTTGCTGTTCTTCCAGAGGACCCTGGTCTGGTTCCCAATACCCATGTCTGATAGCTCACAACCACCTTTAACTCCATCTTCAGAGGATCCAGTGCCCTCTTCTGACTTTTGCAGGTACCCACATACACGTGGCACTCTCGAATACTCAGTCACACACATGCATATAAATAATTTTTTAAAAGAAGGTCATTCAAGGGGCACCCTTACCACAGAGGTGGCCTCCTTCCTCCCAAAAACAATGAGAACAAAGAAAAGTAACCATGATATTCCTGTTTAGGATGAAGCTCTCCTGAAAGTTGACCAAGGACACTTTTCCAATTTGTTCTGTCTGAAAACTACCTAGACACCAAATGGTGGCTTGACCTTCCAAAACTGTTGTCTCGATGATGAAGAGGAAAATGTCTGAGGAGACTCACAAAATAGTCAATATCAAGAATTTCTCTCCTGGGGCCAGCAAGACCCAGCAGTTGAAGTGCTTGCTGCCCAACCCTGATGATCTGACATAGACCCTTGGAACCCGCAAGATCAAAAGAAAAACCTAACTCCTGAAAGCTGTCATCTTATCTACACACACACACAACAAATAAATAAAAATAAATAATAAATACTTTTTGTAAATGTCTGTCCCAAAGAGAAGGAAGGCCTTGCACACAAAGAGAAGCAGCAGTGTGAAAAGCAGTGTGACCTCATACCTGATACTGTAAAAATGTAGATTGTTCCCAACGTTAGGTGACTGTGGATGTTCAACAGACTTAGACAGATGCAGTGCCGTTGCATTAGCATAGCACTATCTGCATCACATGTGCAGTTCCAGTAGGTTCCAAACCATGGCTGCATTTCTCCAAATAAGAGCAAAAGTTTATTCTTTAATCTGAATAAAACTGAACCACAGAATCTCCATGGAAAGTGTCATTTCTAGGTTTCCTTCTTTCTGTGAAGCACTTTCTGCTTAGTTTATCCAGTGAATTTTGAAAAGCTGGCATTATAAGCTGAAGAATCTGCAAAAGGGGAGTGGGCTTAGTCAGTAAGCTGTTTGCTGTGCATGCATGATGACCTGAGTTCAATTCCTAGCACCCACAGAAAAAGCTGGGCATCATGATGCCCACCTATAATCCCAGTACTGGGAAGGCAGAGACAGGAGGATCCCTGGGGTTTGCTGACCAGCCAGTCTAGCTGAATCCAGAAGCTCCAGGTTCAGTGACTCTGTCTTAAGAGAGCAATTGAGGATGACACCAATGTCAACTTCTGGTCTTTACATGCATGCACACACATGCACACACACATATGAATGTGTACATACTCAACAAAGCTTTATGAAATAGAGTTTAAAGATATGATTTTTATTCACAAGTCATAATGAAGAAAAAAGTGACTTGAAGGTAACCTTCTGAGTGAATTGTTGGGATGTATCCAGCCTCTCAGAGTCCCAAAGCACGGTTCCTACTGATTAGCTTGGATGTAGCTGAGCTCTCATAATTGGACCTTTGGACTTGCCTTTTCTTTTTAATTTTTAATCTTCTCTGCTTTAAATATGTTGCTTAGAGACGCGGTTACTAACCAGTTTGTGGAAGTTTTTTTGAGAGGAGGATGTAGCTAGACAGTTTGTTCAGCTTTTCAATTTAAAAAGACAACTCACACACTTTCTAAAAATAAAATTGAGGGGGGGTAGCTGCAGAGATGGCTCAGCAAAGAGCACAGCTGCTTTTGCAGAGGACCCTGGTTCAGTTTCCAGCACCCACATAGCACCTAACAATCATCAGTAACTCCAGTTCCAGGGAATTCAACACTCTCTTCTGGCCTCCATGGTCATTGCACACATGGGTGTACTTACATACATGCAGGCAATTCATACACATAAAATTAAAATAAAATAAAATTTTAAAAATTAAAAGCCACATGTAAAAGAAACCAAATTGACAAAACACCTCATGTTGGAAAGAATGATGGGAAATTAGTTCTCTGGTGTATTACTGGTAGACATGGAATTGCCCTTTTGAAGGGCAACTTCACAATATCCACACAAATTACATAAACAGAATGCAACGCCATCACTAGGAATTTAAACAGCAAATATCTTCACACAATTAAAAAATGAGGTGCGGTTTTCAACTGAGCATTGTTTATAGTAACAAGAGATCGGGAATAACTTTTTAACACCCGTCAACAGATGACTAGTTAAATAGATTATTATTGCCATTCCAGAAAATATTACACTGCTCATTGAAGAATATGTCAGCCAATATACCCTGATATGGACCTATCTGGCGAATGTGGAGTAAGTAAAAAATACTGAAGTGAATAACATTTTAGAGGAAGAGAAAAAGAAGAGAAGAAACATCGAGGAAGAAAAATGTGTGTGCATGTGTGTGTGAGTGTGTGTGTGTGTGTGTGTGTGTGTGTGTGCACTTAAACTAGCTCTGTAAGAGTTACAAAGAAACCTGGAGAACAGCTGCCTCTGGGCCTCTAAAGAGGAAGTGCGTGAGTGGGCTGCAGAAATGAGAGGGACACTTGTTTGGGGCTGTCTACTTGGTACCATTTTACTTTTGTGACTTTTAAATTATAATTGTAAAACAGAATTGGAAATGGTTCAGTAGGAAAACAGCTTTAGGCACAAGTATGAGGACTAGAGTTCAGCTCCCCCACACCTATGTAAGTGTGGGACTGGTGTGGGGGCCCACCAGTAGTCTCAGCAATCTAGAGGCAGAGGTAGATTCCTGGAGCAAGTCTGCATTCAAATGAAAGACCCTGCCTCAAAATATAAGGTACAGAACACCTGAGGAAGACCCCTGATTTTGAACTCTGGTCTCTGCACACATGTGAACCCCAAACACATGTGCATCCACACACATATGGACATGCATACACATGCAAATATACACATGCCATACATACACATGCAAAAAGCAGAAAAAGATTAACTGCAATATTATTAGTTGATGAAGACGATAGTCTTGGAACTGGAGAGATGGCTCAGGGGTTAAAACACTTGCTGCTCTTGCAAAGGACCCAGGTTCCATTGCCAGCTCCCACTTGGTGGCTAACAATTGTCCATATCTCCAGCTCCAGGGGGTCCAGTGCCCTCTTCTGGCCTCTGCAACATTGTACACACAGATGCACTTACATACATGCGTGCAAAACATTCATACACACATAAAAGAAGACTATAGTCTCATAAAACTTTAATGATGTTAAAATCAAAACAAACCTGCTTCCATTTGGCATCCCTGCCCAGTCCACTGAAAATGTCATCATTAAGGTTTTCGCTGAGTTTTTGGAGACTAGGTAAGTCTTGCTCAGCTTCCCTACGGTGTGTTTGAAACAGTACTGCCTTCTCTAGTTTTGTGTCCTATTGGTAAAATTAGTCTCTGCACCATTTGTAGTCTAATACTTTAGGTAGCAAGGGGTGGGATGCCAAATCAAATTAGGAAAGGCTGTTGGAGAAGCCTGGATTGTGTCAGAGGTTGGAGAGAGATACGATCCCAGAGCTCAGGAAGGGCAAGGCTGTGGCTGGACTTCAGGAGTCACTGGACCAGTCTGGAGCCCTTGATATTCTTCATCTTAGGTCTGCATCCCTCTGAAAGGTTGCCATCTGTCTCACTCCCTGCCACTGACTTCTGCATGGTAGAAAAGTGGGCAATTAACCCTGAGCTTTGCATCTTATACTTCAGGCACACCAAGAAGACTGGCCTTTCTTGCTCTTTCAGTCTTGAAATCCTCAAGGATACATCTGGTCCTTAGCTCTCCTTCAGCTCCAGCTCCTGGTGTTAGCAGTTGATGCCAGAACCTCATGATTTGCCCTACAGCTGTGGCTTGTGGAAACACCTCCACCTTCTCCCCCAAACAGAGAAGGGTTCTGCAGGCACCTGGAAGAGTCAGGTCTCAAGGGAATTTCAAAACTGGGTGCACGAGGTCTAGATAGTTGCCACGGGAGATCTAGATGCAGCTCCAAGGTTTGCCTACATGCCATCTTCCTCTCCAGGAAGAAAGACTTTGAGTTCTAAGGGTGAACAGAGGCATGCCTTCCTGGGATCTGGTTGTGTGAGTTTCTGGGACTGAGACTGGATCCTGAAATGTGGGGCTCAGGCTCTGTCCCTTCAGAGGACCTGAGAACACTCTTCTGTTGGAGACAGGGCAGACAAAACACTATCCTGTCCATCCCCAGGCCAGAGTATGTAAGTGCTGCGGTTATATACTGGAATGAAATAGTCTAGTCTTCAGCTCTGCTGGAGTCAGCTGCCTACCCCTGGATAAACCACCTGCCTGCACTGAAGAAGGCACTTTGGCTCTACTGGGGTCCAGAGCACACCAGGCTAGACTAAGGGAGGCTTGTCACTCTTCTGCTGGCTCTGGGATATTATGAGTTGTTTATTTGATTTGCCCCTCTCCTCTCCCTACACCCAGACTGAGTCCTGTAGAAGAAGTATCTTTTATCTTTTCATGCCATTATTTCTAGGACATAGCTGATACATACTTTGTGAGAAGGAGAGAGACAAGGAGAGACAGGTAAGCCAGCAAATGGAGAAAGACTAATTTTTTCCATTAATCACTTTGGCAGTTTTCTGGTGAGGTAAAGCTATCGAAATTGCCACAAGGGGGCGCTAGGGTTCCACACAGGCTATTTGCAGTAAGAAAAGCCAAATCCAACTTTAAATCTACCTGGACTGGAACCGTCAGATGCCTGCTTGAGTGAGCCAAGAAAGATGATTTGAAATGAGGATGATGGGGTATATTAATACAAGCAGGATATGCACTGTGAAGAGATGAATGATGACTTTGAAGGACATCTGATAGAAAAGAATTTCCCTCTACCTTTGGACAACATCCCAAACCCTGTCCCAGAGCTACACATTCAAACAATAGCATATTGGTCCAGACAGCCTTCTCCTCTAGGTCAGCAAAACATTCGTGCTCATCATAGTGGGTTATCAGTCCACCTGCAATATCTCTCCCCAGTAAGTTCTGTTTCTCATACTAGATAGATTACAACTGTCACAAACATTATTACCATCTGGCCCCTTCCTCCCAAGAGGTCACTAAAACCTTCATTCCAGACCTTTAAACCCTAGATATCTGTGTAGGCAGGCATAAAACAAACAAACAAACAAACAAAAAAAAAAACCTTTTACATTTCAAATATATAACTACTGTGAGGGACCAGGAGTGTAACCATGGAAACAGGAGCATGAGTGTAACCATGGAGACCCACTTAAACCAGCTAGGCCATTATCATCTAGAATCTGGTGGGCTCTGGCTGCTTTAAAGACAACTAACCCTGGTTAAGATGGTCAAGTGATGTCAGTTGTTTATGTCAGTGTTTTGTAGGCATGTATCAGTAATGGCTAGATACTGCCAATATTTAAAAAGGTTAGGAAGAAAACATTTCTGATACACCAATTTTTCTTTCCTTTCTTTCTTTCTTTCTTTCTTTCTTTCTTTCTTTCTTTCTTTCTTTCTTTCTTTCTTTCAAGTCTGAGTCTCATGTATCTCAGGCTCACCTTAAATTCACTATGTAGCTAAGGATGACCTTGAACTTCTGATCCTCCTGCCTCTATCTCCCAGAGGCGAGGATTACAAATGTGAGCTACCACACCCAGTTTATTAGTGCTGGGAATGAAACACAGGGCTTTTTGGGTGTTAAGCAAGGACTTTACCAACTCAGCTATATCCCCAGCTCTGTGCACCAATTTCTAAAATATTTCAATCTTTCTCCCCTGCCCTCCTACCACCACACCTCGAGTCATCACTTTGTCATTCATTATTCATTCAGCAGACATAGGCTAATCACTTTGCTGAGCTGAGCACACCGTCTCTGTGTCCCAGGTATGTCCCATAAGATTCAATGATGAGGCAGGTTTTTGAAGAAGGTATAGGTGCACACCTTTAATCCCAGCACTCGGGAGGCAGAGGCAGCCGGATCTTTGTGAGTTGGAGGCCAGCCTGGTCTACATAGTGAGTTCCAGGCCAGCTGGGGCTACAGGGAGACCCTGTCTCAAAAAGACCAAAAATAAAAATAGAAAATTAAAAAAAACACTTTGTTGCCAGAATGTGTCAGAATTTGGCTTTGTACTTCCAGTAAGTGAGACGAGCTTTGAATAAGCCTTTTGCCTGTTTTCCTTTGCTTATTTATTGCTTTTGTGTTGCTGTTTCACAGCGTATATGAAGGGTTGATGTGGAAGGGCTTTGCCCATAGTAGACAACTACTCTACCATGGAACCACACCCCTAGTCACGTTTTTCTACTTTGTGAAGGAAGCTTCACTCTTCTCACATCACTGCAGTGCTTTACAAAGTCAGATTTTTCTGTGCCGCCCCCTTTCTTCCCTTCCTTTCCTGTGTGCATCACAACCTCCTGATCCTCTTGTAACTACAGCTTCAAAGGCCTGGAGGACATTTTGGTTTGCGAGCTGCTGCATGCTGAGTTTTGTGCCTCAGTGAGGTTGAAAGGCAGAGCACATAGTCAAATCGCCTGTGCCTGCCACTTAGCAGTGTGCCACTTGAGGCAGGTTATTGGCCATCTCCAAATCTCCCATTTCCTCATCTGTGAGAAGGAAATCAACCCTCTCTCTGGGTTATTCACTGATAACTTCACCCAGCTGTGGAGAGTTAGATGTGCAATTTTATCTCCTGCCCCTATCTGCCCCTCCGCCATCCTCTTCCATGTTCTCAGCCCTTTCTCCTTTTATTCAATAGCTGGTCCAAATGTTTACCACCTTTGGCCACTCCACTGAAACCCTTGGGAACCACAGAAAATGGCTGTGACAGCTCATTTTGATTGTCAACTTGGTAAGATTTAGAATCAAGGTGGAAGCAAACCTCTGGGCATGTCTGTAAGGAAGTTTCTAGATTGGGGTCTTTGAGGTGGAAGACCCACTTGATGGGTGGGGGGTCAGGCTGAATGAAAAGGAGAAAGCAAGCTGAGCACCATTATTCATCACTCTCTGCTTCCTGACTAGATGCACTGACTAGCTGCCTCACAGTCCCACTGCCACACCTTCCCTACCCTGATGGACTGTACCTTCAAACTGAGACAGAACAAACTCCTCTTTCCTTAAATGCTTTTTGTCAGGAATTTGTAATAAAAGTAATGGAGAAAAGTAACTTAAGATGATGGTGATGGGGAGGAAGATGTGACCAACACTTGTATGATGCTTATTCTGTACCATCCCTGCCCCAAGTATCTCAGAGCTGTAAGTCATCGAATTCTTAAAACCCAGCGAGAATTATTATCTCCATCAAACAGATAAGGAAATGGAGGTACTTCATGTTTATGACCTTCCAAGATTTTAAGCTGTAGAATGGAAGGGAGAGAATTTGAACCCTGGCTATGTTTTCCAAGTCTGCTATCCACCACCATGCATTAATCACCTTCTTCCAAGTGACAGTGTTTCCTGGTACACCACAGATATGGTCCAGTGGTGTGAACTGTTCCAATGTCTCCTGCTCAACCTCTACTGTCTCCACTAACCAACACCTCCATCAGCCCTGTTCCAGAGAGAAAAGGACCAGCTTCCTCCCTGGCTGTGACAAGTCCCTTGCTCCCTCTGTTATTCCCATTCCCTTCTTCTGACGCCCGTCTTTTCTCTCATTTGGCACCTTCCACTTAGCATGTGAGCATATCCAAGCTGGCCCTATATGTCCTATACCCCAATTTACATGCTGAGGATTAAACTCAGGACCTCAAGTAGGGACTGGAGATGTGACTCAGTGGTTAAGAGCACTGGCTGTTCTTGCAGAGGACCCAGGTTCAATTCCCAGCACCCACATAGCAGCTAACAACTGTCTGAAACTCTTTGATGGCCTCTTCTTTCCTCCTAGGGCATTGCATGACACAGGTGAACTTACCTACATGCCTGCAATACACGTGTACACATAAAATAAAAAAAATAATAAATAAATTATATATATATATACATATATATAAAAGAGCACTGGCTACTCTTGCAGAAGACCCAGGTTTGATTTCCAGTACCCACATGGTGACTAACACCTGTCCATCCAGTTCCAGGGGATCCAATGCCCTCTTCTGACCTCTGCTGGCACTGCATGATGGGAGTGCACTTACACACATGCAGACAATACACTCATTCACATAAATAAAAATAATAAAATATTTTAAATAAATAAACTCACTACCTCAAGCAGGCTAAGCAAGTGCTATGCCACTGAGCCACACCCCCATCTTTAACCCATGTTTTTCTTTTCTTTCTTTCTTCATTTTTTTGGGACAGGGTTTCATGTATTCCAGCCTGGCCTCAAATTCAGTACATAGCTGAAGATAACCTTGCACTTCTGACCTTCCTGCCTCCATTTCCCCAGTGTTAGGATGACAGGAGGCACCATCACACCAAGTTTATGTGGTGCTGGAGCTAGAACGCAGATCTTTCTGCATGTTAGGCAAGCACGCCACTGAATTATACCTGTGGCTTCTACTTTACTTTTTTTTTTTTTTTAAATGTATATATCTGTGTGTGGTATGTGCACATGAGTGCAGGTGCCAAGGAGGACAAAAGAGGAAGTTGGACCCCCTGGAGTTACAGATGAGTCTCCCAGCATGGGTGCTGAGAACCGAAATCGAGTCATCTGCAAGAGCCATCTCTCCAGCCCTACTTTACCTTTTAGAAGACTATTTGACTCTCTGCTTGTCATCCTCAGCTTTCCTCAGGCAAATGCCTGGCTTGCGCACGTATCAGACTCTGAACAGGATCCTCAGCATTACAAGAGAAAAAAAGTAAGAGTCTCTGTGCTTCTCTCTAGCCTCTGCTCCCCCCTTGGCTCTCGCCCTTCTGCAGTCTGGCTTCCTGACTACTGCAACTGTTGGCCTGGGAGCTCATTAAGTGGCTCCCCCTCTCTGCAGTGTTTACCTCTGCTGGTGCCTTGCTCCACTCTAAAACTGTCACCTTCTTTGGCATGACCCTCTGTTCCTTCTCCCTCTGGCTTTTCCTTCTGGCTCTTCTCACTGACCAGATCTTACATTTGGGTGTTCCCTTTGGGGGTCCTTGACCTGCTTTTCTACTCCCTGGGGGCCACCAGGATCATGTAAGTAGCTGTATGGCATAATAAAGAACTGGGCCCAGTTCAGGCCACCTGCCATAAGGAATGGGGAAAGGGCTTCTGCATATGTGATGGCCCAGTGCATGTGGCAATGACAACCTGCTGAGAGATGATCTGCCCAGAGACAGACTGCCATTGGATATCGTAGGCCGGCGTGGGAAACCATGATTGGCTAACCAACCCCTGATAACCCCAAATGCTTCCCAGAATAAACGAGTCTGCAGCAGCTTGCCCTCTGCTTGCTTTCACCTGACTCCCGGTGTCTGTGTCATGACTCTGTGCCTTTCACTCCCATATCGGCAGGAACCCTGTGTCCCCCTCTGGCTGGCTCCAGGGGAGGACAGTAACAAGTAGCACTACCTAGACCTCCCCCCTTTTCCAAAGAGAGCCACACTCCAGATGAAAATGATGATTCATCCTCTCCAGATGGTCTCCTCATCCTCAACTCATCCTCTACATCCACGTAGGAGCCCATATCACAAAACCCAAGGTCATGCTCCTGTCACATCTCCCTGGCCCACATCAGCACATACCTTAAACACCTATTATTTCTAGAAGTCCCTTGTCCCCCCACCCTGTCTTAGTCCAAGCCTTCATCTCTACTTAATATCTTCAAATATTAAAGTCACCTCCTTGCCAACCTCCCTCCTTAAACCCCAACCCCAGTGAAACCATTGAGATCTTTCTATAATACTTTTCACAAAACTCCTCAAAGATCTTCAATGCAAACATAATGAAAATGACTCCCTGGCATAACAAGAAAGCGCCTGTATGATTTGGCTGCACGTCCTTCTCCAGCCTCATATGTTGCCTCCCCAGCCCTCAGCCTTTCTGACAGACTCAGTGGCTGCAAGCCTGGACTTGATGTAATGGTCCCAAGCATTTCTCTCTCTCTTCCCCACAGACATTTTCCATTCCTGCTTTCTGGAACTGCTTCCTCAGTTTGTTCACAAAGCAGTCTCCTCATGCATGTTCCCTACTTCCTCTTTGCCTCCATTCATCCCCTTCCACCCTCATGGACCTGATTTGCTTTGGGCTTTCTACACTCACCTCCAATCATCTCTTAGTGGACTAGAGCTGCTTGACTGGTCTATTTCCATCCTAAACTCAGCAGCTCTTTAAGGGCAAGCACTGCTAATTTATTGTGCTTGGAATTCATGTAACCCGCCCCCAACTGCCCAATCAAATGTCTTCATGACAGTAGACATCCGTTGAGTATTAGGTTAAGACTACTGTTATCAAGGGATGGTGGAGAAACTGCCTTGGCTATTAGCACTTTCTATCCTTTCCATCACTCCTCTCAGAAAGCATGTACTGAATGCTGGTAGTAGCTTAACAATGTGACTCACCACATAGAAACTCAGAACCACAGGGGTGCATCCATCATAGTACATCCCATGTGTATGGCATACACATGTCGGCACACAGACCTCACCAATATCTACACCAGATGACCACTGCACTAAATGATCTCTAAGGTTTCTTCACATGCAGACATTTTGTGCATGGAGACATTAAACCAAGACATGCCATCAAATCCATCAGCACATGAGGGCCTGTGGTATGCAAGCTGCCATACTAAATCCATGAACACACCAATGTTTAGGTCAAAGACATATACAATGGAAGATCATTTGGGTATAAGACTGGAGAGAGTGAGAGAGTACTCATTCAATTAGCACATGGCTTTTTTTTTTTTTTTTGGTCTTTTTGAGACAGGGTCTCCCTATAGCCCCAGCTGTCCTGGAACTCACTATGTAGACCAGGCTGGCGTTGAACTCACAGAGATCCGCCTGCCTCTGCCTCCCAAGTGCTGGGACTACAGGCGTGCGCCACCACGCCCAGCTAGCACATGGCTTTTTGCCAGAGTCTATGTCAGGTGCTAGAATATAGGACTCTCCATCCTAGTTGTCTTTAACTGTCAACTTGACACAGCTTGGAGTCACCTAAGAAGGGAATCTCAATAGAGGGATTGCTCAGATGAAATTGACCTATGGGCATGTCTGTGAGAGATTGTCTTGATTGTTCTTTGAAATAGGAAGGCCCAGTTGCTGTAGGCAATACCATTTCCTGGGCAGATGGTCCTGATCTATATAAAGAAGGTAATGAGCAGGAGCCAGAGTGAGTGCGTCAGTAAACAGCATCCCTCCGTTCTTCCTGCTTTAGTTCCTGCTCAGTCTTCCCTCAGTGATGGACTGTGACCTGAAAGTACAAGCCAAATAAACCCTTTCCTACCCTACTTTGTTTTTGGTCAGAGTGTTTTATCACAGCAGCAGAATGCCCAGAGAGGCAGACAGGTATCCAGCTCTGACACACAAAGATCAGGGCAAAGGCTGTGGAGATCTCAGTCAACACAGTTCTTGCCGGCAAGCATGAAAACCTGAGTTCAATCCTCAGATCCCATATTAAAAACAACAACAACAACAAAAACCCAGAACATAGTGTCTCCAGTATATGATCCCAGTTCTCGGGAGGTAGAGACAGGCAGAAGCCTGGGCTCTCTGGCCAGCCAGCCTAGCCTAGTTGAGGAGCTTCAAGTCAACCAGAGACCTTACCTGAAAAATAAGGTGGACGGCATTCCTGAGGAACAACACCCTCTGGCCTCCATATGCATGCACATACCTACATATACAAATGAAAAATACATTTTAAAACGTCAAGGAAAGCGCATGGGGTGACTTCTCCCTAGCAAGGGAGAACAGAAAGGAGTACAGTTCTCAGCAGATTTCCCAGTCCTGATGTTTGGTCTGGTTCTTGAGGGACTAATGGACTTTTTCGGGTCCAGAAGGGAGAGTTCCACAGCGAGGAACAACATGAACAGAAGTGTACAAGGCTTGAAGCTGAGGTACCTAGGAAACCATTGATTTTTTTTTTCCAGGTCACAAACAGCAACAGCTGAGCCACACTCAGCACTCCATATGTCACTACAGAATCCTGCTTCTGGGTAGTAATGAGTGGCCCTAGGTGGCTCTCTACCCCCAGGCAATCTTTCATCATCAGCAGAAATAACTAATATCTGTTAAAATCATTTACAAGCATCCATAGGTAATTGACATCCACAGCCTTACTCAGGCAGCCCACCTGCCTCTCTTCCTTAGTAGTGAGAATTACGATTTTTCAGCAGTTTTTTCTCAATGTAGGGGATGGAACCCAGGGCCTGACCCATGCTAGGTAAGTGTTCTATTGTCAACCTACACCTGCAGCAAGGAGTAGGATTTCTAGGACCTGTTGATGACCACAAAGAATTGGGGCCTTTATGAACCCTTCCCTCATTCCCTGCTTGTTCCCTGACATCATTAGATGACGTGCATGGCTACCCTGTCTTCACCAGTCTGCCATCTTAGTGGCATTCTATGGACTATGCGCCCTCATTTATTCCCCTGAGGCTGGGAAGTCTGTGTGATTTTGGGTCACTTGGCTCTTCCCTGCAGAGGTCACTATCATGGAGAGACCCCTTCCTCTACTTTGTCAAGTTGTTCATCTAAGCTCTAAATTAAAAAAAAAAAAGATTCTTATTTTATGTGTATGAGTGTTTTGCTTGCATGTATATAAGTGTACCATATGCATGCAATGCCCACAGAGCCCAAAATAGGGCATCAGATCCTCTGGAACTGGAGTTACAAATGGTTGTTAGTGGTCATGTGGATGCTAGGATCTTTGCAAGAGCAAGTGTTCTTAAACACCAAGCCACCTCTTGAGCCCCCTGTTTTGTTTTGCTTTTGTTTTGATTTTAAAAAGGATTTTACTTTTTATTATGTGTGTCTACCATGTGTGTGTGTGTGTGTGTGTGTGTGTGTGTGTGTGTGTGTGCCCGCAGAGGCCAGAAAGAGGGCATTGGACTTTGGAAGCTGGAGTTTCAGGTGGTTGTAAGCCACCTGACCTTGGTGCTGGGAACTGAACTTAGGTCCTTTGAGAGAGCAGGAAGCACTCTTAACCAGTGAGCCATCTTTCCAGCCCCCTAAGTTCTAGGTTTTACTGCACCACACTGGAGTCAGGGAACACTTCCCTTCATCCAACCAAGATGAAATGTGATGAACAGGAGAGACTGAAATTCCAAGGAGCCAAAAGTGCACAGGCACCAAGCAATACAAATGGCAACTGGTCCCTAGGAAGCCCATTAATCACGCTGCCAGGCTGGCTGTGACAACCCAGAGTGGCTCTGAGAGCAGCCTGGTCCAATTTTCCTCAAGAAGGGTTCCCCCGTCCTCACATTGTTATATACTGCCAGAAACAATTCAGCTGACTTTCTCTCCTCTCTCCTCTTGTTTTTCCTCCCTGCAATTCCACACATTTGAGAGCTTTTACATTTCTTACTCATAGGCTTTAAATGCAAGTAGCAAAGTGACTGTCATAATTAAGGAGCAAAAGAATCCATCAGAAGTGATGGCTTTTTGGACAGCAGGACTGGGGATTTAGTTAGGCTGAGGTCCTGTAGCCAGGAGCTGTGTCCACGCGCCAAGGTAAGATTGTAAGAACACCACTGTTGCTACAGGCACCAGACCCTAGGTTCTATCAACACTAGACACTGGACATGGCCACAGTGAATGCTATCCTTAAGCACCAGAGTGGGCACTGTATGGCACTTGATTCTTCCAAACACCTGTTTTCTGGTCACAGTTATAGTGCGTGTGACTATCCTATGGGACCTTGCTTTTGTTCAAAGGAGGCTGGGAAAGCAAGAATCTGGTATTTTCTGATTCTATGAGAAAGTTCAAAAGCTAAACAATCACTGCAACCAGCACGCTCTCCCAGAGCCCCACTCCCCAGATTATTATTCTACTACAGTCATCCCTCTGTGTCAGAGAGGGAGGGACTAGTTAACAAAGTCTGTGAGTGTTCATGTCACCTACATATATATAAAATGGTGTGATATTTGGTTTTTGTTTTTAAATATTTTATTTATTATTTTTATTTATGTGTATGAGTGTATTGCCTATACCCATGTAAGTGCACCACATGTGTCATGCAATGCCGCAAAGGCCAGAAGAGGGCATCAGATTCCCTGAAACTGAAGTCACTGATGGTTCGTTAGCTGCCATGTGAGTGCTGGGAATCAAACCCAGGTCCTCTGCAAGAGCAGACAGTGCTCTTAACCGCTGAGCCATCTCTCCAGTCGCATGGTGTGATATTTGTATATACTCTCCATACAGCCTCCCATATACTTTAAACCATCTCTGGATTACTTACAGAACCCAATACTATGTAAATGCTATGTAAACAGTCATTAAACTATATTGTTCAGAGGAAATGATACCAAATGTAACATGGCTGGTATAGATGTAGAATCCATGTATATGAAACTCCTGTGTATAAAGGGCCAACTCTGTGTACTGGTACTTGTCTAGTTATCCTACCACAGTGAAGATTACCAGGTTAAAAAATGCAAAATGTCCAATTACATTTTAATTTGAGATAAACAGTGATTAAAAAATATAAATATGGCGCTGGAGAGATGGCTCAGTGGTTAAGAACACTGGTTGTTCTTGCAGAAGACCCGGATTTGTTCTTGCAGAAGACCCACATGGCAGCTAACAACTGCCCGTAACTCCAGTCCCAGGGGAGCCATCCCACGGGATCCGATAGCCTCTTCTGACCTCCTCGGGCACTGCATGACACGGATGCACTTACCTACCTGCAGTCAATACATGCATACACATAAAATAAAAATAATAAATAAAATTAAAAAAATATAAACATATCCTGTGCAATACTTGAAACAAATACTAAAAAATATCATGTGTTTATCTAAAATTCAAATGTAACTGGTTATACTGTACCTTGAATGACAGCCCTTATATACAGGGTTTTTCTAGTTTTTATTCATGTGCTGATTTTTGTTTTGTTTATTTTGTTTTGTCTCATGTAGCTCAATCTGGCCTTGCACTTATTATGTAGCAAAGAATGGCTTTGAACTGATCCTCCTGCCTCACAGGCCGAGTCCTAGGGCAA
Source organism: Nannospalax galili (assembly GCF_000622305.1). Lineage (NCBI taxonomy): Eukaryota > Metazoa > Chordata > Mammalia > Rodentia > Spalacidae > Nannospalax > Nannospalax galili. The sequence continues at coordinate 1,183,951 of NW_008328607.1, forward strand.
CAGAGGTACACACCCACATCCAGTTTATGAGAAGTGCTGGGGAATCAAGCCTCGGACTTGATGCGTGCTAGGCAAGCACTCTACCAACTGAGCTGCATCACTGGACCCTTAAGGGGATTATTATGTACTCTACTACACAGCTATATATTGTCCTGGGTCCTGGTTTCTGAGCATGCTAAAAATGGCTCATGTGCAAAATTCTTATTCACGACAGTAGCCTGAATGGCTGCCTGATCCTGGTTTTGAATGCCCCAAACCAGAACTTACCAAGTCCTTCTGTCTGTTTTCTCCGGCACTGTGTTCTCATCTCCACCAATCAGACACAGGCCTAGAGCTAACCAAGGTAAAGTCATGTCCTTGAAAAAGCAAAGGCGAGAAGCACATTAAAATTTAAAAACCGATTACCTAGATGCAATAGCAAAAAGGAAAGTAAGCAGTGCAGAAAGATTTTATGAATTTTTTATACTGGCTCTCCAAATTCTAAGACCTCAAGTTTACTATGACTCACACTTAGCAGGGTTCTCACAGGAGGTGGAACTATAAAGTAATGAAACTGATTTTCCTGTGTGTTATGTGGAAACGAGTCTCCATGAGTCAACACTGCTGCTCTCAGCTCCCACATCCCAGGCTAGGTCATTACCTGATTTCTGGCTGATCTGTTCCTTCCATGCAAAACAGCAAGCAATTTTCAAAGCCACCCATCTCAATATATGCAAAGCAACAATGTTCAAAGTCACCCGTATCAATATATCTTTAAATTTTTTGGCTTATTTATTTTTATGTGTATGAGTGTTTTGCATTCATGTATGTAAGTTCATCAATATGTGTGCAATGCCTGTAGAGGCCAGAAGAGGGCATTGGACCCCTGAAACTGGAGTCCTTTGCAAGAGCAGTCAGTGCTCTTAACTACTGAGCTGTCTCTCCAGCCCCCATCTCGATATATTATAGACAAGAGTGATCGGACTAGTTCCTCAAGTTTACTTAAAATCATAAATAATACAAAAGAGGCATACAACTTTGCCAAATTCTTATTAGGCACCACACGAAGACTTATTCACCAAGGTTTATGTGAGAAATAATTAGAGCTTTCCAAACCAAATTCAGCTTTCTCTGGGCAGTCAGATAAACCACAGTGGCATATTTCTAAGCCACAGAAAATAATTGGTGTCTTTTACAGTTAGTGTACATGTTGGAATAGATTTCATTAGCCAGCCTCATGTCTTTGAAAAGAGTATCACTTTACATTTCTAAACTTTAAAGAGATTCCTCAGACATTTTGGGGGCTTTGTGCTCTGTAATTCCTCCTCCCAGAAACATCTTCCTTGCTTCGTCTTGTCAATTCTTTCTCTTCAAACCATTTCCTCAGGAAAACATTGATTCCCTGAACCTTGACAACCCACGGTCCCTGACCAGATTAGGTCTCCTTGCTTTATGCTTTCGGATCTCACACTGTCATTCTTTCTGAGGTTTATAAGGAAATGGTTGTAGGGTTTGGAGAGTAATGTCTATCAGAGTCTGTCTTCTCTGACAAAGAAGTGTGAGTTGGGTGCATCACAACCAGAGACTACATTTCCCAGCCTCCCTTGAGGCTAACTCAGGTCATATGACTGGGATCTGGTGGTTGGGATGCAGGGGTGCAGCTCCCCCACCCCACCCCCTTTGATATTTCTAGGTCCAGAAACCTGGAAGGCGAATAAAACAGTGAACTGATGAAGGGATGGGAGTGCAGAGGGGGGTGGGGGTGAGGGGGGGAAGAAGCACAGGTATCCACCACCTTCCAGACACTAACCTAGTCTTCCATTCATTATCCAGATTGCAAACTTCAGAAGGAAACACAGATTCTGAGTCTGTTTGCAAAGCAGCCAACACAAATGCAGACTGAACCACAGGATCTGTTCACCACCCAACTCTGACTCACCAGAACACATGGCTTCTCCACCCAGTGAGCTGCTCCTCTATACTACAGCTTACTTCAAATGTCACAAGGCATAAGTAAACTTCTGCGAGGAGGGTGGAGCTCCCTTCCTGAGCTCCCTGAGTGAATAGAGAACCCTTTCCCCGCACACTTCTTCCCTCTCAGTGTCACATACATCTTTTTTTCTGGGTTTCTTGTAAGGTTTACAAGAGTGCTTTCATTCTTATTTTTGTAACTAAGTGATTTGGTTCCCAATATCCTAGTCAAGCACGCCACCTCTCAATCTCTTGCTTTCCAGGAAAGGAAGCCTATCATGATGATCAAGAGTCTTGATCTCTCTTGGAGGCCAGGATTGATTAAGGCTATCCTGTCCCTCCACCATTAACATTGAAGTGTCAGACATGATGGAGTCAAATTTTAAGAGCAGCCCTGATCTGAGGAAGTGAGTTGGCTTTGTTTGTTTGCATCTTGTTTTGTGTGTCTAAGACAGGGTCTCCCTATAGTCTCAGCTGGCCTAGAACTCTCTACATAGACCAGCCTGGCCTCCATTTCACAGAGATCTGCCTGTCTCTGCCCCCAGAGTTCTGGGATTAAAGGCCTGGGCCATCACACTTGGACTTGCTTTTGTTTTTACCGTAACTTTTTTTTTTTTTTAACTTAGATTGTTTTCAGGACTAGGTTGTTCCTCAGTGGTAGAACCACCAGCTTAGCATGCCCAGATTTATGCAGTGGTGGGGGTAGAACTCAGGGTTTCATGCATGCTAAGCAAACACTCTACCCACCCCACTGAACTACAACCCAGTCCTGAAAACATGTACTTTTTAAAAAAATATTTTATTTTTATTTTGTGTGTATGCGTGTATTACCTGCATGTAGGTGAGTGCACCCATGTCGTACAATGCCCTAGGAGGACAGAAGAGGCTGTCAGATCCCTGGAATTGGAGTTACGGACAGTTGTTAGTGGCCATGAGTGCTGGGATTCGAACCCAGGTCTTCTGCAAGAACAGCCAGTGTTCTTGACCACTGAGCCATCTCTCCAGCCCCACCCAGTATGTACTTTTTTAAAAAATATTTTTTTTTTAATTTTATGTGTACAAGTGTATTGCCTGCATGTGTGTAAGTGCACCCATGTTGTGCAATGCCCGCAGAGGTCAGAAGAGGGAGTCGAATCCCCTAGAAATGGAGTTAAAGATGACTGCCATGTGGGTGCCGGGAACCTGGGTTCTCTATAAGAGCCGTCAGTGCTCTTAACCATTGAGCCGCCTCTCCAGCCCCCCAAAACATGTACTTTTACATGAATGCATATCACATATGCTTTTGCTGTTGGGTGCAGTGCTTTCTTTTTCCTCTTTCTTCTTCCTGTCAACAGTGGCCATTTTCCCACCAACACATATGAGCGACAACATCCAAGAACTCTTTCTCTGTTTTTTTTTCATGCTCATGAAACCATATATATGGAGAATTGAAGGGTTGTTTTGAAGATTTTGGGGGGTTCTCTTTTGCCTTTACAAAAGTGAAAACGTATTATATACATTTACATCCACTTCCTCACATCTTTCTTTTTTCACTTAACAATACCTTTGGGATTCTTTCCAAGTCAATAGGTTTAGATTCAATTCATTTTTTTAAATGGATGGATAATAATTCATAGTGTTGATGTTATAAATTATTCAGTCATGGGCTCTGTTTCACAGCAAATACTGCTGCAATAACATCCATGGATATGTGTCTATGTGAACTAGTGGCTTTATCTCCATAGGACAGAGTCCCAGGCATGAGCTTGCTGGAGCAAAAGTCATACGAATTTTTAATTTTAATACATATTATCCCTCGAGCCATGCTTTTTTCCCCCTTGCATCCTATAATTCTCTTTCCTACTACATCTTTTCCCTCTTCTAGTTTCTATAATCAAAAGGCTAAAATGTGCCAGGTGTAGTGGTCCACACCTTTAGTCCCAGAACTCAGGAGGCAGAGGCAGGCAGATCTCTGTGAGTTCAAGGCCAGCCTGGTCTACATAATGAGTTCCAGGCCAGCTGGGGCTACTGGGAGACCCTGTCTCAAAAAAAGGCAAAAAAAAAAAAGGCTAAAATGTTTTAGATCAAATTTTATAAACTGAAATGTAAGCTATTTGTTCTGACCTATAAAAACATAACTATTAAAACATAAAGAAGTGCATTGTTTTAAAAGGCTCAACTGAAAGAAATCCTCTTCTGCAGGAGACCAGATTAAGAATGTGACTACAGGTGTGAAACCTGATGCCTATTTTTTCTTCCTCCTGCATTTAATCAAGATGCATGTTCTCAAACTCCCAAGCACTATGGCAACTGAATATTATCAGCAGAAAATTATATAACCCTCTGCCAGTGTTTCCCAGGCAATTCATTATATGAGTTACTGCTTTCCTGCTTTCCTGACCCCAAATCCCACGCTGAAGACCATTTATTAATTTCACAATTATCCATAGAGCCACAGCCATGTGGTGCTACTGGACTGGATGGTGGGCCAGGGGCAGTGAAAAAAATCTACAAGGGTCCTCTCACAGAGCTTGTCTTCTAGCTGAAGGAGAAAGTATTAAACAGTCATTTACACATGTATTTGCATAATGTTTGTTTATTGTGCTAGAAATTGAACCCAGGGCTTTGGACACATAGTCTTCCATGCTCTTCTCTAGCACCCAATGCATTTTGTTGCTATTATAGCAACTACGGAAAACAGGACATTTGCTTTCCTACCCATTTTTATGTGTATAGTTCAACAGTGTACAGTACATTCACACTGTTGCACAACTGTCTCCACTATTCATTTCTCCTATTACCAGACTGCTTCTGATCAACAAAACTGATGCTCTATACCCATTAAACAATAGCTCCCTGTTTCTCCCTTTACTCTTGTCGGCCACCATTCTTCTTTCTGTTTCTATGAATTTGATCACTCTGGGTAACATATAAGTGAAATCAGCTTTTGTTTGTTGTAACTAGTTTACTTGACTTAGCAGAATGTCCTCAGAGTTCATTGATGTTATAGCCTTTTTAAGGCTAAAACTCTCTTCTTATAAGAATATAACATTTTATTTTTATCCATTCATCTGTCAGTGGTCACGGGCTGGCTCCACCTTTTGGATATTTTAAATTTTTATATTTTTTCTTTTTCTTTTTCTTTTAAAGAGCTTTAAGATTCCAGGGCTAGAGAAACAGCTCAGCAGTTAAAAATACTGGTTGTTCTTGCAGAAGATCCGGGTTCAAATCCCAGCACCCACATGGCAGCTAACTGTCTGTAACTCCAGTCCCACGGGATCCAACAGCCTCTTCTGACCTCTGCGGACATTGCAGGACACAGGTGCACTTACCTACATGCAGGCAATACATGCATACACATAAAATAAAAATAAATAAATTTTTTTTAAGTTTAAAAAAAAGAGCTTTAAGATTCCATGCTACATTTATGGAATTAGCAAAGATCAGAAAACTACTTCTCCCACATAACTCTAAGCACACATTCCCAGACAGAGTAAATATGTTCTTGAATTGCTGGCTTAAAAATACAAACGTAGGGTGGTGAGATGGCTTAGCAGTTAAAGGCACTTGCCACACAAATCTGGCGATCTAAGTTCAATCTCTAGAACCCATATAAAGGTGGAAAGAAAGAGGATCAACTCTACAGAGATGTCCTGTGACCTCCACATGTATGTGTTAGCATGTACCCCTAACACATCATGTACATATACAATAATAACTAACAATTTATTTATATTTTTAAAAATATTTTATTTTTATTTTATGTGTATGCGTGTATTGCCTGCATGTACGTAAGTGCACCCGTGTCATGCAGTGCCCATGGTGGACAGAAGAAGAGGCTGTTGGAGCCCCTGGAACTGGAGTTATGGACAGTTGTTAGCTGTCATGTGGGTGCTGGGATTCGAACCCGGTCTTCTGCAAGAATAGTCAGTGTTCTTAACTGCTGAGCCGTCTCTCCAGCCCCCAATAACTAACAATTTAAAGATATATAAACCAGTACTTTTTCTCTAGCTATTCCCTTTCTTTCCTTGGATTTCCTAGATAGTGAGGCTGTGTATTTGTTACCTCAGAGCTGGTATGGCAGCACAAAAGGCCTCTCTCAGCCATTGTCACCTCATCGTGTGGGCACTTGAAGCTAGGAAACCAAATAGAACTTCAGCTATCCTGGGGCTAGAGAGATGACTCAGCAGTTATGGACACAGGTTGTTCTTGCAGAAGACCCAGGTTCGAATCCCAGCACCCACATGGCAGCTAACAACTGTCTGTAACTCTAGTCCCAGGGGATCCAACAGCTTCTTCTGACCTCCAAGAGCCTTGCACGACATGGGTGCACTTACCTACATGCAGGCAATACATACATATACATAAAATAAAAATGATAAATAAAATTTTTTAAAAAAGAACTTCAGCTATTCTTTTTAAATTTTTTTCTATTTTATGCGTATGAATGTATTGCCTGCATGTGTGTTAAGTGCACCTATGTCATGCATTGCCCATGGAGGTCAGAAGAGGGCTTCGAATCCCCTAGAGCTGGAGTTACAGATGGTTGTTAGCCACCATGTGGGTGCTGGGAATCAAACCCAGGTCCTCTGAAAAAACAGCCAGTTCTCTCAACCACTGAGCCATCTCTGCAGTCCCCAAATTTAAGATATCTTTAGAAAAACTTTTTGCTTATTATTTTATGAGGGAGGGGGGACTGCGTGCCAAGGCACATATGTAGACAGGACAGGACAACTTTGTGGAGTCAGGTTTCTCCTTCTACTTTTATGTGGGTTCCAGGGATCAGACTCAGGTTGCCAGGCTTATGTGGCAGGTCCCTTTACCCACTGAGCCATCTTGTGGCCTGCCCTTTAGGTATCTTAGCAGACATCCTCACAGGCATGTAATACTGAAGACATACTGAGTCCCAACACTTTCCCTTCTTTTCTTTCTTCCTTCAACTATTGAGCCATAGTCCTATAGAGCTATAGACTTGGTTCTATAGCTCTTAGTTTCCTAAGCTGATACTTTGACCATCATGACTGGATGGAATCTTGAGGTACAGTGTTACATGACTTGTTCACCTGAGCTCCAGTCCAAGGTCCCTACTCCTATACGCACAGCTAATGATTTCATTATAATGGCACTCATACTGTGAAAGAATAATCAAGATCTAGATAAACAGGACCTGGGTGGGAAAGGGGACCACAGGTGGTATGGTTAGGGACTCCTAAATCTGAACTGACATTTCAAATATGACTACGAAGGAACTCAAAGGCAGGTATGTTCCAGTCATGTCTTGTCTATAATGTTTCTAGCCCCTGATAACCCCATGCCTTCTCCACCCAAAAATATTCTTTTTTCTTTTTCATCTTTTTGAGACAGGGTCTCCCTATAGCTCCAGCTGGCCTGGAACTCACTATGTAGACCAGACTGGCCTTGAACTCACATAGATCTGCCTACCTCTGCCTCCCGAGTGCTGGGATTAAAGGCATGCGCCACCACGCCCAGTCTCCAAAAATATTCTCATCATTGCTTTGATACCTAAAAAACTTGCCTAGCCACATCCCCTTGTAGGAACCCATGTTGCTAATTATTAATATTGGTTGGGTTTTTTGTTTTGTTTTGTTTTGTTTTTCGTCTTTTTGAGACAGGGTCTCCCTGTAGCTCCAGCTGGCCTGGATTCACTATGGAATCCAGGCTGGCCTAGAACTCCCAGAGATCTGCCTGCTTTTGCCTCCTGAGTGCTGGGATTAAAGGCATGCACCACCACACCCAGCCTAATTATTAATGTTGTTGAGATGCCCAGAGATCCTTGTGGACATCATTGTTTCCTTTGAGTTTTATACCAAGAATCCTTGAAGTGCTTTAAGACATCATCTTGTTGTCTGCAGCGTGTGTAGAAAGCCTCTGAACATGTTCATGCAACACAACCAGGTCAATTCACAAACCTTTTTTCATAGTGGCCATAGTCCCTGACACTCTTTCTCCATACAAAAGATTCTCATGCTTAGAAGAAATTAAAGGGAAAATATTTTCCCACATCACTAATTACCCCATTTTTAAACAGAACAAGCACTTTTCCTATTTTTCTTTGAAACAGCTACCGTGGGCCAGATGGCACCCCTGGGGGTTTCAAGAGCATTTGTCACCAGAATAGGCTTTGTTCTTTTTCAAGGAAAATAAGTCTAAATTAAGGGCACCCTCAGATATTTTCCCCTGGTTAAAACAGGCAATACATTTGGTGATTAATTTCTCAATTCTCACTAAAGATTTTTTAGTTGTTGTAATTTTTTATTGAAACATGAATAAATTCCAATTTACTCTGAGCTTCAGACTCATTTATCCAATTACCTCTAAACAAAACCTGCTATGAACATCTCAGAATTGCCCCAAACTGAATTCTTGGTGTGTGTTCCTGGGAACTAAATCTCCAGGACATGTGTATGTTAGGTCCAAACTGAATTATTTTGTTGTTGCTGTTATTGTTGTTTGAGATGGTTTCACTCTGTAGCCCATGCTAACCTCGAACTTACAGCAGTCCTCTTAACTCAGCCTTGGAAATGCTGGGATTATAGGTGAGCCATGGTACCTGGCTCCGACACTGAATTCTTGCTCTTTCTCTTCAAATCTGCTTGGCCTCCTCCCACGTTAATAAACACCCACCCATTTGCTCTGTTTCTGAGCTCTGGAATGCATATGGTCCTCCTGCCTAGAGTGCACTGCTCCTCATTCTACATCTGTGGCTTAAATGTCACTCCATCAAAGAGGCTTTCTCTGAACCTTTCTGTTATGATTTGAATCTAATGTCCCCCATAGGCTCATGTTTTTGAAGACCTGATCCCCAACAAGCAGTGCTATTCGGGGAAGTTGTGGAACCTTTAGGATATGGGGCCTAGATAGCAGAAGTAGGTCATGAGGGACAGGTTTTGAAGGTTTTACCCATCTCAGGTTCTGGCTTACAGCTGGCTCCTGGTCCACCATCATGTGAGCTCTGTCACATGCTCCCTGTAAGGATATCTGTTCCCCTTCCCATGCCTTTGCCACCACAACAGAGTCCTAAATCCTTTGAAACTGTGAGCCAAAAATAAACTCTTCCATGTTATGTTCTTTCTGTGATGAGAAAAGTAAATGATACAGGGCTGGAGAGATGCCCAGCTGCTAAAGGGCTTGCCATGCAAGCGTGAAGACCTCAATTCAATCCCCAGTATCCACATCAAAAGCAAAGGGGTGGCACACACCTGTAACACCAGAGTTGGGAAAGCTGACCCAGGTGGATCCCCGGAGCTTGTTGACAAGCTAGTCTAGCCAAATTGGTCATCTCCAAGGTCAGTGAGAGACCCTGCCAAAAAAAACCTATAACAGAGGGACTGGAGGGATGGCTCAGTGGTTAAGGGCACTTGTAGAGGGGCTGGAGAGATGGCTCAGTGATAAAATAAAATAGCACCTGTAGAGCACCAGGGTTCAGTTTCCAGCACTCACAACTGTCTAATTCCACTTCAAGAAAATCCAGAGCCTTCTTCTGGCCTCCAAGGCATGCAAGCATTTCATACACACACACACACACACACACACACACACACACACGAAAAGCACTCATACACATAAAATAAAAATAAATAAATCTTAAAACAAAACATGATGGAGAACAATCAAGGAAATCACTCAACATCAATCTCTGGACTCTAGACCCATGCAAATGCAACCTCCACACATGCACAGGCACACACAGGAACATGTGCACACATACACACAAGTAACTTATACAGGAAATGAGAGGCCTTCCCAGACCCTTTCTCAGTCTTAATGACACTCCCCCAACTTCCCTGTTTTTCTCCTTCATTATATTTCTTTTGTTATCATTTGCAGATGGTTGGCTATCGCCATCTCTAGTACCATCAAGGATAGAAAATGGACAGTTCTTTAACATTGTCAATACTTAATGTTTAGACTTCCTCAACTGAATCATAAGAGTTTTAAAGATTTAAGGCTAGGCATGGTGGCACACACCTTTAATGCCAGCACTTGGGAGGCAGAGGCAGGCGGATCTCTGTGAATTTGAGGCTAGCCTGGGATACATAATGAGTTCCAGGCCAGCTGGAACTACAGGGAGACCCTGTTTCAAAAAGACCAAAAATAAAAAAGTCTTAAAGATTTAAAAATCTTTAACAGGGGCTGGAGAGATGGCTCAGCGGTTAAGAGCACTGACTGCTCTTGCTGAGGATCCAGGTTCAATTCCCAGCACCCACATGGTGGCTAACAATTACCCATAACTCCAGTTCCGGGGGAATCCGATGCCTTCTTCTGACCTCTGCCAGCATTGCACAACACAGGTGCATTTACGTACATGCAGACAATGCACTCATACACATAAAAATAAATAAATGAATAAAAAATAAAATATTTTTGAAAAATCTTTAATAATATTGATAGATTCCCTCTCATTCTTCTTATTAGTCCATTCACTTTGCTTATTATTTGTTTGTTTAATTATTTATTTATTTGGGGGGAAAACTGATTTGTCTTATAGAGTATCCCATGTTATGGATTTTGATGATTGTATTTCTTTTGTGTTATTTGATATAGTCAGAAAGGGGGTCCCTTCTTAAAAATATGGCTTACCCTGTTGAAATATGCAACATAATCCTCATATTATGGTTATATACATGTCATTTTAGGACCTGTGCCAACAACAGGAACAAACTTAAACCAGCTGTTTTAGTTTGAGTTGCTATAACAAATTACTATAGTCTGGAAAGTTTAATAAAAAATACCTCTATTCCCAAGGTTTTGGAGTCTGGGAAATCTAAAACCAAGGAGCCCGCACATCACTGTCTGGTGAGGACAAGTTTCCTCATTTGCCAATGGCCATCTTATTGCGTCCTCACATGGAGAACAGCAGAGAAAGAGAAAGCCAGTTTTGTCCTGCCTCTTCTCAGATAGGAACTAATCCCATCATAAGACGTCAATCCTCATGACCTGCCAAAGAATCCTCCTGCAAATACCATCACATCTGTAAATACCATCAACACATGAATTTACAGTTTTGGGAAAATGGGGTTTTGCTATGTAACCCAGGCTGGCCTGGAACTTGCTATGTAGAGCAGGCTGACCTCAAACCCACAGAGATCCACTTGCCTCTGCCTCCTGAGCACACATGGCACTTTTGAAGTTGACTTCATGGAGTGGACTCACACTAAACTATACGGTAAAACTCAGTCACTTAGCATGATTTTTCATTGCTAAGAATGTATAAAAAAGATGTGTGAGGCTGTAGCTGAACAAATTATCTTACAATAAACATTTTTATATGTAAGTAGAATGTGAATCTAAAATAATTATACATGTAACATGGTATAACATGCATACACATAAAATACATGCATATATATAAAATAAAAAAAATAAGATTTTTAAAAAATCTAAGGCTCCAGCTCAGTGGTAGAATGCTTGCCTATTATGTCTGAGGGTTCAATCCCTAGCATGGAAAAAAAATCCCTATCTTCTTTTTAAAAATATTTTATTTATTATTTTTATTTTATGTGTATGAGTATTATGCCTGCATATAGGTAAGTGTACCCATGTCGTGCAATGCTCATGGAGTTCAGAAGAAGACGCTGTTGGATCCCCTGGAACTGGAGTTACAGACAGTTGTTAGCTGCCATGTGAGTGCTGGGATTCAAACCCGGGTCTTCTACAAGAACAGTGTTCTTAACCGCTGAGCCATCTCTCCAACTCCCCTATCTTCTAAATGTATAGAGAGAAGTAGATTTGTGTTTGTGTATGAGTGGACTAGAACAGAAATTAATGATAAAGAGTCACAGGGGCTGTTTGGCGGGGTGAAGAAAATGCTCTAAATAAGATCAAGTTTGAACAATCCTACATACTTGCTAACATTAAAAGAACTCACATTTAATGGGAGGGATAAAAAAACAATAATACTAAGCAAAATGCATGCTATGTTTAATGGCAATAAATACTACTGATGAAACAAAGTGGGGCAGGGACACAGCAGACATGGCAGGTTTTAATGGAGCAGGCAGGGGAAGTCAGGCTGAGAAGGTGTCATTTAAAGGACATTTGGAAGGAGCAGAGTGAGCTTTGTGGAGCTGTCTAGGGGAAAATTGTTCCTAGCAGAAAAATAAGAAAGAAAGAAACAAGCTAAGCTAAAACCAAGCACTGAAAACAAATGAGCTTAGGAAATCACAGAACAACAGGCCACACTCACAGGACCCAAAAGAAAGAAACTAGTAAGAGATAAACGTAGAAATTAAACAGAACCTTGACAATAATTACACATTAGAAACTATCAATAAAACCACAGTTGGCTTTTTTTTAAAGATATGGCAAAACAAATCAAGAAAACAATAGACTGAAGGGGACAAGGAGACAAGACGCAACTAAATCACAGCATAGGAAAGAAAAATAACTGCAAACACAACAGCTTCGAAGAGTAAAAGAAGCAACAATTTGACAACCTAGATAAAGAGATGCTTTTCTGAAAAAGCATAAAAAAACCCAAACTAACACAAGATGCAAAAATATTTGAGGAACCAATAATTTTTTAAAAATTTTATGTGTATGAGTGTTTTGTCTGCATGTGTGTATATGCACTATGTACATGTCTGGTGCCTGTGGAGGCTAGAAGAGGGTGTCAGATCCCCTGGAACTAGAGTTACAGGGGGCTATGAGTGGCCATGTGGGTGTTGAGAACTGAGCCATGTCCTCTGCAAGAGCAGCCAGTGCTCTTAACAGCTGAGCTGTCTTTCCAGCCCAATTATCTTTTTTAAAAAATTTTATTATTTTTATTTTATGTGTATACGTGTATTGCCTGCATATAGGTAAGTGCACCCATGTCATGCAATGACCGTGGAGGACAGAGGAGGCTGTTGGATCCCCTGGAACTGGAGTTATGGACAGTTGTTAGCTGCCATGTGGGTGCTGGGATTCGAACCTGGGTCTTCTGTAAGAACAGCCAGTGTTCTTGACTGCTGAGCCATTGATTTCTAATCCAGTGTCAGGACATAAAAGGAAAATCAGGAGCCCTTTGCACTTATAAGTGTGGATGTATAAATCTAAAATTTCAACCATCTATTATGGTTTGAATATGAAATATGCACAACAATCTCACATAACTTGGGAGTTTAGTTGTCAGCTGATGGGCTGTTAGGAAGAGACTGGATCCTAAGGGCTCTGACTTAACCAAAGGACTAATCTCTTGACAGATTGATACTATGACAGCATTTTTGGGAGACAGTGAAAAGCAGGAAGTAGAGCCTAGCTGGAGGAATAGGCCACTGGAGACTTGGGTGCTAAAGCTTGCCTTGGTCCTTTCCTGTATTTTCTTTACTCTGCTTCCCAACCACCATGAGGTGAGGAACCTCTGCCACATGCTCTTGTCACCGATTCTCTGCCTCACTAAAGGCTCAGAATCAATCAACAGAGCAGCAGACAGTGGATCAAAACCTCTGAAGCCATTAGCCAAAATAAGCCCTTCCTTCCTTGGTTTTTCTCAGATAGTTGATCCCATGAAACTGATTAATACACCATCTGATTCAAAGTTATATTACAAATAAAGGGCATCATGATCAAGTAGTGCTTATATTAGAAATATGGAGATTGGCAATCACGAAGACTCTAACCCAGGCTGGGTGTGGTGGCACATGCCTTTAATCCCAGCACTCAGGAGGCAGAGGCAGGTGAATCTCTGTGAGTTCAAGGCCAGCTTGGTCTACATATCGGGTTCCAGGCATATTGTTAAGTGTTTGCTAAATTTTGGTTACTATTAATGACTACTAATGATGATTGTGGTATAAACTTCACAAATTTAGCAAACACTTTGGCATTATTTCATTAAGTTGTATATTGTACAATCTCCAAACCAACATTTCTACTCCTAGTTTGTCTTAAATTACTTACTTATGTGTAATAATTGCAGATATGTACAAGAATGTTCTCAGCAGCTTTCTCTGAAATATTTAAGGGAAGGAAGCAAACATCTATCCATAGGAAGATTGTTAAACAATTTGCGTTATACCCACCCAGTGGACTGCTACACAGCGGGGTTGGAGGTAAGAAAACAAGAATCGACGAAGAATGAGGAAAATTTGTTAAAACCAAGAATTAATTTGTGGGGCTGGAGAGATGGCTTAGTGGTTACAAGCACCTTCTGTTCTTCCAGGGGACCTGGGTTCCATTCTCAGCACCCATATAGCAGCTTACAACTATCTGTAACTCCAGTTCCAGGGGCTCTGACACCCTCTTCTGTCATCTTTTGGCATTGCACATATGGGTACACTTACATGTAGGTACAAACAACACTCATATACTTAAAAAATAAAAATAAATTTGGACTGGAGAAATGGCTCAATTGTTAAGAGCACTGGCTGCCCTTGCAGAGGACATGGGTTTGATTCCCAACACCCACATGGTAGCTAACAACCATCCCTAACTCCAGTTCCAGGGGATCCAATGCCCTCTTCTGACCTCCATGGGCATTGCCCGACACAGGTACACCTACCTACATGCAGGTAATACACTCATACACATAAAATAAAAGTAATATAAATAAATAAATAAAAATTTGAAAAGAGCTAATTTGTACCGTCAAATGAGCACATTGTACCATAAACTGCAGCTAGACAGGAAAGAAATGAAAAGGGGAGGATTTATTAGGAAGCATTATTTTATAGACTCCACAGATAGAAATGGAATTTAAATGAAGACCTGGAAGCTTCCAGGGCTCTTTCCCCATCCCTCACCTCTACTAGTAGGGATGTGTTATCCTTCCCTTTCTCCACAGACTCGTCTTCTCTGAATCTTCTACAAGTTCACAGTAAAGATACCCACTTCACAGTTGTTAGATTTATTAAGTTGTAATTCTAGCCATATGGTGGGTATGACCTAATTTTTTTCCAAGGTCCTAATCAAAAACTCCAATGAGAACCTTGCAGGTGTCAAGTGATAGCTTCTGAAACTGGATCATATGATGAAAATACAGCTGGCAGAGGACCACTTCTGTGACCCGTGGACTTGCCAAGACAAACATAAAGACCTGAGTTCAGTCCTCTAGAACACACACACACACACACACACACACACACACACACACACACCCCAGACATGTGCTTGTAATACTAGCCTGGGGAAGAAGAGATAGGCAGAGCCCTGAGGCTTGCTGGCCAGCCAGCCCAGTCTACTCAGGGAGCTCCAGGTCAATGAGAGACCTTGTCTCAATAAACAAGGTGGATGACACCAAAGTAACACCACCTGATGAAGGACAGCTGAGGTGCCATATGGCCTCTACACACTTATGCACCTGCACATACGTGAACATGCGCACATATGTATACATGCACACACAAAGACTCACGGGTTATCCAGGCAGAGTGAGAGGGCAGTTTAGATAAGAGATGCAACAGGGTTAGAAATAAACCCAAGCATCGTAGATGAGGAGCTGCTGGCAGCCTTGGCGTTACTACCACATGGTGCATATTGGGATTCCAAATGGAGTGGGGAAAGCATGTGGGTTTGACTGGGTCAGATTGGGAAAGGTTTTGTACATCAGACATCTGAACTTCATTTTGGAAAATAAGATTTGAAAACAGAACATTCTGGAGACTGAGAATGTCACAAAACTATATACAGTTTAGAAAAATCAACCCTGCAGCAATGTAGAGGGACAACATCTGTGCCGTTGTTAAACACCCAAACTAGTAGTGGTTGGCAATAGAAATTGTTTTTTTTTAATTTATTCTAGTCTTAATTTGGATTTACTGGCAAATCTCACTCCAATAAATGAGAGAAGTTGTTAAAGCAGGCGTTGCCCTTGGCTAGTAAAGCTGCAGTGTATTCACAGAGGCCTCCTCCTCACCACCTGCAACACAGAAGGCGAACACTGCACCTTCACCCCCCAGCACAATGAGGGCGACATAAATAGTGTCCACAGAGAAGGCTCAGTATGCTCCTGGGAGTCAGCACCCTGCTAATCTAATGTTGTTTGCCTGTACACTGTGAATGGGCGATGCACTAGAACAAGGGGTATGAACCAGCCAAGCCATGCATTACATCAGAAGCTCTAAGTATGCTGTACCTAGATCAGGATTTCATACTGACCCATTTATTAAGGTCTCTTGTGTATTTATCTCTCTGCACTTAAGTAATTTACCAATATCTGGTTTCAGGAAGGTTGCATACCCCATTGACTTTCGATCAACCGATGACACACCCATAGTCATGGTACTTCCTATGTGTATGCTAACTCTTCTTCTAGCCCATTTTTATTTTAGCCAAAGCAACAATCTATGTGCAGACAGTTGTTGCAGAATTTCATTTAATTATGCAATTTTAAGTAAATGAAACACAGTCAAAGCTCATGAAAGAGAAATAGCCAGAGGAACTGGAAAGATGGCTGAGTGGTTAAGAGCACTGGCTGCTCTTGCAGAGGACCCAGGTTCTACTCCCAGCACCCACATGCTAGCTAACAACTGTCTGTAACTCCAGTTCCAGGGTTTCTGATGCCCCTCTTCTGACCTCCATGGGCATTGCACAACATAGATGTATTTACATACATACAGGCAATACACTCATATACATAAAATAAAAATAAAAAAAATTTTTAAAAGGAAATACCCAGAGTAAAAATAACACATTCACAGTGGGCATTGAGAATTAAGCAGTTGCTGGATGTGGTGGTACACACCTTTAATCCCAGCACCTAGGAGAGGCAGACAGATCTCTGTGAGATCAACAGTGAGTTCAGGTCAGCTGGGACTACAGGGAGACCCTGTCTCAAAAAGACAACCCGCCCCCCCAAAAAAACCCAAGAATTGAACTGGGTGATGTAGCTCAGTGGCAGAGCATTTGCCTAATATATGCAAGGTTGCGGGTTCAATCCCCAATATAATCCCCCCCAATTAATAATTAGGCAATTATGACCCTTTACATCTGTCTTTCTACATAAAAGTCCAGAACATATCTCCTCATTTTTCTTTCCTCTGCTAGTCCTCCTGCCATAGGCAGAAGGGCAGCTTTTGTCCTCTTATACAGTGAGGAAAGTGAAAAACTGAATATAATAAATCACAGTTTCTCTGCCTTCTCATTGTCATGAAGATCAGATGAGAAGGATTTGAAATCCCTTTCTAAACTGTGAAGGGAAGCCTGTGTCTGCCACAGCCTCCCCACAGCATCTGCTGTTTTAGGGTCTTAGGGTGATGCTTGTGTGAGTCTATTCACGGCTCCAGAGATGCTTTCTGACATAGCTCACCCTTCAGATATCTTTCTCTTAGCCATGTCTGCTTGGGTTTCAGCCTCTAGTCCTGGATTACCCCCGTTGCTAGCTGTCCTACTTGCCCATGACTTCCCTAGTCCTCTGGTCACCCTCACTGACACCTCATCCACTAGGCAGCTCATGCTTCACCTGGAGCAATGTTTCTCAGAAGCAGGACTGTGACATTCTGGAGAGGATGATCTTTATTGTGGAAGATTGTTGTGTTAGTTACCTGTGTATCACCGACCAAAATACCAAGGCAATTTAGGGAAGGAAAGTTGACTTTGGCTCACAGATTCAGATGGATTTCAGTCCACCATGGCAGGGAAGGTAGGGAAGAGCAACTCCATCTGAAGCAGTTGGAGCATGAAACTCTTCATATGGCTCAGGACCAGGGAATGGAAAAAGCGGGCCAGTACCAGGGCATAAGTAACCTTCAAAACTCATCCCTAGGACCCAGTTCCTCCAACCAGGTCATGTCTCCTATAAAAGCTCCACAGCCTTCAAAATAACACCACAAGCTGGGGACTCAGAATTCAAAACATGAGCCTGTGGAAGATATTTCAGAATTAATCTATAGCAGTTGCCCTGTACATTATAAGGAGTTTAGCAGCATCAGTAGCCACTATCCACAAAGTGTTGGTACCAGGACCCACTTGCTTGACAGTCTCTGGACATTGCCACCTGTTTCCTGGGAAGCCAAACTACATCAGGTTAGAACCCTATTCTAAGACTGTTGTGGAAAAGCTTGTGACTGATTTTGCCTTTTGCCTTACATACCTATCATGCTGGAATGCATTACTTCTAATGGGGCGTCTGGCCCGCTACAGTGTAATAGGATGCTAGTCTGCCATGCTAATAAGGGATCCCATATGCTGTGTTATGATTGGACTATTACCTCTATATAAGCCCGTACTTTCCTGCAATAAAGCAGATCTGTGTCACTGAACCTTGTCTCCTGCGCCTGAATGCGGTGACGCTGGCGCAGACTCCTCACCAGCCCTGGGGTCCGGACCTGACGACTGATCAGAGGAACTAAAAGAGCAGGAGAGCAGCCATAGCCAGAGGAGAGCAGCCACAGCCGGCGACCACATAAGATATCACTTACAATGAGGTCATTGTATTCTAGCTATGGTCAGATGCTCACAAAATATAATCTTCAGATAAATCAAAGTGCAGCTTTATTTGCTAACAGTAGAGCTGATCATGCTTGTGAACTACCAACCTACCATCACATTAGGGAGAGAAAACACTTGATACTGCTCGTAGAAGTACCCCATTTTCATCTGTTTTCAAAATCTTTCATTGTGTGAAATTAGAAGTTTCCCTTTAAAATCGGATTTCATGTCTTAATCCTTAAGAGCAGTTGTTCTAGAAAATTATTCACTTTTGAGCAAATATAAGTTTGCCTCTGAGCACACAAATATCCTCAAGGGCTATTTGTTTGGAGTCTCAGGGGAAGGAAGACCAAATGAGCAAAGCTACTCATAAGATACAATGTCTGGGCAGTGGGCCAGGAGGGCCAGAGGAGGACACTATTTCTGGTCAGCCCTCTGGCTAGACCTTTAGCACTTTACAAAGAAGAGGCATTTGGGAGGGTGAGTGTTACCTTTTTTTTGTTGTTGTTCTGATTCAAAACCTTTCAAAGGACACTTGAAAATTTTACAGTATTTATCCAAAGAACCCAAGAACAATATCCCTTGCTTCAAAATCTCCTCCAACTGTTCTGGTTTTTCTAAAAATCCTTTTGCCCAAATTTGGAACTGAAGACAGGAGGAAGACAAGGCCAGGGGGATTTCCCTTCCTCTTCTCTCTGCCTCTCCTGTTAGACCCCCATGGGCTTTGTTACCCCTTCCCTGCTCTCCTGGAATGGATTCCCCTAGGTCTCCCAAAGTGCATTCTCTGTTCCTCTTCCCTGCAGCCATTTGAGCAGGGAGGCTGCACCGAGGAAAGTCATTTTATTTGATAGCTTTAGAGTCCCCTCTAAAATCCAATGTCATGTTTACTCCCGAAGAGCACCTGCTCTTCAAAGTTGTTCACTTTTGAGTAAATGTAAGCTTGACTCTGAGCACATAAATAGCCTAAAGGGCTACTTTGCTTGAGGTCTTAGGGAAATGGGACCAAATGAGCTAGGTAGTCATAAGGATACAGATACAGTCTGTTTCCTTGTTTGTGCTCCAGGACAGGACTGTGCCTACCTTGCAGATTATTGTATCTCCAGTATCACAAATTACCAGAAATGTGGCAGCTTAGAGTAGTTGACTCTTAGGCCATCCTTGTCATTGATCAGGAGTCCAGGCACACAATACTGGGTCTGCTGCTCTGGTCTCACAAAGCTATAATCAAGGTGACAGCCAATATGAGAAAAATCTTGTTTGAGGTGCTTACAAGGTTGCTGGTAGAATTCTGTATTTGTTGTTTTGTTTGTTTTCAGATATACTTCTATGGGGACTTGCTGGAATGACAGCAGCAGAATCCTTCTGACATTTCCAAGGCTTTCATTGACCAGGTGTGCATGTGTGGCCCATGGGCTGCATATGTCCCAGGACAGCTATGAATGTAGTCCAACTTATCTGTAGACACTACATCATGTCACAGTGTCAAAAGTTTGGATACCTCTGAACTTCATATTCATCTAGCATTTCTCTTTTGATTAACTCAAATGCAACTGATTTACAAAACCCCTTAATCTGCTATGATATTTGTATTAGTCGCTTTTCTGTTGCTGTGATAAAAACACCATGACCAAAGGAACTTATAAAAGGATGAGTTTATTTGAGCTTACAGTTCCAAAGGGCAAGAGTTCATCACGGCAGGGCGGCAGGGCAGCATGGTGGCAGAGGTGGCTGGAGGTAGAGCAGAAGCCAAGTTCTCACATCTTCAAGTAGGTACAGGAAGCAAGAGAGCTACTTGAGATTTGGCAGGGTTTAAAAACTCTCTAAACCCACCCCTAGTGGTGGTGTGTTCCTCCAACATGACCACATCTTTTTCTTTCTCCTTCCTTTCTTCCTTTCTTTCTTTCTTTCTTTTTTTCTTTCTTCCTTCTTTCCTTCCTTCCTTCCTTCCTTCTTTCCTTCCTTTCTTTTTTGTCTTTCTGAGACA
Organism: Nannospalax galili; assembly: GCF_000622305.1. Classification (NCBI taxonomy): domain Eukaryota; kingdom Metazoa; phylum Chordata; class Mammalia; order Rodentia; family Spalacidae; genus Nannospalax; species Nannospalax galili. The sequence continues at coordinate 1,204,229 of NW_008328607.1, forward strand.
GGGTCTCCCTTTAGCCTCAGCTGGTGTAGAATTGGCTATGTAGACCAGGCTGGACTCCATCTCACAGAGATCTACTTGCCTCTGCATCCCGAGTGCTGAGATTAAAGGCATGCACCACCACACCCAGTGGCCACACCTTTTAAGACCTCCCAAAACAGTGCCACCAACTAGGGACAAAATGTCCAAATACTTGGAGCCTGTGGGGGACAGGGGGACATTCTCATTCAAACCACCACAATATCCAATCTAATCATAGGAGTGGCATCTCCATATTAGAGATTCTGCCCACATCCAAAGGGAGGCGAGTACACAAAGGCACAAGTTACTAAGGGTCATCCTAGAATTCTACCCACTCCTGCTATGGTAGAAGCAAGCAAGTAAGCAAGCTTTCACACACATGCATGCATGAACAGACACACACACACACACACACACAGACTCACACCTCTCTTCAAGTGTCTATAGAATGCTCAGTCTTATCACCAAGGCTCATTGAGGAAGAAGAGGTAGAAAGAGATAGAGGTTGAGAAGAACTGGGGTGAAACAGTGTCTTCTGGAGATGACAGGACTATTGCACCCATGAATTCAGGGCAGCTATGGTTGCCTGCATAAGACCACTCCATCATGGATCAGGGGGGGGGGGTGCAGCAAATGAATCCTTACCCTTAGCTTAGGAAAATTAATTGACAGCTTCTAGTGGAGGGACAATCAATTTTCTTTAAGGGAGTGGTCCCTGGTAGGTTGACCATGCTCCAGTGGATGGTCCTGCTTCCTTACTTGCTTGCTTCTACCTATGGATGTATGGGCAGCATTGATTGGACTCAATGGGTTATTTTTAAAAAGAGAAAGGACATAAAGTTGGGAGGGGACATTTTAGTTGGAAGGGAGAAATGAGAATATAATTGAAATACTTTGTCTGGATGTATAAAATTCTCAATGAATAAATTTAAAATATTAAATTAAAACACCTTTGTTCAATGAATAAATGAGAAACAGAAGGAAGGTATACATCTCATTTGGGACAATGACTCTGGGGCGTAGGTGGCATCATTTTAATTTGCAGAGAAAGACAGTCCATTTCAGAGGTAGAAGATAATTTGTCTTTGCTCAAATAGGTAGAAATTGTGAGGAGGCTCCATACAGCCCTCAGTCCTTTATCCAGGAAGATGCTCCCTCTTGAACCTTGGTCACCGTGTTGCCTCAGGCATCATACTGCCCATGAGTGCAGGGGCAGCTTCAGTTTCTCTTCCCCAACCCTGGCTAGAGGCAGCTGTGAGGGGGAGGCAGAGCCTATAGCTGTTCACTTTTCATCCTCCCTCAAATGGCCAGAGAACTCTGGAACCAGTCCTGGGTACCTTGGGTTTCTGAGCACTGAAGGAGAGCAGGATAAGCTTGCTCCTGCCCAGACATTTTGCCTCACAGTCAACTCCTACAGCTGTTCTCTCTCAGGATGGAAGAGAAGCTATACAGTTATTTATTTCCTGTCTTCTACACTATCATTAGATATTGAAAGGCAAAAATCTGGGCAATCCTTGGGTGAGGTTTCAGGGCCAGTTTGATAAACAGCAATGATTGCGTTTTATACATGTGAAAAAAGAATTTGGGGGAGAAAAGCAATGGACTAGCCTTCTTCAATTTGCTTTCCAACTTCTTCACTACATCCCAGATATTATCCTACATCTTCTATGTGTCTGGCTCACAGTGGCTCACATAGCAATTGCATCCCTGCCTTCTAACCTCTCCTGCTTATTGCTAACCTCTAAAAAGCGATACTCTTTTTATCTGCCTCTGTGTTGACAAATTTCATTACTCCAGATTACCTATCAAAGTCTTCCCCATTACAACATAATATGTGTAATGTCAGTCATATCCCCCACAATTTCACAGCATGCCAGGCATAAATCCAAGTGGGAGATATTTGTTTGTGCATTTTCATAATCCACTTTAGGCTTTAATTGCAATGAAGCAATAACAGAAAAGTATGAACACATTAATCTCATGGCTTGTGTCTCCGTTGTGTGTTCCATGTTAACTTTTCCCACCGACATGCAGGCATTTCTCCTCATCAGCTGCTCTTCCTCTGACTTCTGAGAGCATTCAAAACAAGTGATCTGCAACCTTACGAATATCCAGCTCATTCTGTCCCAATTCCTTCTCCTGAGGCACAAAACAACATAAATCATTAGGCTATTTATGTGTCCAGAGACAAACTTAACACTTACTCAAAGTGAACAACTTTTGGGAGCAGCTACTATTCTTGAGCAAACATGAAATTAAAATTTCAGAGGAACTTTTGACATTCCATACAAATAAAATCTAATTTCTACTCACGTGAAAATTAGGTAGAGTCCTCTGGAGCTTAGCTAAATTGTCCAAAAGAAGAGTTTATTGATTAAATGTGAACATTTGGAATGAGAGCACCTGCTTTCAGTCACCAAAACTGCTTCTACCAATCACTGCATCTTAAGCGTCTCTCTTTCAGCATCTAACCTGACTGATTAAAGTGAAAGGAGGATTCATGGAAGCATGAGAAACCCCCTTTCCTCGGTGGAAATGAAAGCCGTCAATCACACTTACAGTCAGAAGGAATGGAAAGTAATGGGAGTTTAAAGATAATACATCATTTCCCCAAGGGCTTTTATTAAGAAGTTTGAGTTTTTGACCTGGTGATATAGCACAGTTGGTAGAATAAATAGGGTCAGACTTAGAGTATATAAAGTCCTAGATTTGATCCCGGGTGTGGTGGCATAGGCTTATAATCCTATCACCCAGGGGGTAGAAGCAGGAGGATCAGATGTTCAAGGTCATCCTCAACAACATAGTGAATTTGAGGCCAGTCTGGGCTAGAGATCCTCCTCTCTCAATTTTAAATTAATAAGTTGAAGCTGGCCATGGTGGTGCATGCCTTTAATGCCAACACTTGGTTGTTTTGTTTTGTTTTGTTTTGTTTTGACAGGGTATCCCTAGTCCCAGCCTGCCTGAAACTCACTATGTGGACCAGGTAGGCAGATCTCTATGAGATCAAAGGCAGCCTGATCTAATTATCAAGTTCTAGGCCAGCTGGGGCTACAAGGAGACCCTTTCTCAAAAAAAAAAAAAAACAAAAACAAAAAGGCAAACAACAACAGCAAAAAGAAATTGGGGAGTTGTGCTAAACAGCCTTTGAACAGAGTGCCTTCTGCAATGGATCAAATGTCTCCATATTCTAACCCCCCAGAATTCATAAATGTAACATTGTTACGGATTCCATGGTACAATTTATTTGGTGATCTTGAAATGAGATCATCATAGGCTATCCAGGTGAGCCCACATCCAATGATAAGGGTCTGTATAAGATTCAGAAGAGAAGATAAGGCCCTAAAGGAAAAGACCACTCTGCTTCCTGTCTGCCATGAGAGCTTTACCAACAAGCTCCTGCCACCATGGTGTTCTGTCTCTCGGCAGGCCTGGAATTGATAGAGCCAGGGACTGCAGGATGAAACCTCTGGTATGGTGATTCAAAATAATTCTTATTCTAGGAAGGAAGGAAGGAAGAAAGGAGGGAGGGAGGGAGGGAGGGAGGGAGGGAAAGGCCAAGCAAACAGAGACAGAGATTGGAGTGACCCAGCTACCAGTCAAGGAACCCAGAAACCACTGGGGCTGAAGGAAGTAAGGGAGGGCTGGAAATGTAACTCTGTTGGTACAGTGTTTGCCTCACATGCATAAAGTCTTGGATTCAATCCCCAGCACTACAGAAAATAGGTGTGGTAGCACAGGTCTGTAATCCTAGCACTCAGGAAGTAGGGGCAGGAGATATCAGGAGTTCAGGTCATCCTTGGATGCAAAGTGACTTTAAGGCCAGCCTGGGCTACATGAAAACTTGTATCAAAAAAGAATAATAATCACAAGAAAATAAAAAAGGAGGAGGAGTAAGAGGAGGAGGAAGAGACACTCTGGCCTTCGTGGTGATCTACTGCTTATTTTTCACACTTCCTCAGGGGTAACATTCTCTGTGAAGACCCTGTTCACCCCAGGTGGAAGGAGGTAAGCCCTCTTCACTCTCAGTTTGTCCTTGTTTTTTTTTTTTTTTAAATTTATTATTAGCCAGGCATGGTGGTGCACACTTTTAATCCCAGCACTTCGGAGGCAGAGGCAGGTGGATCTCTGTGAGTTCGAGTCCAGCCTGGTCTACATAGCAAGCACCAGGCCAGCTGGAGCTACAGGGAAACCCTATCTCAAAAAGACAAAAAAAAATATTTTTTATTTTTATTTTTATTTTATGTGTATGCC
>NW_008328607.1:1210120-1223535 GCF_000622305.1 Nannospalax galili
ACTCACAGAGATCCGCCTGCCTCTGCCTCCCAAGTGCTGGGACTACAGGTGTGCACCACCATGCCCGGCTATGTATAACTTCTATAACAGAAAAATTCTTTAAATCAGACAAAAATAGATGTTGCTAGAATTATGTATAAGAACAATCTTTTTTATGTTTTATCTACTATTTTTTATTTTATGTGTATGAGTGTATTGCTTGCATGTGTATAAGAGCACCTGTGTTGTATGATGTCTGTGGAGGTCAGAAGAGGGCGTTGGAGCCCCCGGAACTGGAGTTACAGATGTTTGTCAGCTGACATGTTGGGTGCTGGGAATTGAACCCAGGTCTTCTGCAAGAGCAGTCAGTGCTCCAACAATCTTTTAGGAAGGTAGTTTTTCAGGATCTGTCAACATTTAAATATGTTTCCTCTTAAACCTGAAAATCTACCTAGGAAGACTATTCCTTGAAAAAATCTCTCAGAAGTGCATAATGATACAGTTATATGGTACTGGAGTAGTAGCAAGATACCACATAGAGATTTTTTACCAATAAATAAAAAGTTTGTAGATTACAGCACATAAGGAATACTGAAGTTATTCCTTGTTATGTATGCTCTTCCCTTTATTAATGCCTAGTCCTTTGGATCCAGCCCACAGGGTTCTCTTCCTTTATCTGGTGGATGTTCTCAATTTTCCTAAATATGTGCTATGCTGGATAGCTTCAGTTGCTAACTTGACTCATCTGGGAAGAGGGAACCTCAATTAGGGAATTCCCTCTAACTGACTGACCTGTGGGCTTGTCAGTGAAGAATTTTCTTAATTGTTAAGTGAGGTGGGAGGGCCCAGCCCACTGTGGGTGGTGCCAACCCTGGGCAGCTGGTCCTGGGTTGTATAAGAAAGCAGGTTGGGCATGGGCCAGAGGAACAAGCCAATAAGCAGCTTCTTCCATGGTCTGTGCTTCAGTTCCTGCCTCTGGGTTCCTGCCCTGAGTTCCTGCCTCACCTTCCCTGGATAATGGATTATTACTTGTAAGCCAAATAACCCCTTTTCTCCACAAACTGGTTTTGGTCAGAGTGTTTTATCCCAGCAATAGAAAGGTAGCTAGGGCAGAAATTAGTGCTAGAAGTTGGGAATTGCTGTGATGGCCCTGACGATGTTGTTTTGGGGAAGCATTTGGATCTTTGGTCTAGAAAAACTGTTGAGCACTTGGAGCTTAGTGAGCTGTTCTGTGGGAGCTTGGAGAAATGCAGATGATGGAAGCCTGGCTTGTGAAGTTTCAAGGGAAGCGAAGACTATCAGGGCCATTCATATGGTATTTTGAATTGAATCTGTGGTTTCTGGTTGGTTGGGGTTGAAGAATCATCTGTAATTAACAAGAGACCAGCACCACCGAAGTGAAACCTTTGCTTTACTGGGACAATTGATGCTGGTTAGCTGGGGCTAAAAAATCAACTGTGATTAAGAAGAGACCAGCATCATTGAAGTGAAATCTTTGGGAGACTCTTTCCTCAAGATCAGCACAGAAGCTGTGGTCCAAAGGGGAACAAGCCCGCATTTTAGCTGGTAGCAGAACTTGTTAATGTTTACAAGTTTTCTACTGGGTCTGGTTTTGGCAGCATGAAAGCTGAAGAACTGAAGGGGTCATGGAGAGAACCTCAGGCTTCGCACCATGTGAGGCCAGGAGAGCCCATTTGTGAAGGTGCAGCTTCAGCTGCAAAGAAGACCCCAGCATCCTGGAGATGGCCCAGATCATGGCATGACCAACCAAGGGGAGCAGCAGGTATAGAGTGGAGCCATCCTGAGTCTATGAGACAAGCGTCATGTGCTGTGGACAGTGGGGCTGAACAAGGCTTTTGGAGTCCAGAAGGTCATGAGTGAATCTCAGATGTCAGACAATGGGCTATACTGCTGGACTTCTGTTTTGCTTATGTGTGCCCTGGTTCTTTCCTAACAAAATAAGACAGTATGTAACTTGTTTTGAATTTTACAGGAACCCACAGTTAAGGGACTTTTTAAAGAGACTTTATTTTTTTTTTATTTTATGTGTATGAGTGTATTGCCTGCATGTATGTGAGTGTACCCGTGTTGTGCAATGCTGCAGAGGTCAGGAGAGGGAACTAGAGTTAAGGATTGTTCATAGTTGCCATGTGGGTGATGGGAATTGAACCTGGGTCCTCTGCAGGAGCAGTCAGTGCTCTTGACCACTGAGCCATCTCTCCAGAAACCTTATTTTTATTTATTATAATTTCATATATACGAATATTTTGCCCACATGTATGTAAGTGCACCCATATGTGCAATGCCCACAGAGACCAGAAGAGGTGTTGGATCCTTTAGAACTGGAGTTACTGATAGTTGTTAGCTGCCATGTGGGTTCTGTGAACTGAACCCAGGTCCTCTGTAAGAGCAGCCAGTGCTCTTAACTGCTGAGCCATCTCACCAGCCCTAAGACTTTAAACTTTTAAAGTATTTGAATTTTTTAAAGACTGTGGGACTTTTAAATTTGTTCTACAATTTATATTGTGACAATATTAATATTAGATCTTGGGGGACAAGAAATGGAAAGGTTATGGTTTAATAATGATGTGTTTGTATATCAAGTTGACAAGGGGTTAATTGTGCTGGATAGCTTCAGTCGTCAACTTGACACACCTGGGAAGAAGGGACCTCAATTGGGGGGAATTTCCTTCATCAAATAGGCCTATGGCTATGTCTGTGAGGTATTTCTTTTTTATGAGTTTTTTGAAAATTTCATACAATATATTTTTATCATATTTAGATCTCCTACCTTATTTGCACCACCACTTACTAACCCCTACCAAATTTCTGTACATATATAAATGTACATAAAGGCCTATAGAGTCAGGTTTGTGTCCCTAAATAGTAAGGCATTTTCTTAATTATTGGTTGATGTGGGAGGGCCCAGCCCATTGTGGGCAGATGTATAAGAAAGCAGGCTGAGCATAGGCCAGAGGAGCAAGTCAGTAAGCAGTGTTCCTCCATGGTCTGTGCTTCAGCTCCTGCCTTCAGTTTCCTGCTCTGAGCTCCTGCCATGGCTTCCTTCGATGACGGACTGTACTGTATGTGGAAATAAACCCTTTCCTCCCCAAGCTGGTTTTGGTTAGTACTTTATGACAGCAGTAGAGAAGCTAATTAGAACATGTACCACAATATATCTCTCTTCAAAGCCCTTACCTAGGGTTCTCAAGGTGGCTTAGTGTGTAAAGGTACATGTCACCAAGTCTGACAATCTGAGTTTGATCCCTCAGATACACATACTAAAAGGCAAGAACCCACAAATAATAAAACCCTTACCCAATTGTAGGGTTATATGTCTTTGTGACACATACGGTACCTGAAATATATCAAATGCTTGGTAAATATTAGTTTCTCTTTCTCCTTTCTGGCTTATCATTTAGGTCCATATATCAGGCTGGTGCTCCCTGGGAGAATGCCTGTTATCTTGCCAGCTATTTCCCACTGTGGAGTAATAACTTGAAGTTCAAGTTGATAAAGCATTTGGAGGATGTTGGCTAAAATGAGTCAACTCCCTAAAGCCTAGTCGCATATGGCATTGCAGTGTTCTGGTAGTTCCCAGGGGGCTGCTGGAACAAATTGCCATAAACTTGGATGGCTTAAAAAAAACAAATTTATTGTATTATAGTTCTGGGGCCATAAATTCAAAATCAAGGTGTCAGCAGGGCAATGTTCACTCTGAAGTCTTTAACAGAGGGCCCTTCCTTGCCTCCTCCTATCTTCTGATGGCTGCTAGCAATACTTGGTGGCTCTTAGCTGAAAACACATGACTCCCACATGCTTTCATGTGACTATATCTAAATTTTCCTCTTATAAAGACACTAGGGACAGCAAGATGGCTCAATGAATAAAGGTACCTATCACCTGAGTTCATCCCTGGGTTCAATTCTACGTGGTGGAAGGAAAGGACTCTGGCAAGTTGTCCTCTGAGCTCCACATTTATGCCTTAGCACTCCCTACACACACCTATCCCTAGCACCACTGCACACAAAAGTAAATAAATTAATATGTAATACAAATTTTCTTTCCTTGGTCTTTTTGAGACATGGTCTCCCTGTAGCCCCAGCTGGCCTGGAACTCACTATGTAGTCCAGGCTGGCCTCGAACTCACAGAGATCTACCTGCCTCTGCCTCCCAAGTGCTGGGATTAAAGGCGTGCGCCACCATGCCCGACTAGTAATATCAAGTTTTAAAAAGAGAAATCAGTTATTGGTTAAGGATTCATATTATCCAGTATGACATCACTTTAACCTAATTACTTCTGTAAGACTTTTTTTTTTTCCAAATAAGGTCATATTCTGAGATTTCAGGTCATAGGTATTTGAAAGGAAACCAACTTTTAACAAAGGTGTCTAAAAATGCATTAAAAAATAAACAATCTCCTCAACAAATAGTGATGGGAAATTTGTTATCTACATGAAGAATGAAACTAGATCCCTATCTCTCATCCGGTACAAATATTAACTCGAAATGGATCAAAGACCTTAACATAAGGCTTGAAATTCTGAAACTGTTGGAGGAAAACACTTCAAGATACAGGCAAAGGCAGGAACTTCCTGCAAAGGACTCCAGACACCAAGAAATAATATGAAAAACTGACAAATGGGTTTCTATCACAGCAAAAGAAGTAAGTAATTGATTAAAAAGACATGAGTCCTTGTGTGTCTCTCTTTGGATTTTAAAAAATATTTTATGTGTATGAGTGTATTGCGTGCATGTGTGCAAGTGCACCTGTGTCATGCAATGCCTGTGAAGGTCAGAAGAGGGTGTTGAATTCCCCTGGAACTGGAGTTATGGGCAGTTGTTAGTCACCACGTAGGTGCTGAGAATCAAACCCAGGTCCTCTGGGACAGCAGCCAGTGCTCTTGACCACAGAGCCTTCTCTCCTTTCCAGTTCCTGTGGAGGACTTTTTAGGTTTTTTTTGTTGTTGTTGTTGTTGTTGCTGGTTTGGATGGAGATATATATATATATATATGAATATATTGCCTGCATGTGTGTAAGTGCACCCATGATGTGCAATGCCCACAGAGGTCAGAAGAGGGCATTGGATGGGTGCTAGAATGCTGGGATTAAAAGTGTGTGCCACCACACCCAGCTTTCTGGTGGATTTTTATTCCTTTTCTAGATTGATCACATCTTAACATCCTAAGCCTGTAGTTATATTAAAATCTAACCAAAACAATCACATAGAAAATGCAGTGGGTTCAGGGCAGGGGGTGGGGGTTTTGAAAGAAGAGAGAAGAAGCTTGCTAATGCATGCAAATATATACCCAACAGACATGGATACTGTAGAATATTTATTGGCCAAGTGTTAAAGTAATACTTTGACAAAGGCAAAGTCAAAGCTAAATATCAACAACATAGAATTTCTAGAATATAAGAATGAATCTGGAGGGGCTGGAGAGATGGCTCAGTGGTTAAGAGCACTAGTTGCTCTTGCAGAGGACCCGGGTTTGATTCCCAGCACCCACATGATGGATAACAACTGTCTGTAACTCCAGTTCCACTGAATATTACACCCCCTTCTGACCTCCGTGCACTTACACACATGCATGTGATACACTCATACACATAAAATAAAAATAATAAAGAATGAACTTGGAATGTTACAAAATGTTTTGATTATAATACATTTGACTGGTCTGTTTAAAAGTTACAATTCAGGAGCTGGAGAGATGGCTCAGCAGTTAAGAGCACTGACTGCTCTTACAGAGGACCCAGGTTCAATTCTCAGCACCCACATGGCATCTAACAACCATCTGTAACTCCAGGTCCAGGGAAATTCGACACCTTCTTCTGACCTCCTTGGGCACTACGTGACACAGGTGCACTTACATGCAGGCAATTCACTCATATAAATAAATAAATAAATTAAATAAATAAATAAATAAATATTTTTTAAAAAATTACAATTCAGAAGAGCATTGGTTCCTGGATTGCATGGTGGTCATCATGCAGCACATTAATGTCACTAAATTGTCACTGTAATGAGGCAAAGGAGTGGCAAGACTCTTTCCTAGCCTGCCAATAGTGTGCTTGGCTGGTGGGGATGCAACCACTGAGTATTAAGCTTTCCTCTCTCTGTAATTGACTAAAGTAAAGACCAGTTTTCAGCTCCTGAATGCCAGTAGATCATATTAATGCAATTTCACCAAAGCAGTCCCACAGATTGAAGCTCCGTGTACTGCTTGCAAATGCTCTTTGTATTTCCAGAAGCCAGCTTCAGACTTCTGTGGTGATTTGTGCTCCTCCATTCCCAATATGTTACTATATACTTGCAGTGTCACACTATCAATTAATGAAATTTTGTTCTAAAATCTTAGAAGCAGAGATTTTTTCCCATTGGACAGCATACTTCATTTGACTAGGAAGAGAAAAAAGGTTTTGAATTCTTTTTTCTCTACCATGGTCTCTTCGTACGTTTTCTGTTCTTTATTATGTAAGGATCATAAATGATTGTCATGCTCCATGTGTTTGGGGAGGTATTTTTCTTCTTTGTTTATAAAGGTTTGAGTATGCATGCAGGAAGCACACAGTTTTCCAGCCGGTCCTCTGTGGTGGGACAATGTGCCCTGGCAGCAAAGACTGGAGGGAGAGCACTTGGTGAATTAGGGCTTTGGCCTTTACTCTGGAGTCTGCAAGGAGTGCGTGGAGCTGAAGTCTGGCGGAAGCTCCCCTCACGCATCATTTCCTCTTGGAGTCTTCCCTCCCGCTACCTTCCACCCTGCCCCGAAAGATACCACTCTCTTCAGCCACCGGCTCTATCACTGGCTCATTGGCTTGCTTTCTTTTGTAGGGGTCCCCTGCGTCCCCAATCTCATGTCTTCTTATTTGTCACTAGAGAATTTTGGAGCACATCCTTAACCCCTTCCTGAGAAATGGTGCAATGGGAGGTTGATTTCTGAGACCTTAAGTGGCTGAAATGTTGTTTGTTTCATCAGTAAATGATTGATAATTTAGGCCAGGAATAGAACTCTAAATTCGAAAGTATGGCTTTATAGAACGTTGAAGGCAGTGATCCATTTTCTTCTGGCTCCAATGTGATTGTTGCAAGCTAAAGTAACATTTTTATTTCTCCTCCTCAACATTTTATTTCTCAGCCTTTACCTATGACCTGATCTTTAGCACTTGCCCTTCCCCAGAATCTTAGCATTTACTCTTGACAGATAACTTTTGTATTGATTGTGCTGTGTAAACTGAGAACATTAGTACAGATATCCGAAGCTTTCTCTTGAATCTGCTCTTTCCTGACTATTCGTTTAGGTCTCTGACTTCATGTTAAAAGCTTGAGTAAACTGCTCAGAGATTCCCAGTTGTCTTGCACATTACAGAGTGAGTCCCTAACATCTCAATGGCTTCTTCTGCTTCCAATACATTGGAGTTACAGGGATCAGATTTAATCTTCTACCAAAACAAGCACAACCCAAACAAGGAAAAAAACAAAAAACCAAGGAATCTTTAAAATAATGTTTCTCAGACAATCAGCAGGTAGCACTGACAACAATCCCTGAGAATAGGAAACGAGGGACATGCTACAGATGGTCCAGCTTGCTGGGGTTGCAGGGTCCAAGATCAATGTTAAAAAAATCAGGCTGGGGACAGGAGAGATAGCTCAGCAGTTAAGAGCACTGGCTGCCCTTGCAGAGGACCCAGGTTCAGTTCCCAGCTCTCATTTGGCAGCTAACAACTGTAACTCCAGTTCCAGGGGAATCCTACACGCCCTCTTTGGACCTCTGTGGACACTGCATGACACAGGTGCGCTTTCATACATGCAGTCAATATACTTAACACAAAAATAAAAATAAATTTTTTTTTGTCTTTTTGAGACAAGGTCTCCTTGTAGCCCCAGCTGTCCTGGAACTCACTATGTAGACCAGGCTGGCCTTGAACTCACAAAGATCCACCTGCCTCTGCCCCCTAAGTGCTGGGACTAAAGGTGTGTGCCACCACGCCCAGCAAAAATAAAATATTTTTAAAAGATAAACATATAGGTCACTGGGACAGAATTAATGTATGGCCATATATGACATATAAGGTCATTTTTTTTCAATATTTATTTTATGTGTATGAGTGTTTTGCTTGCATGTATGTAAGTCCACCTGTGTCATGCAATGCCTGTGGAGGCCAGAAAAAAGTGTCTGATCCCCTGGGACTGGAGTTACAGTTGTTAACTGCCATGTAGGTGCTGGAAACTGAATTTGAGTCCTCAGGAAATCCAGTTGCAAGCAAAATATTCATACACATAAAATAAAAAAATAAGTAAATAGATTTTTAAAAAGGACACCAAAAGTCAATACAAGAGAGCCCAAATAAAAATGGTCAAAAGAGCCGGGCATGGTGGTGCACGCCTTTAATCCCAGCAGAGGCAGGTGGATCTCTGTGAGTTCAAGGCCAGCCTGATCTACATAGTGAGTTCCAGGACAGCTGGAGCTACAGGGAAACCCTGTCTCAAAAAGACCAAAAAAAGGGGGGGGGCAAAAGAATTTAATAAGTGCTTTACAAAAGAGGATACACAGATGGCAAATAAGTACCTGACAATATATTTAGCATCATTAGTCATTAGGAAAATGCAAATTTAAACCATAATGAGCTGGGGGGGGTGGCACACACCTGTTATCCCAGCATTCAAGAGGCTATAGCAGGTGGATCACAAATTTGAGGCCAGCCTGGGTTATGTAGCAAGACCCTATCTTAACAAACAAAAGACAAACAAGTAAAAACACAGTGAAATATTTTTCACAACTACAAGAATGGCTTAAAATATTGAGTGATCATACCAAATGTTAGAAGAATTGCTCATTGCAAAATGGGACCTGACTTAGCTTGCTCAAGTTGCTTCACTGAAACAAGTTTTCTTTTTCATTAGCCCTTAAAACTTACAAAAATGACAGTGATGGGAAGTGAGTCTCTTGGATGTTCCCTCTTCCCAAGGGATGACCTTCAGACTTCTGCCTGGATGGTACATGGGCTGCTGCGAGCTGGGCCGTCTTCTTGGGGTACCACTGTTCCACACATAGCACTCCTCATTTTGCCCTTTGCAGAGTCTGCTGTTCCTGATCCAGAGCTTCTGGGGCAAGGTTGAGTTGGCAGCGTGGGTGTGGGAGACAAGATGTCTAGCTGGTTTGGTGACAGGTTGTTTTTTTGCCATTTTTGTTTTGTGTGCGCGTGTGCATGCGTGTGTGTGTGTGTGTGTGTGTGTGTGTGTGTGTGAACAAATTGCAGGCCTGGGGAGATGGCTCTGTTGGTAAACTGCTTGCCTTGAAAATACAAGGACCTGAAGTCAATTCTCAGAAGTCATAACCATGTGGAAAAGCTGGGCATGGTGTTATGTGCTTGTAATCCTAGCACTGGGGAGGCAGAGACAGGCAGATCCTGGGGCTCACTGAACAGCTATCCTATCCTACTTGGCAAGCTCCAGGTTCAATGAGAGACCCTGTTTTAAAAAAAAAGTGTACAGAGCCTAATGAATGCCACCCAGTGTTGTGTTCTGGTCTCCACATACATGCTCACACATGTGCATGTACACACCCCCCCATAAACATGAGTGTGTACAAGCATGTGTACGCACATAGCACACACATCCAATAGCAAGAAGGTCCAGCTTGTTTACCTCCACCCCCTGCCTTCCTCAGTACCCAATGCCTTTTTGGCAAATCACCTCTGTGTCTGTGGCCACCATTGTCAGAAACTTACACCATCAATTCCCTCTTTGTCCTGTTCACAGGACATCAGTTAACTATAAGATAGTTAGATTCTCAGTCTCAGGTATATTATTCACTTTTTTTAGCTGAGAGATCACACAATTACTTCTATTCCAAGAGTCATAAGCAGAAGTTTGCTGGAAATATCCAGAAATGTTTTGTAAAAATATTTTATTTATTATTTTTATGTGTATGTATTAGTCACTTTTCTGTTGCTGTGATAGAAACACCCAAGCAATTTATAGAAGGAAGAGTTTATTTGAGCTTATGGTTCCAGGGGAATTACAGTCCATTGTGGCAGGGAGGCATAGTGGTTGGAGGTGGCTGGAGCAGGAGCAGCAGAAGCTAAGCTCTCACTTCATCAAGCAGGCACAGGACGCAAGGGAGCAACTGCAGATCTGGCAAGGCTTAAGAACTCTCTAAGCCCACCCCCAGTGACATGCTTCCTCCAGGATAGCCACGCCTTCTAAAACCTCCCAAAGCAGCGCCATCATTTGGGGACAAAATGTCCAAATACTTGGAGCCTATGGGGGACATTTTCGTTCAAACCATCACAGTGTATGAGTGTATAACCGGCATGCATGTAAGTGCACCCGTGTTGTGCAATGTCTGTAGAGGTCAGAAGGTGGCATCAGATCCCCTGGAACTGGAGTTAAGATGGTTGTTAGCCACCATGTGGGTGCTGGGATTCAAACCTGAGTCCTCTGCAAAAGCAACCAGTGCTCTTAACTGCTGAACCATCTCTCCAACCCCCAGAAATATGTTTTTTTCCAATAAAAATATAACTACTGGACTAAGGAGGTAGCTCCATTGGTTTGAATCTCAGCACTGCATAAACATGGTAGTGTATGCCTGAAATCTCAGCACTTGAGAAGTAAAGACTGGAAGATACAAAGTTCAAGGTCATCCTTGGCTACATAGCAAGTTCAAGGCAAACCTGAGAAATACGAGACACTCTCTCAAAACAAGAAATAAATTATTGCCATGGGGCTTTTATTTTGTTTCTTCAATGCAGATATGAGATCTGGAGTTATAATACATGGGCCAACTTTTGACCATAAGACAACCAAAGGTCAACAAGTTAAGGACTACTGAGCAGAAAGACAATAGTGTATAATTCAACTGATGCCCACAGTCATGTTCTACTGGACTGGATATGAGAAATATAAAGCATACTGAGGCCTATGCTTCTATATTTCATTACTTACAGCTGAAGACCTCTCTCATTGATGCATAAGTCAACTTCCTTAAGCACTGAAACTGCCCCCAATCTCTTTCTCTTACTCTGCTTCCTTCCCACCATGAAGTGAGCAACTTTTGCCACATGCTCTTGTTTTGGTGTTCTGCCTCACAACAGGCCCAGAATCTGTGGAGCCAAGGTCTATGGGTTGAAACCTCTGAAACTGTGAACCAACATAAATAATCCCTCTAAATTGTTATGTCAAGGCTCCTGTCACAGTGATGAGAAAAGCCAACCAACACTCTGGGTAACAAAGTGAGACTGTTTCAAAAACAAGACAATGACAAAAAGAAAATAGAAGAGTAGAAATTGACCCAGCAGTGTCAGGTTTAGTTTCACAGGCATGCCCCCAGGGACCTACTTCTTCCAAGAGGACCCCCTTCCTGAAATTTCTACCACCTCCCAAAGTAGCACCAAGAATTTTGAAACAAAAGTTCAACACTTGTGCCTCTGAGGGACAGATCATGTTCAAACCATACTGCTCAGGTTGGTCTCAAACTCATGGGCTCCAGTCAGACTCTCAAGTGCTATAAATAGTCGGCATGTGCCCCCAACCTGATTTACACTCTTCTGTTTTCCAGCTTCTGAAAAGGAACTTCATTTGTTGTCTCCTTCCCTATTTCTTTATATGTATGGGAATTTGGAAGGAGAGGAAATAAATGTGCAATGAATCTACCATATTTAAATGGAAATCTGCCAGTGACCTCTCTGCTCCTAGTTTTGGTCAACAAAGACCTCATTTAAGTGTGAGAAATGTTCATAAAAAACACATCTTACCATGGCACCCCCACCTCCTTAAATGCATTTGTTTCTGTTTCATAAGGGGAATAGTGAAGTGCTCCCAGGACCTGAAAGAGTTAAACTCTCTGTGGAACAGATATGATCGAGGAAGAAGAAGCTCATCACCTCCTCATACACCATTTCCCTGGGGAACTCTCTGGTGCAAAGATCATCAGGGCTATCAGATATGTGCTGTAGCTCTATGTGTCTTGCAATGAAAAGATAATTAAAAAGTACTCTTTGGGTCTGGGGTGATGGCTCAGTAGGCCCTGAACTCAAGTCCTTAGCACTCATGTAAAAGCTACAAGTGGTGGCATAGGCCTGTACCCCCAACAATGGGCCCAGAGGCAAGTGGCTGGTACAGAAACAGGCAGATCCCAGGGGCTCTCCAGCCAGCCAGCTTAGATGAAAAGGGGTTCAATGAGAGACTCTATCTCAAAAAATTAGGTAGAGAAGTGATTGAGGAAGGCACCCTGATGCTAACCTCTGGCCTTCACATGCACCAGTATGGGTGACTGTGTATGTGCACAAATGGACACACACGAGTGTGCATACATAGAAGCACTATATATAGACATTGTGCAAAGCCGAGGAGAAATACCAGTGAAATGTGAAATCTATAATAAGGCTGCTATTTATGCCTGACATAAGATGGGACAGCAACGGTATGGTTTTGTTTTGATTAGAAAAGATTGTGATGTATACTGCAATGTGCCACCCACTTATTGCCTTTAGCGCATCAAACTTTTCTGAGCTAAGTAAAGTTCATGCCCTTCCTAGGGCAGTGTACATCTATTTATTGATTGTGGTGCATGGGATCTTAAATCAGGCTGCTATAACAAAATGCCATAGGCCAAATGTCTTATACAACAGTTACTTCTTTTCTCACAATTCTGGAGGCTGAAGTCTCAGGTCAGATGTCAATATAGTCAGATTTTTAGTGAGGTCCTCTTCCTAGCTTGCAGAAAGATGTCTTCTCAGTGTGTCTTCTCATGTGGAAAAGACCTAGAGCGAGGTCCTTCTTCTTCTTACAAGGACACTCATCCCTTCACTGTCCCACCTTCATGACTTCATCTAAACTTAATTAAGTCCACATACTACTGGAGTATATAAAACCTCAACACAGGAATTATGGGGTGGTTGGGCACCAACATTCAGTCATAACAAAGACAAAGTGGTCAGTCCCACTCAAGACTCAGAGTTTGCTGGGAGGATGGCTGGGTTTCTTAAGTGCATTCACAGCTCCATATCTGCCTCTATTCACCCAACTACCTTCTCCATCCTTCCAGGAGGGCTGATCCCCCAGCACTCTTTAACAAACATGCTGGTGACTAAGTTCCTTAAAGTCTGTGCCTTGGAGGAACTCTATCTGGAACACACTTTGCAATTTACAAGTCACTTTTGTCAGCTGTTTTCGTTATCTTCTTTAATCCTTACAAACAGCGTTTCAAGGCATTGCTAGTTTTCTTTCTGCTTTCAGGAGAAGAAAACGGGATTAGAGAGGGTATTTGCCCAGGGCCATAAAGCTTTATAGAAACAAGGCTAGGATTAAATCTTGGTCTCTGAAGCCAGGCGTGGTGGCGCACACCTTTAGTCCCAGCACTCTGGAGGCAGAGGCAGGTACATCTTTGTGAGTTCAAGGCTAGCCTGGTCTACATAGTGAGTTCCAGGCCAG
>NW_008328607.1:1223548-1235501 GCF_000622305.1 Nannospalax galili
GAGCCCCTTTTTAAAAAAAAAAAAAAAAAAAAAAAAAAAAAAATCCTTTGGTCTCTGACTCTGAACTTAAGGGAGTAGGACATTATGAACAAAATAATACAAGGAAACAAATACCACCACTGGTCTGTGCCACATTCCAGGCCAGAGAATCTGGTGCTCACAGCCTGATCACTTATGCGTTTCTTTTCTCTAACAAAGCTGCGCTGTCAGTTCTGAAAGTGTCCCCATTTAGACGCCGATATGCTCACAAATTACACTCCAAGGTCAACAGCACTCCAAACACCAGAGATACCAGTAGAATTTCAAAACATTGGCTGCCCTAATGAGTTTTCAGTTTTTCTCTCTGGGAAAGTAACAGACAAAGCTGATATAATGCTTTCCAAGCAATGGGGCACGTAGGACACAGAGATGCCAATAGTCTCCTTAGCAACCATCCCAAATCGAGTTGCTCTAAGATGAAATCCTGATCTCTATTCATGCAGCAGATCACATGGGGTCAGGTACTGTTTATCTCTATGGCAGAAACCACCAGGCACTGGGATTTTAATTGCATCTTTAAAATCAGAAGAAAGAAAGGGAGGGCATAAAAAGGGGAAATGAGAGCAATTGTTAATGAGTACATAGGGGACATAAAGCATTCAGCTAGCTTCTTTGAAGCATGGGCTTTTGTAGAGTTCTCCTGAAGTCATTTTACACACACACACACACACACACACACACACACACACACACAGCCTTTAGGGCTTCAGAGACTGCCTGCTCATTATAATTCAAAACTCACCAACCAAGCTCATTATGGGAGCATGGGTTTGACTTGGGAGGACTTTTCAATCACATAGCCATTTGACCATTATGGGTTTGCTTGCTTCCCTCAGCATCGCCTTTTGACAATCTTGACTCTAAAAGACTACAATACTGAGCAATTCTGGAAGCAAACTGGAACTAAGGGCTATAAATCAATGTTACCCCTTTTCATTAAAACAGCCTTGCTGAGAGAGCAGGTGGTGGCTGGTCATATAACCAACTGCTGAGTCCTTGACAGATGGGGTCTAAATAATATTTCCTGTTGCTTTTCTGAACACTATTTCATTTATTAATTTAACAAATATTTATTGATATGTTTTTTGTATTCATATGTGTCAGACACTCATTAGGGCTTAAAAGTACTGATACATAGTGGTATAATTCATCAATGAAATTGCTCTACCAAGAATTAGTCTGAACCATACTGCTGAATCACATTTATGGACATTTAGAGGACAAGAAGAGTTATTGGCAGAACAGCACCCCATTTTTCATATACATAAGGAGGAACATAGGACATACTATCCTCAAGGGTCAATAAAAGAATAATTTGTAAAACTGACAAAGGACCTTGTCTTAAAAAATCATTTTTTTCTTCTAGAGTTTAAAAAAGAGTTGTTTTGAAAATGTGCCCTCCAGGTTGGGCATGGTGGCACATACCTTTAATCCTGGCACTCAGGAGGCAGAGGCAGGCCAGCCCGGTCTAGATAGTGAGTTTCAGGACAGCTGGGGCTACAGGGAGACCCTGTTTTAAAAAGACCAAAAAAGAAAAGAAAAGAAAAAAGAAAATCTGCCCTCTGAAGGAAATGAAATATTTTAACGTTTGCACAGTGGGTAAAAGTGTTTGCTCTGCAAACATGAGGACCTGAGTTTGAATCTCCAGCACCCACATAGAAAATTGGGCATGACTCCATGTGTCTGCCACCCTAGCTTTGTTGGGGGGGGTGGGGGGGAGCAGAGACAGAGGGATCTTGGGAGCTTGCTAGCCAGCCAGCCTAGCCAAAATGGCAAGCTTCTAGTTCAGTGAGAGACCCTGTCTCAAGGTGATACAATGGAGGGCAATAGAGGAAAACACCTGATGTCCTCTGCTCTGGCCTTTACATGCACACACACACATCAGTGCACATACCCACATGCTCATGGGCATGCCCCATACATGCATACCACACAGATAAATAAGCAAATGAACGAATGAATAAATAAATAAAAGCTTTAGCTTTTCCTTTACTGGCTGCCTTTACCAGAGACAGGCAGCCAGAGATAATTAGCTTCACTGAAGAAAAGGATGGTGCTTAGTGATGATGTCAAAGCCTTGTGCTTCTCCTCTCTCCTCTTGCTTTCTCTTCCTCTGTCTTTTATTCTTCCCATTTTCTTTTTTCCTGCCTAAGGGCCTACTAGTGGACCTTAAAAGATTAAAAACTTTCTAATCACGCTGGGCGTGGTGGCACACACCTGTAGTCCCAGCACTTGGGAGGCAGAGGCAGGCGGATCTCTGTGAGTTCAAGGCCAGCCTGGTCTACATAGTGAGTTCCAGGACAGCTGGGGCTACAGGGAGACACTGTCTCAAAAAAAAAAAACCCCAAAAACAAAAAAAAAAACCTTTCTATTCCCATGGCTGATGGCAAATGGCAGCAAGTTTTGACTTAATCATTATAACTGGACCTCTGCCACTTTTTCTAGCATGCCCCAGGGGTTACTATTAGAGACAGAACTCGGAAAGCACAGTTGGTGCTTGACATGCTGTCAGAAGCTCACTGTTTCTAAAACACTGTGAAATTTCCCAGTGATTTGTAGAGCAACTCTGAAAGTCAAGTCAGAGAGCCACAGGATCCTCATGGCGAGGATGGGTGGCTGGCTGTCGGCAGCAGCAGTGGGTGTTTAATGAATGTGTGCCTCCTTTTACTCTCATTTTAAGCAAGTAGGTTCCTCATCATGAGAAAATGCTTCTTCCACTTTCTCTGACATCTTTCTATGCGAAGTTGCATATCATAATGGTTATTGTGAGAAGATGGGAGGAAAGTCAGAGAAAAATAATTCTACTTGTCAAGAAATCATACTAAAGAAATGTGAAACTTCAGAACCGGAGGAGAACTAAAAACTTGGTTCGTCTTGTTCACTGCAATGAATGTTCAGTAAACATTTGTCAAGCAAGTGAATGTGGGAGTTAACCATCCCCTCTCTCCCATGACCCCAGAAGGGTAAATGATCTATATTTGCAGTTTCACAGTAAATTGAGGAAGTTAGAAAAGAGACCCGGATTTTTAAACTTTCATGGGCATAGGATTCACCTGGGTATGTGGCTAAGTTGTAGATTCTGATTAGCAGGTGTGGACTAGGCACTGAATCCCACATTTCAAATTAAGGCCTGACATGACTCAATATTGTTGGTTTAAGAACCATGCGTTGGTTTTGTTTTAGCTTTTTTTTTGTGGGTTTTTTTTTTTTTTTTGGTCTTTTTGAGACAGGGTCTCCCTGTAGCCCCAGCTGGCCTGGAACTCATTATGTAGACCAGGCTGGCCTTGAAATCACAGAGATCCACCTACCTCTGCCTCCCAAGTGCTGGGACTAAAGGCATGCACCACCACGCCCAGCTTGTTTTAGCTTTTTATCTGTATATATTAATTGTATAAAAGAATGGATTTCTTTACAACATTTTCAGACATATACATAATGTACTTTGATCATATTGACCCTGTCTTGTCCCACTTCCCCTTTGACTGGTCTTCTTCCCAGATAGTGTTTCCTGTCTGTTCACCCTCCTCCTCCTACCCCTTCATGAATTTTCCTCCTTCTTTTTGGTCTTTTTTTGAGACAGGATTTCTCCATAGCCCCAGCTGACCTAGAACTCACTACATAGAGTGGATTGGCCTTGATCTCACAAAGAATGGCTTGACTGCCTCCCAAGTGCTGGGACTAAAAAAGTGTGTACCACCATGCTTGACTTTTTTCTTCTTTTAAAGTCTAGACTCCACACATGAAAGAAAACATAGAATGAGGCTGGAAAGATGGTTCAGTGGTCAAGAGTGCTTGATGCTTTTGCAGTGGACTAGAGTTCAGTTGCCAGCACCCATGTAGCATGGCTCATAACTCCCCAGTAACTCCAGCTCCAGAGAATTTGACACCTTCTTCTGGCCTGTTTTGGTACACACACACACACACACACACACACACACACACACACGACATACACTCATGTGGACACACACATAAACATTAAAAATAAATCTTTAAAATAAAAAAATATTTGTTTAACATGGTGATCTTCAATTCTGTCCATTTTCCTTTTCTTTTGTGCTCAGCAAAACTTCAGTTGATTCAGGTCTCTCTGGCCAAATATTCCTGAAGAGAGCACATTTATTTCCTTAGATGCAATTGTACTTGCTGTTTTATTTTGTAGCCAGGCTGTCCTGGAACTCACTATGGAAGCCAGACTGACCTCAAACGTGTGGCAACTCTCCTCCCTCAGCTTCCTAAGGGCTGGAATCACAGCTGTGAGTTCCCACACCTGGCTTTCACACTTGCCTCTTGAATATTAAGAGATTTTGTAGTCAGCAGTGACTGTAGAGACTCAAAACTGTCTAAAGTACAAAGAAGGGACTGTTGAATGCCTAGCAATAAATTGGGACATCTCTATCACACACACACCCCAAGGCCCAGGGAACATCCAGAAGAAGTAGAATGTTTTTTTTTGTTTTGTTTTTTGATATTTTATTATTTTTATTTTATGTGTATGACTGTATTGCCTGCATGTATGTACATGCACCAATGCTGTGAAATGTTTTGGAGGGCATCCCCTGGAACTGGAGTTACTGACTGTCATTAGCTACCATGTGGGTGCTGGGAACCAAACCCCGGTCCTTTGCAAGAGCAGCCAGTGCTCTTAATTGCTGAGCCATCTTGCCAGCTCCAGGAGTAGAAAGAATGAGGAAGGTGTTGGGGTGGAAGAGGAGTATAGAACGCTGACTTCAGGCATAATGTGCATGGCAGCTACACTCTTGAACTCACAGAAGCTATGATTACCTGTCCCAGATCTCCACAAGAGTGGGCCTGTCAGCATCCTGTTGAGGAAGCTGGAGGAACTCCTGGGGCTTCATAGCTCTCTCAGGAATTATTCACAGTTAATAGTTGATGGGAGACAGAGATATTTTCTCCAGTGCGGTAGCCACTGATAAAGTGCCCATGTTCCTGTAACCAATCCTATAATGAAACTCATTGGATCACATACAAAAAAGACATAAAAATAGTAAAGGGTTCAGTTTGGAAGAGGAAAGGGCTTAGCAAAAGTTGAATGAAGACAAAAGAGGGTGAAGGGGGATGAATATGATTGAAATACCTTATGTACACACACAAAAATACCATGATAAATCCCATTATTATGTATAATTGATATGTGCTAATAAAACACTAAAAATAGAGGTTGGAGAGACAGCTCAGCAGGTAAGAACTCTGGCTGCTCTTGCAGAAGACCTAGCACCCACATGGGAGGTTAACAACCATCTATAACTCCAGCTCCAGGGAATCTGATGCCATCTTCTGGCCTCTGTGAGCATTGCATGCATGAGTGCACTTATATACAAATAGGCAAAACACTCATACATACACAGGAGACCTAGGTTCGGTTCCCAGTACTCACATATAGACTCGCAACCACCTATAACTCCAGTTCTAGGGGGTCTGATGCTTTCTTCAGGTCTCCTCAGGCACTAGACATCCACATGGTGCACATACATACATGCAGATGAGCACATACACATAATAAAAATTAATAAATCTTTTTTTAAAAAATCAGTGAACTTTGGCTTGGGATTACAACAGCATCTTCAACAGCTTCTGAAATGGCCCTAAATATACTTCCATCATTTCATACTATATATTTATGTGAAGCAGTGCTCTCAGCATTGATGATTACAAAAATAAAAGTATTGATCATCTCTGAAAAATGTTGAAGGTGCTTTGTGTTGTGCAATATCAAATACTCAGCTAAGGAAACTCACGTAAAAATAAACTGGTGCATTTACCATTAGTATGTAGACTTGCTTTTGCCTTTAACAAATAGTGAAAATCATATGTATACCAAAAGCTGCTTTAAATAGATTTCTTTTCAGTGAATGTTTAATTTGTATATGTAATCTACATAGATACCAAGGAGCACATAAAAATTTCTTGAGCAAAACGTGTCAAGAGGGTTGGCGAGATGGCTTAGAGGTTAAGAGCATTTGCTGCTCTTCCAGAGAACTCGAGTTGGGTTCCTAGAACCCACTTGGGTGGCTCACAACCACCACCGGTAACTCCAGTCCCAAGGGATTTGAGGCTTTCTTTTGTCCTCTGAAGGAAGGTGTTGAGAGTGGAAAAAGTTTTAAGAAACTCTGTCCAAAAACCTTGATAGTACAATGTAATCTCAACACTTGGAGGCTGAGGCCAGAGGATTGTCATGAATTCAAGGCTGTTAGGGTCCGAAACTCGGTGGGTTCTTTCCCAAGGGAACAAGTACACGAGCACAGAGATGCAAAAATCAAGCAGAGTTTTATTAGGCCAGCTAGCTGGGGTCGACCATCCTCCCAAGACACGCAGGTCTGGTTAGAGCAATCGACCCTGAAGGAACTTCAGGCAAAGTTTATATAGGATTTTCACAGCCATTGTACCAGAGCCCACGCATTTTCACACAACCAATAGCTTTAAAATACCTAACTTATACAAAACACCACAACCAATGATTTCAAAACAAAAAAAATGTTGCAACCCCCTTTAGGTATCCCAATCGGGGAGGGTGGTATGTGTCTGGCGCAACCCTTCCCTGTTATCTTGTGTACGCAGGCATGCCTACGTGACTTGTCACAGGCCAGGTCCTGGGGCCACAGCTCTTGCATCTATCTCTGGGTGTCTGTGTTCCTTCCTGATTTGGGTTAAGCAGTTAACTCAAATTCTTTCTCTAACCCTTGACATCTTTTGCCTCCCCTCCCTTACATTATTCCCCCCTTTTCTAGATCAGACTGAGGAATCTTCCTCAGCTGTATGCAGAGCTTGATAATTTTGGCGAAGGACTAAGAGTTGGACAGTTTCAATTCTTTCCTGAATGAACCTGAGTAGCCTGTTTATTATGCATAGCCCGATTGTGACTAATAGTAGCAGGATGATTAGTGGTCCTGCGATAGCCAAGAGGAGAGTAGTAAAAACTGGTTTATATTTAAACCAGGACTCGAACCAGCCCTCATGGCTTTCATATTCTCTACGTCTTTTTTCCAGGTCTGCTTTTAACTTGGCCAGAGATTCCCTGACTGCTCCTGTTTTGTCCACATAGAAACAGCATTCTTCCCTCAAGGCAGCACATAGTCCACCTTCCTTCAGGAACAGAAGATCTAGGCCTCTCCTATTTTGTAACACTACCTCTGATAAGGAGGTGAGGGATTGCTCTAGGTCTGACATTGACTGCCGGAGCTGTTCCAAGTCTCTGTCGACGACGGCCAATCTTAGGGCCCTTGTTCCCGCATTACCAGGTATGCAATTCCTGTTCCTGCTCTGGCCAACCCCAAGGAGAAGAGGGCCCCAATGGTTAGGGCCGTAATGGGCTCCCTCTTACTTCTAAGGGGATTCAGTTTTCCTTCCCAATAAGAGAGGAGAGATTCATGAGTGTGGTATGAAAGTCAGGGCAGTATGGCCACTAGTACACAAAACTCAGCAGTAGTGTTAAACACAGAGGTGGATAGGGCTGGGGTGAGGCCTATCTTTGAACAGAGCCACCAACCTGAAGTGGATATGATCCACTTTTCTTGCTCCCATGGGCCGCTACTACTTGAGGAGCATATATCTGGCTTTGGGACATCGGAACTGTACCTACACAGGTACCAGCGCTAGAAACCTGGGAAATAGTGAATCCCCAAGGTCTCCCGTCCCAATAAGTGGGATGAGAACTGTTGAGAGTGTAAGAACCATTCATCCCGATTGCCTCATAGAAAGGTGGAGATCCAGGGTAACACAACCAGCACGGGTCAATAAGAGAGGAACTGGTGTGATTTAGGGTTTCCACCACCGATCGTACCATTTCCCACATGGGATTTCTGAAAGGAGGCGGGCTCCCCGTGGTTGGGGCTGCAGATGTAGCAGGCCTAGGGATGGCTACTGATGTCATGGTTTTTTCTGTAGCAGGTCTAGGGATGGGTTTTGGTGGAGGACGTCGGGGCTCTGAACGGGGAGGATTTAGCACTGGATTAGGTCCTATTGCCAATTCAACTACTGCCTCAACCTTGAGGAAGATCTGAAACATAATCCCTACAGACAGTGGCCTTGAGTTGGGTCTCAGGTCCCATGTCAGTCCATTTGTCCATCTCCTATCCTGTTTTCCTTTTGGGGTAAAGGTGACTTTTATCTTATTAGCTTCAAGGGATACCTTCTGCCTGTGGTATGGATTGATAAATTTCATGTCAATTAGATCAGGGGAAGCTTCCCATCTCCCTTGTCCATCACTAGTCTCCACACAGTCCCATTCAGCACAATAAAAACTGTCAGCACCCCCACAATGTTGCTTCCACCAACCTGTCCAGAAGCTTGGGCAAGCAAAGAACCCGTTGCTGCGCGTAGTTTGGCGGCTCATCACGACACGCCATGGTGGGGTTTGGGGGAGGAATTCCCTCAGTACAAGTTCTAAGTTCACATATAAGTCCGGCCACCATGTCCACAGCGGGGCAATGTGAGAGATGTGGCCCCACTCCTCATGAGTGTCGCCATTCCACAGGATCCACGTCTGGCGTACCAGCTGGTGGGGGTTGGTGCCTCGGGCTCCCATTGATGCCGCTGTTCTCGAGAGGGTCCATAACAATGTGCCCATCAGCAGGAATCCCTTCATTTTCTGCTCAGGTGTAGTTTTAAGGGATTAGCAGGATTCTGTCACACTTCCCACCTCTCTACACGGGGTTCTGGATCTCCGGGAGGCAGGGCTTTCCAGATGTGAGTGTGGTGGATCCAGGGAGCAATCCCATCAACCTTAAGGGCAGTGGGGGGTGGTAAAAAGTACAACATAAGGTCCCTTCCATCTGGGTGTGAGAGTCTTTACTTTCTGTCTTTTGACCCAGACCATATCCCCTGGGATAATACCATGTTCCACACTCGGGGTTTTTCCCTTCCCCCTTCATAGAGTGCCCTAATTAGGGGCCAAATTTCTTGCTGTACTTTGGCAAGGGCTTGCAACACATTTAAATAGTCGGGGGCCAACTTCTCTTCCCCCGGGGGCTGTGCTCGCCGGGTTATAGGCAGAGGGGCACCATACATTATCTCAAATGGAGTTAAACCATGTACATAGGGGGAGTTCCCAACACAGAAAATGGCTAAGGAAAGAGGGTCACCCAGTCACCGCGAGTCTCTATTATTAATTTAGAAAGGGTCGCCTTTAATGTCCGATTCATTCTTTCTACCTGCCCAGAGCTTTGCGGGTTATAAGCACAATGTAACTTCCAATCTGTCCCCAAAGCTTGGGCTAGTCCATGAAGGACTTTGCTAATGAAAGCCAGGCCATTATCAGAACCTATGTCCTCAGGGATCCCATATCTGGGGACTATCTCTTCTATTAGTTTCTTTGCCACCATCTTGCTAGTCTCATGTTTGGTTGGAAAAGCCACTACCCATCCTGAAAAGGTATCTACCATGACTAGCAAATACTTATACCCGTACTTTCCTGGTTTTACTTCAGTGAAGTCTACCTCCCAACTTTTTCCTGGGGCCCTCCCCCTCTCCTGAGTACCTGTTGGGTGGAATCCCTTTGGAGCTGGTCTTAGCTTTGCACAGCTATCACATCCCCCAGTGATCTGACGAGCTGCCTCATTCTGATGAGGAAATATCAACTGCGCATGCTGAAAAAGGCTAAGCAACTTCTTTCAGCCCAGATGGGTGGACTTGTGTAAGTTGATAAGCATGTGTTTCCCTAATGTTTCTGGCAGGATCAGTCTACCTTTCTGGTCCCTATTCCAACCTCCCTCCCCAGGCTCTTTCCCCGGAGCTTGTTTTCTTATCCACTCAAGGTCATGTGGGGAATAGGTCTGGGAGGCAGGGTGGGGAGTTCAGGTATGGGCACCTCTAGAGCTGCCAGTATAATGGGGTTTGAGAGAGTTACCCTCCTAGCTTCTGCATCAGCAAAGCTGTTACCAGCCCTCCTAGCCTCTGCATCAGCAAAGTTGTTACCAATGGCCTCAGGAGTCTTTCTGGACTGGTGGCCAGGCACATGTATAACTGCCACTGCTTTTGGTTTTTCCACGGCTGCTAACAGTCTTTGGACTTCCAGTAAGTTCTTCATCTCCTTTCCCTCTGTGGAATGGAATCCTCTTTCTCGGTAGATGGCACCGTGAACATGAACAGTTCCAAAGGCATACCTGCTATCTGTATAGATGTTGGCCCACTTGCCCTCTGCTCTTTCCAGTGCCTCTGCAAGAGCAATAAGTTCCACCTTCTGGGTTAAGGTGCCAGGGGGCAGGGCTGCGCTCCAAACAACTTTTCCTTCTTGAGTCACCACCGCTGCTCCAGCTCTTCTGGCCCCATCCCGCACAAAACTGCTTCCATCTGTATACCAGTCCAGTTCACTATTTGGTAGCCACGTGTCTCTCAAGTCTGCTCGTACTTGGATGATCTCGGAGAGAACGTCTCTACAGTCATGGATGGGGGTTGACAGATCTGGGTCTGGCAGGAGGGTGGCAGGATTTAGGGTCACTGGAGTGGAGAAGGTGATTCGAGGTGAGTCTAGCAGGAGGCCTTGGTAGTGGGTGAGCCTAGCGTTTGTCATCCATTTTCCTGGAGGATGCCTGAGAATCCCCTCTATGGTATGCGGGGCTGTCACCCTCAGGTCCTGGCCAAAATTCAGCTTGTCAGCTTCCTTTACCAGCACGGCGATGGCCGCCAAGATGCGCAGACAAGATGGCCACCCAGAGGCCACTGGGTCCAGCCGCTTGGACAAGTAGGCCACAGGTCTCTTCCACAGGCCCAGCTGTTGGGCCAGGACTCCTTTAGCCATACCCTTCATCAATGAACAAGGTGAAGGGTTTATCTGGGTCTGGCAGAGACAGGGCAGGGGCCTGGAGGAGAGTTTCTTTTAATCTGTCATGCCTCTTGTTGTTCCTGACTCCACTTCCAGCCCAGCCCTTCTTTGGTGGCCTCATACAGTGGACAGGCTATCTCTGCATACCCTGGGATCCAGAGCCTGCAGAACCCAGCTGAGCCAGTGAAGGGTTGTCTGGCAGAGACAGGGCAGGGGCCTGGAGGAGAGTTTCTTTTAATCTGTCATGCCTCTTGTTGTTCCTGACTCCACTTCCAGCCCAGCCCTTCTTTGGTGGCCTCATACAGTGGACAGGGGACAGGCTCATACCCTGGGATCCAGAACCTACAGAACCCAGCTGAGCCAAGAAATTCCCTCACTCCCCAGGGAGAGGAGGGTGTGGGAATAGGATAGTTTGCTTTATGGTTTGCGTCAGCCACCTGGCTCCATCCGATATCCTGTACCCCAGGTAGACTACTGACCTCTGACAGATGTGGGCTTTCTTAGCGCTGGCTCAATATCCCAACCCGCCTAGGTCTGCCAGCAGGCTTCTCATGGCTTCTTCGCATTCCTCATGGGTTTCTGCAGCCAGCAACAGGTCATCCACATACTGTAGCAGTGTCACTCGGGGATGGCTCATGTGGAAGGGCTCAAGATCCCAGCTTAGGGCTTCATTAAACAGGGTAGGAGAGTTTTTGAAGCCCTGTGGCAATCTAGTCCAGGTAAGCTGCCCTGTTCTTTCTCCTCCTGGCTCTTGCCACTCAAAGGCAAACAAGGGCTGACTGACTTCAGAGAGGGGAACACTAAAGAAAGCATCCTTCAGATCCAGGGTAGTATACCACACATGGGACGGTGGCAGGTGACTGAGGAGACTGTAAGGATTAGGCACCGTAGGGTGAATGTCCTCCACCCTCTCATTAACCTTCCACAAGTCCTGCACCGGCCGGTAATCTCCACTGCCAGGCTTTTTTACTGGAAGCAGGGGTGTATTCCATGCTGATTGGCAAGGTTTAAGGATTCCTGCCTCTATTAGTCTGTGGATATGAGGTGCTATCCCTTTCCTAGCCTCTTCTGGCATCAGATATTGCCAAACCCATATGGGTAGGGCCGTGGCTTTGAGTTGAACAACAACCGGGG
>NW_008328607.1:1235863-1237255 GCF_000622305.1 Nannospalax galili
CGGCCAAGAATATTCTCGCCATCTCCTCCCTCTGCCTCTTGTTCTCTCTTCTCTGAAACTCTCTGTCCTCTCTCCTATTTTTATCCTGCATCTCCTGCTCCTCCTTCCTTAGCCTCTCCTCCCTGTCCTCCGGAGTTTCCCTAGCATTAAAGACCTTCTCTGCCTGTTGCAACATTTCCCTGATTGAAATCTCTCCCAAATTGTCCCGCTTATGGAGTTTCCTTTGGATATCGGGGGCTGCTTGGTTAATAAAAGAGAGGACTACGGCTGACCTGTGCTCCTCTGCCTCTGGGTTTATAGGGGTGTACTGCCTATAGGCATCAAATAGCCTTTCCAGATATGCGGCTGGGCTTTTGGTTTCTCCCTGAACAATTGTTTTTACCTTAGCCAGGTTAGTGGGCCGTCTTGCAGCCACCTGGAGCCCAATCATTAGTGTCTGGCGGTAGGCCCAGAGATGCTCCCTACCTTCTGCCATCCCAAAATCCCAATTTGGGCGTGTGAGGGGGAACGCCTCATCGATGGCAGGCTGAAGGGTAGTGGGCCTCCCATTTTCTCCGAGGACGTTCTTCCTGGCTTCATTAAGGATCTGCTCCCTCTCCTCAGTGGTGAAGAGGGTGTGGAGCAGCTGCTGGCAGTCGTCCCACGTGGGGCAATGAGTGAACATAATAGATTCCACCAAACCTATAAGACACTTGGGGTCTTCAGAAAATGGGGGGGGAGAGTGTGGAGCAGCTGCTGGCAGTCATCCCATGTGGGGCAATGGGTGAACATAATAGATTCCACCAAACCTATAAGACACTTAGGGTCTTCAGAAAAGGGAGGATTTTGAGTTCTCCAATTATAGAGGTCGCTAGAGGAAAAGGGCCAATATTGATACTATTGAATTCCATCTGGACCGCCTATGCTGATCGCCCAGACTGGCAGAATAGGCACAGCTCCTTCCAAGGTGGAGGATGGGGCCTCCACTTCTTGGTCCCTAATTCCTCGAGATCTTAACTGCATCCCTCCAGTTCCCCCAGGTCGTCTGTCCTCCTCGTAGAAGAGTCTGGGGAGGGGGCAACTGCCGGATCCCTATGGGGTCCCCCTACCCCATTCCCCACCTCACAGGCCGCTTCAGCCTCTCCCTCTTGTGGAGCTGCATATGGGGGTGGCTGCTTGACCGACAAGGGGGGGTAGAGGGAGGAGCTCTCAGGGAAGACTGGCAGTGCACTAGGACCCCCACTCCTATGACTGGAGGATCTTAATCCTTCCTGGGTGACCATGATCAAGACTTTTGGTGGGCAAGCATGAGGCTTTTCCACCAAGAGGGGCCTTAACCAGGATGGGGGATCCTCTGCCAGATTCTCCCACATAAGGATATAGGAGAGTTGATCTGGGTGGCCCTCTGGTTCA
>NW_008328607.1:1237326-1249610 GCF_000622305.1 Nannospalax galili
CCCCTGCACCAGCCACCCTACTCCGAGGGAGGGCCATTCAGCTGAGCAAAAGTGCCAAACTTACCCTTCCTGATGCCGAGGCCCAATTTTAAGGCCCGCTCCTTCACTTCTGAGAAATGAGAGAGGATTAAACCTTTAGGAGTGGCCTGAGTCTGGCCCATAGTGGAGGTCACAGAAAAGCAAAGCAAAGAAGCCACTCTATACAAGATAACCTGTGGGTGTGCTTGTGGATGGGTGCCTGTTGTTGCCCAGTTTTTCTTCTGCAGGGGACGTGAATTTATCTGGGATTCATGCCTGGGACCCTCATCCTTTCACGGGAGTCTTTCAGCGGTGGGTGCCCTAATGGCTTTTACTTGCTCGACCCATGCCCGTGGGGCGTTCTCAGTGGCTGGAGAGGAGGATGAAGAGGAAAGGAAGCTTTAAAATAGAGAACGTAGAGAGAAATACAAAATCAAGTCCCAGAACAGTATGACAATTAACACAATCATCAAGCACGCACACCACATCAGATCGCACTCATTTGGACCGGTTCTCCTTTCACTCGGGCGTGCGCCACACTCACCACTCTCACTTTCACCTTCAGGATCCCCGAGACTTCTCGTGATTTTCCCAAAAGGCATCCACTCGGACTGTCTCAGAGTGACGAGCTCGACCTTCTCCTCCTCAGGTGCCAGGTTTCTGCCGATTGGGCTTGCCTTCCTAGGGCCGAATCACTCAGACCCTAGGGCCAGGGTTGGTTACCTGGACTTTCACCCAGGGTCACTAACCTAGGTGCCAGGATCACTAATCCAGACTTCCTCGCTCGGGAACACTAATCCGAGACCAGACACGAGATGGCAACTCTCGCTTTATAATGGATTTATACAGACACGAGGGAGCGACACCCGAATTACACTGCCCTGTCCGGAAAAGAAAGGAGCTCTGCCTCCGTTCATCCTTTGTTCCCCCAGAAGCCCCCCGAATCCCGGATGAGCCCCCAAATGTTAGGATCCGAAACTCAGCGGGTTCTTTCCCAAGGGAACAAGTACACGAGCACGAGATGCAAAAATCAAGCAGAGTTTTATTAGGCCAGCTAGCTGGGGTCGACCATCCTCCCAAGACACGCAGGTCTGGTTAGAGCAAATCGACCCCGAGGCAACTTCAGGCAGAGATTATATAGGCTCCCACAGCCGTTACCCAAAAGCCCGCGCTTACACAACCAATAGTTTCAAACCACCACAATGTTGCAGCCCCTCTAGATGTCTCAATCGGGGAGGGGAGGGTAGTGTGTGTCTGGCACAACCCTACCCTGTTATCTTGTGCAAGCAGGCATGCCTGCCTACGTGACTTATCACAGGTCATGTTCTGGGACTGCAGCTCCTGCATCTATCTCCGGGTGCCTGTGTCTCTTCCCGAATCGAGTCAATTAGTTACAAGCAGTAAACTCAAAAAACAGTTGCAAGCAGTAAAACTCAAATTCTTTAACCCTCGACATCTTTTGTCTCCCTCCCTTACAAAGGCCAGTCTGGACTAGAGTCAAACCCTGTCTCAAAAAATCAAACCAATATGA
The DNA here is from genome assembly GCF_000622305.1 of Nannospalax galili. Lineage (NCBI taxonomy): Eukaryota > Metazoa > Chordata > Mammalia > Rodentia > Spalacidae > Nannospalax > Nannospalax galili. The sequence goes on from NW_008328607.1 coordinate 1,238,876, forward strand.
AACCAAAAACTCCTTACTTTATCTAAGCTAACATCTGTTCCCTACAGAAGGTGAGTTTTAATTTAGTACTGAAGGCCGAGTTTTTTTTCAAAAACTTTGAGAATTTCATACATGCATATAAGGTGTTTTGATCAAATCCATGCCCACTCCCTCCCCTCCAACATTCCCCCCTCTGAAGAAGTAACCCTAAAATCTTTTAAGGATTAGATACAAGCTCCCAAATACTTTTGACATTTTTGGCCTTTGGAATAGAGTATGTTGCTAACAGGCTCAAGGACATTTTGACTTTTAGCCAAGAAACTGGCTACATTTCTTTGGGGTCTTTTTACCCTAACTGCCTAGCCAATTCCTACCTCCTATTCTTATCATGCCATCCTCTAAAGGGGTTACCCAAATTGTCAATAGGGAATAGGGATGCAGACCGCTCTGGCTTTTTCCATGCTGAACAGGGATGCAGGTGAGGCAATTGGAGTAACCCTTCAGTGGGTCTATCTAAAAGACTCCAAATTGTATAACTCTTGTCTCTAAGGGGAAAAGAAAGTCCTTGAATCATGAATAGGAGATGTGAAGGAGAAGTAAAGGCAAGAGTAATTAGCATTACAAGTTCTAGACAGGGAACTAGAAAAAAGTCAGAATGGCAATTTTCAAATGTTTATATGAGAATCCACTGAAGTTTTTGACAAGGGCTTCCAAAAGCATCCTCCTATTGGGTTCTTCCTCATTTTTCTTTTGTCTTCCAAGGCTGTCCCTTCTGCATGAAATAACTATCATCACCACTACTTCGGCTTAGCCTGATCACTAAACATAGTCACAATTGGGCTTGTTGACAGTTGTGTTCATTCATTAAAGGAGTGCCAAGCAGGGTCACTGGACCCTCACCTGAGTATTCAGCCAGTCTTCCCAGCCAACTAGTCCAACATTTAATGTTTTGTAGCTACTTTAAATAAAGCCTCCATCTTATTAACAAATTATTTCCTAGTGAATCTTTCTTGACAGTTACTGATTACTGCTTGTCCCTGCTCTGGGCCTCAGTGGGAAGATTCAGAGTCTAGTGGGTGCTGGGTGTGGCGGGACACGCCTTTAATGATGGCTCTTCAGAGATAGCTCTAGGCCAGCCTGGTCTACATAGTGAGTTCCAGGCAATCTGGGGCTGCAAGGAGATCCTGTCTCAAAAAACCAAAACCAACTAAACAAAAACAAAAACAAACAACAAAAATATAATGGGTGAACTCTTTGAAGTCTTTTTCATGTATTTATTTTTCTATTTTATATGTATTAGTGTTTTGTTTCCATATATGTAAGTGTGCCATGTGCATGCAGTGCCCATGGAGGCCAATAGAGAGCAACAGATCTCCTGGAACTGGAGTTACAGGTGGTTGTTAGCTGCCATGTAGATGCTGGGAACCAAGCCCTGGTCCTCTGCAAGAGTACCCAGCACTCTTAACTGCTGAACCATCTCTGCAGCCCTCCTTGACTTAAGACTTGAGCTGCTTCCAAGGTGATGCACTCTCATAGCTGGCTCCTGGGAACTGGTAACTTGATTCCTTTCCTCCTGGATCTCTTCCACATGGATATCCCTAGTAAGGACTTCCTGGGCTGTGTAAGTGGCAATATGCTGAATTGCTTTTCTTGGCAGGCGTGAGTTGACAAGAGTAAACAGACCTTTCCCTTTTAACCGGAACCTGCTGACAAGGCAAACCCTAAAAACACCATTCTTGACTTTCATCTTATGATTAATTACATGTTAGTACTGTGGAAAAACTGCCAATCACCTTTTAACTTCAGAGAGCTGTCAAACTCATCACTTGAAAAACAAATGCCTAAATTCTACATCTTGCCATCTATCACTTGTTTCCCCAACAAGAAAGAGTGTAAGGAAAAACCACCTGACTAAGACATACTTGTTTTCAAAGCTGGGATGTTTTCCCCCTTGCCACAGCCTGAAGAAAATGACCTGAGAGAGAATCTGGAAAAAAAAAAAACTACCCTCTTATGACCAGTGATGGAAGTCACATGACAAAATTTTCACCATGTTCTGTTTTTCTGTTTGAAGTAAGTCACCAGATCTGGCCCCCATCAAGGCAGAGGGAACTGGGCATCATATTTTGAAGGAAAGAGTTGCCAGAGAATTGAGACAAAGTTAAAAACCACCAGGGCTGGAGATATGGCTCAGCAGTTAAGAGCACTGGCGGCTCTTCCAGAGAACCTGGGTTTGGTTCCCAGACACCCAACAAGGCAGCTAACAACCATCTGTAACTCCAGTTTGAGGGGATCCAATGGCCTCTTCTGGTCTGCAAGGGCAATGCATACTTGTGGTGTATATATGCAGGCAAAACACCTATACACACACAAAAAAATAAGCAAATAAATAAAATTTTAAAAACCACCTGATGGGCTAGGGATGTAACTCAGTAGAGTGCTTACCTAGCATGCACAAAGCCCTAACTTCAATCTCCAGCACCACATGAACCAGGTATCATGGAACATGCCTGTAATTTAGAAGAATCAGGAATTCAAGGTCACCCTCAGCTACATGTTGAGTTGGAGGCCAGCCTGGGCCACATGAGATCCTTCTCAAAAAAAAAATTAATCTGTGCTAATCTACCATGCCATCAGAAGCAACAGGAGTTGTCTAGAAAAATAGGTGGTGGGTCAGATCTAGCTGGTTTGTTCTACCATTTTCTCATCATAAGTGTGATTTTATCATCTTTATTTTTTTTTGTTTGGTGGAATTAATACACAGAGAGCTTCATCTGAATTCAAATAGTGCTATACCAGGTACAACATATTTGCCCTGTCTGCTTCCTCACACAAGAGGATCCTGGTTAAATCCGTCTGAATAAAGAAGGGAATTTCAATCCTAACATTTTTCTCTCTATCATATGCCAGCCTCAGTACATAACCGATACAGAAGCCAAGATTATTAGTGGTACTTTGGAAAATCCTCAGTGACCTACCCTTTATATTAAAAAGAGAGAGAGAGCCGGGCGTGGTGGCGCACGACTTTAATTCCAGCACTTGGGAGGCAGAGGCAAGCAGATCTCTGTGAGTTCAAGGCCAGCCTGGTCTACATAGTGAGTTCCAGGGCAGCTGGAGCTACAGGGAGACCCTGTCTCAAAAAGACCAAAAAAAAAATAAATAAATAAAAAATTAAAAAAAATAAATAAAAAGAGGGAGAGAGTTGTTTTAGTTACTAAGAGATTCTGGGAAAGAAGCGCTATAAGGTCCACAAATATAATGAATAAGCTGAGTCTAAATATTCATAGTAATTATTTTCTTTATAAGATGTTAATAGGAAAAAAATTTAAAACAAATTTGCATTAGAGTTAAATGTTTAAAAAGCTTAATTATACCTTATATAAGAGTAACAGTCAATTCTTCCTCTGGGTTCTGAGTGGCTATTGGATTCACAATTTACAAAGATGTTTGACCCTAGGGAAAGCAATTAGCATTCCTTTCACAGCTTAGCATTCACTGCTTAAGGTCAGGGAAAGCTGGAAGGAATTATAAAAGAATCACTATAACAAAATCAATTTTATAATGCAATGTACATAATGCTCTCTGGATTCAGGAAATAGTCAACTCTGATTATTTTATTAAGGAGGAGTACAGAGGAACAAAAGAACATGAAGTGGTAAGTAACTGCTAAGGGCTTTCTCTCCTGCCACAGTTCAATCTAAACCTTGAAATCAGAAAAAAGAAATAGCAATGAGGCAGAAGCATTACTAATGACTGTCTCCCCAGTATTCATTCTCTCTTCATCAGTTCTGTCCTCCCAAGATTAGTATGAATTTACTAGTCCTGAGACATTACAGAGATGTGTCCTGATAGGTAACTAATTGCAAAACAAAGACTTTTAACCCAGCCTAGTTAGTGGCCACCAGTGAGGCATCTATGTTCACAGAATTAAATGTGTATTCAGACTGCAAGTGTCTGATGCTTGATTGTCTCAGTTTAGCAATCCCAGAAGAAAGACAAACCTTTTCATCTGGAGTCTTGCCAGGCAAATGCCATAGAAATCCATCCTCTCCAAGAATAAAAACAATTCAGCAATAGACCAAATGATGATCTGGGGAGTTCAGCTTTGATGGACTGTGGAGGCTTTTCCTGATGGATGATCAAGAGATGTTGTGGGAAAAATAAAGCAAAAAGACTGTGGGCTTGGGATAGAGAATGAGCCTAGGAGTCAAAGTAGATTAGAGTAGACCGCCCCCCTCCCAGCACTCTTTAGCACTTTCCCATTTAAAAATATTTTTATATATTATTTTTATTTTATGTGTATGATTGTACTGCCTGCATGTATGTAAGTTCACCCATATTGGGCAGTGACTATGGAAGTCTGGTCTCCTAGAACTGGAGTTATGGATGGTTGTTAGCTGCCATGTGGGTGCTGGGAATTGAACCCAGGTCCTCTGCAAGAGTAGCCAGTGCTCTTAACTGCTGAGCCATTTCACCAGCCCCTCTTTTTTCCATTTTTAAACAGTATTATAGCATAGACTAATTATTCATAATAGTGGGTTTCATTATAATATTTTCACACATTGACTTGTGGGACTCTGACTCGTTTAACTGCTTCTTTCTGCTTCTGTAATTTGCTTGGCTTAAAGATTTAACCCCTGCCATAACTCTTGGGGGGTAATGAAGAGTCAAAATGCAAGAGTCAGAATACACTGACTCCATTTTGTTTCAGGCAAGCCCCGACAAGCCCAGGCATGTTGTAAATCTTCAGTTGCTACCTCCCACCCCGCCAACCCCCCAAAGCCATAGATTAAGCAAGCCTGGGCATGTAAAAGCCTTATAAGGTAGAAACAGAAACTTCTGGCCCTACAGATAATAGCACATTCCAATGCTCTAAAGACAGCCCCTACCAATAAGAATCCTCCCCGTACTCAGAACATAGTAAGGCCAGGTGTAGTGGCACATGCCTTTAATCCCAGGACTTGGGAAGCAGAGGCAGGCGTATCTCAGTGCGTTCAAGGCCAGCCTGGTCTACCTGGTGAGTTCCAGGGCAGCTGGGACTACAGGAGGACCCTGTCTCAAAAAGACCAAAAAAAAAAAAAGAAAAATTAAAGCTTTGACTGAGGTGATGAGCAGTGTTTATCTCCTTTCTGGGCTGGAAAATGCAGACATTGTGATCTATCATACAGGTAGGGTGGCCCACTGGGGATGGTATAAATAATAAGATAGAAATTCCCAGGCTCCAACAGCCTGTACAACAGTGTCGCCATGGCAGCTCAGTTGTTTATACCAGGGAGATGTGACTTTTGTGCCTGAAGATCAATGACAAGGGCTCTATGTACAAGAAAGGCCTTAAAGAGAACTCACAACACCCACTAATGTTTATCTAATATCTTCACCTTCACTTGGATGTGAAACTTTCCTGCCCCTAATATTTGTGTATTTGGGTAGGAAGTCTGATCCTTCCAAAGCCACTAGCTTTTGCTCTCAGGGGAATGTGGACATAATTCCTCATTGATATTCAGCATACATGGTTTCTCTGACTTGGAAAGCTGAACACCAGTGAGGACCCATCTGTTTAATATGGTATTTTAGGACTTATTGTTATTTGTGATTTTTATCTGGGCATTTTGATCAAGTGTTTCAGTACTGTTTCCTAACTATAATTTTATTTAATAGATAAAGGATGAGTTAAATGTTTTGATAAATTCTGTGTAGAAACAAATTGGATTTCATTATAGCAATGACAAATTAAATTTTCCCTTGCTTTATTTAATACTTTATTCCCACAGTAATCCCTAATGGGCAATTAAACTGACTTGTTGAGAATGAGAGCTTCTTGCAGGCTACAGTGGCCATATGTCACATCAGACATAAGGTACTTACCAGGAGTAATTCAATGGATTCCCATCATTCATCGAGCAAAATGCATGCAGAGTCCTGTCTCATTGCCCAGAAGGAGCGTGTTTTGATTTGTTTTCTTTTACTAAGTTATCATTTGGTAGATGGGTCCTATTTTGCTACATAGCTGAGAGTCGCAAAGACTTAATCCATTTTACCCCTAAGTCAATTTCAGGTATCTTTTAGACTCATTTCTTTCATCTTCGCTATTATTTTCCTAATTCAAACCACTATCTTTCTCCACTTATACCAGTACAACAGTGTCCCTTGGGCCCGTGAGATGGCTGAGCTAGTAAAGGCCAAACTTGAAGATCTGAGTCCAATCCCTGAACCCAATGGAAGGAGAGAATAGATTCCTTCAAGGTATCCTCTGATCTCCACACATGCTCTGTGGCATGGGTATACACACACACACAAACACACACACACACACACACACACACACACATACACAATGATAAATAAATGCAACCCTCCAAAAATGGTGTTGCTCAATTTCCATTGAGTCTGTTCTAATCCAGTTTTTCTACAGCAATAAGTAGGATCTTTCAAGATTGTAAATCTGAGGACTAGGGAGATTGTTCAGTGGGTAAAGTGCTTGCCATGTAAGCCCAAGGACCTGAGTTTAGATCCCAAGCACTCACAGAAAGATGGACATAATATTGCATGGCTATAATCTCAGCACTCCTACAGCAAGAGAGGAGGTGGAGTCAGGAGACTCTTTGGAGGCTTGCAGGCCAGTTAGCTTGTCATATGCCGCAACAAACTGTCTTGAGCCCCTGTCTCAAGCACAGTCAAAGGCAAGGACTGACACCAAAGTTGGCCTCTGATGACCACACACACTTGCCAGAGCACGTATGCACCTGCACTCACACACCTACACACACACACACACACACACACACACACACGAACATTATACATAGGCACACAGAATATAATCCAGAACCAGGCATGGTACACATTCCTATAATTCTAGCACTATGGAGGCTAAGGCAGGAAGATTATGAGTCTGAAGCTAGTTTGGGCTATACAGCAGGACTCTGTCTCAAAAAACCAAACAAAAAATTTAATAATTAAATCCGATTATGATACAGCCAAGCTTCAAACTCTCCTTTGAGGGCACGTGAGCTTTGAACAAGCCCTCCAAGGTCTTGCATGTTTGGCTTTCCCCTTCCTCTTCTGCTAGTGATCTGTCCCAGCTTCCCTGTTCATCTCGTCCTCTCCTGTGGCATCTTCTCTGTGTCATGGACACTAACACACAAGGTCTTTCTGCCTATAGATTAGTAGGTGCTTCGATCTTTCCCCAGAACATTCTCCATTAAATAAATTATATTAAGCATAAACATCAGCCCCTGATTATTTTTGTATATATTATTATCCATGCTCTTGATGTCTAAAATATCTATATGGAAAAACACTATATATTACAACATTGCACAAAGGCATACGATATATACTGTATCACACACAATTCATCTCTTTCAACCTCGCTTTCAGTAAAGTCTTCTGGTAGCTTGGTGTCAAATACTGTAGAATTATTTATACTATGGAATTAGCAAATGCTGCAAACTAGTTCCTTCCTTCCTTCCTTTCTTTTTTTTTTTTTTTGATTGTTCAGTGGTTAAGAATGCCTGCTGCTCTTCCAGAGGACCTGAGTTCCTAGCACTCACATTGGGCAGCTTATAACTGCCTATAACTCCGGCTTCAGGGGATCAAATGTCCTCCTCTGATGTCCTCAGGCATCCTTATACACATGGCATAAACCCCCACAGACATATACATATACATATACATATACATAAAAATTAGCAATATAGTAAACACCAGAAAAATCACTGCCTATAATATGCTTTGCACTGCATTTCAATTATTTGACTCCGTGTAATTAATATAGTTATCAAATAGTTTCCACATCATACTGCTAATTTTTTATATTTTCTCATTTAATCACACACTAATAATAACAATCCTGTTTTATAGGCAAGGAAACAGATGCAGAGAGAACAGTATAATTAGAGGAGTATGCAGCAAAGCTATCACTTGAAAACATGCTTGCGCAAAGCCCATGCTCTTTACACTCAACAATATGGAACTATTTTAGAAATAGTGAAAACAGAATATGCCAGGAGGATAGTTATTCTGTTAAAAAGAGAACTGTGGACTGTGAATGTGTCTCAGGGGTAGAGCTCTTGCCTAATACATGTATTTCTCTGGGCTTGAGAGAGAGGGGGGAGGAGGGAAGGAAGGATGCTGAAGAGGAGAAGGGGGAGAGAGAAAGAGAGGGATGGAGAGAGAGAGAGAGAGAGAGCAAGAGAAGGGGGAGGGAGAGAAAGAAGCTGTTAGGGTTGAAAGGAAGAAATGAATAATTTGGAGCTATGTGGTATGGAAGCAAAATTATCTATCTTTGATATCATTAATGTCAGGGAAATATAATTCTTTTTTCTTTTAAGACAGGGTCTCCCTGTAGCCCTGGAACTCACTATGTAGACAAGACTGGCCTTGATCTCATAGAGATCCACCTGCCTCTGCCTCCTGCTTGGATTAAAGGCACATGCCACAACCCGCGGCTAATTCTTTTTTTTTTTTTTTTTTTTTTCTGTGTAGGGTCTCTAGCCAGGCTGGAATCAAACTCCATATGTACTTGAAGATTATTTTGATTTCTGATCCTCTTGCCTCCACCTCCTACCTAAGTACTGGGATTATAGGCCTGTGTTACTGCCAAGTTTTTGCAGTGCTGGGGATCAAAAGCAAGGCTTTGTGCATGCTAGGCAAGCACTTAATTAGCTAAGCTATATTCACACTCCCAGATGCAGTTGTAATGTTTTTTGAGACACAATGTAGCCATGGCTGGCCTGGTACTAGCTATGTAGGCCAGACTTGCCCAAACTTGCCTTAAACTAACTCATGAAGAGCCTCCTGTCTCAGCCACCTGAGTGCTGGGGTTACAGGTGTGCACCACCACAACTGGTTTACACTTGTAATTTTTGAATCGTAGTCATGCTACTAGCCAATAAATAATAAATCTGTACTCTAAAGAAGGGATTTTTTTTAAGAAAAGTACTTTGTAATGGGCTTTTGAAGGGAGGAAGTAGAGAGGTAAATTTCCCTGAAAGCGACATTTCCTCTAGCGAGAATATGCCTGAGTGTGAACAAAAAACATTGCTTGTCTGGCATCAGGGCTGTGGGTGCTGGTCAAGGACATGATCTGAGAGCGGGCTCAGCCACCTGTTAATGCCATTCTAATTCCCTCAAGTCAATTTGTAACATCTCCACTCTTGGCTTTGTGGCTTAGACCTCAGTGGCTACCTGTAGTGATTTGAATTTACAAGACACAGAGAATTTCTAGGTGTATATCAAAGGACTAAGAGAAAAACTCCTGGTAGGCTTTCTGTCATGCCTCAGACCTTGGACACTGGTGAGATTCTAATGAACTCACCATGTAGGATTCGAAGAATGATCCCCAGCAATACCAGGACAGCTTGCTAAGGTATCAGTTTCCAGACTCACCCCTGGAAATTTTGGGTTTGCTCGTCTGGATTGTGGCTCAAGTGTTGGCATTTTTAGCACACCCTTCAGGGAATACTGCTACAGCTTGTCTGGGTGAAGGACATAGAGCACCCTCAGCTACAGTGAAGCACACATGGCGCTGGCTAGGGTGGCTGGAATTCGTTCATGCTGCAGCAACTCTAGAAGAGTCACGAAAGGGAACATAGTTCTTTTTTTAAGCAGGTAGTACTGACTTAAGATCTGAACCAGAATCTAAGTAGTATCAATACCCAGGCCTCACACACCCCAGCACAGCTATGAATATGGTCCAACAAAAATTGTAAATTTACTTAAAACATTATGAGGTTTATTTTTATTTTTTTTAAATTGTGCAGTTCTGGAGTGTAAACTTTGTAGATGACAGTGTCATGTTGCAATGTCAAAAGCTGGGCACTCCTGAATGAGGGTCACAGTATTGTCTAAGCACTATTAGACTTCTTGTAAAAACTTCAGCCAGGAGGGAGTCTTGGGCCATCCCTCCTATGACCTTACTTGCATTTTAAAAGATTTGATAAGAATGTCATTGGTTAATTATCTTGGGAAGTAAAGAATTTTGGAGTTACCTGCTTTGGTTACCAACTTTTGCACCTAGTGTTTTGGAGGCGGGGGTCACAGTTGGATCATGGTCTCAGCTCTTGGAAGTTGAGATTTTAATGATTATGGGATTATACTGAGGAATAAGAACAACTACTCTAGCAAATTGTCACGAGGTTTAAATATGCGTGAAACATCCAGCCAAGTGCCTGGCATATGAGCATTCTTAGCGATGGGAAGGATCTGGCTGTGGTATCTGTCTGTCACCTTATGGGTCTCCAGGGTAAATCTGTGAATCTGATTTACAGAGGCCTTGCCCTTCTTTATCCCCACCATTTTGTAAATATCTCTTCTGGAGCTAGAATGGGGGTTAGAGAGACAGAGAGGGAAAACTAGTTCTTTGTTCAACAGCATCTGAGGAAGAAGTGCTGAATAAACTGTTTCCCTTTTAAGTGCTGAAGAAACTGTTTCCCTTTTTCCTGTATAATCGTTTTCAAATCTTCACTTTCCTCTTCTTCTGTAGTCTTTTCTTTGTCACTTGTGATCTCCTAGTATCTATAAACACACAGACACACAGACACAGACACACACAGACACACACACACACACACTTTGTCTCCCATGACCTACAAATCAAAGCCAAGTTTTCAATCTTTAAAAAAAAAAGTTTTGAACTCTCCTAGCCTGCACTACTATCCTCAGGCCTCTTGGGGTAAGTCTACAGCGCAGCTCTCCGCGCCGGGACTCCCTAAGCCTCATTCACCCTTCCACCCCACACCCCACCCCCCTGCCT
>NW_008328607.1:1255033-1266473 GCF_000622305.1 Nannospalax galili
TATTTTTAGTTGGAGATGAGTTTTTATTCACTGTTCTGTTGCTTACCCCCAAAATGACTATCAAAATGATTATTCACCCTCATGAGTCTGTGTGTCACCAGCACAGGGAGGGTTGCCTGTGCTGTTTTTAAACACAGAGCCCCTGGGAGCAGAGGACACATTCTAGTTCCAAGCTGCTGAAGACAGGCTCCACCCAGCCGCCTTGCAGCAGCAGCCTACTCCTGGCTCTACAAAGGCCTGTCCCAAGGGGAGTTGTGGGTTGAGGAGAGTTTCAGACAGTAAGGAGGAAGATCAGTCCAGGTCTGAACTTGAACAAAGATTAATGCTGACAGCACAGTTATGAGACTGTCAGAATTGAGAAAGACAGCTAAGACACTTCAGGCCAGATCCAAACTCTGCAGGACAAAGGACATGCAAGGTGGGATGAACTTTACAAAATCACAGAGGGCAGAATTGGTCTTTGAGGAGTTGCTAGTCTTTTGTTTAAGAGTTTGGTAAATATCTTGGTAGAGAAGTGGATGAAACCCAGGGTTCTCACAGCAGGAGCAGGTCATCTCTTCCCCCCAAACTGGCCCTGATCAGGAATATCTGACTGCTTAGTCACCTCACCTACTAGCCTGCCAGCTTGCCAACCTGCCAGTCCATCCTTCCTACTCACTCTCAAGGTTCTCGTAATAATTCAACTGTAAACCTAAAAATTTACAGCCAATTTTGAAAGAGATGCATCCTACCTCAGGAAACCGTTAGTCAATTGTGTTGTAATGATATGCTTCTTCTAAGTATGTTGTTATTAAATAAATCATTTTTAAAAATAAAAAAAAAAGTTTTGATTTATTTTTGTATAATGTGTATGAGTATTTTTCCTGCATGTATGTAAATACACCTGTGTGTGCAATGCCCATGGAGGCCAGAAGAGGAAGTGGGATCTCGTAGAACTAGAGTTGCTGACAGTTGTTAACTGCCTCGTGGATTCTGGGAACTGAACCGAGGTCTTCTGCAAGAGCGGCCAATGCTCATAACCGCTGAGTCATCATCTCTCCAGCCCCTCAAGTCCCCAATCTTTAAAGTTCATTTCCAGAGTAGTCCAGGTTACTTTACTTTCTTTTTCTTATGGTCTCATATTTTACTTTATTCCTTCTATTCCAAACTTTTGTCTTTTATACATTTTAGGCCCTTTCCTAAGCCATTATAGGAGAATGCAATCTTCTTTTTCAACCCATGCCTGCTCTTTCCCATCACATTAGTTTGCTAGTGGATCTCAGAGATCTGACAGTTCTTCCAGACCTTATGCTGCAGAGATACTTTCTTCAATTTTGTGCAAAGCCTACTGACATCCCACAGTGTGTCAAACACTGTGTTAGATGTTCATATAAAATGAACAAAGCACTATTTCTTATTCATCAATTATGCTTCAGTAAATCTGGGACAAAAGCAGTATTTCTCCTAGGAGTAGTTAGTTCAGTTCACACACACACCTTGGTGTGACATGGAGAAACAGAACTTCCTCTGGGGGAGTTGATAAAGATCCTATAGGAAGTGACATTTCCATTAATCTTGCTATATAAATTTACCAACAAAAGGATATGGTCAGAGAAAGGAAAAAAGAAGATAGGGTGTCCAAGAAATGGGAATCTGGTGTGAAGAGGCTCTGAAATGAGAGAAGAAGGTCCTGGGGTCTTCAATTGGCATGGGTGGATGTCTGGCATAGCCAGTGCAAAGGAATCAGATTGGGAGGGCCCATTTGAAATATAGGGTTGAATTTTATTCCAGAGGCAAGAAGAGAGAAAAGAAACTGTTTAAGCAGGACAGTTAAATGACCAGATTTGTTGGGACATTACTGACCCAGTTACATGGTATCCTGGATTTGGCATCTGAAAAGGGATGTGTTCTGCTTGCTCAATCATAACAGCCTACTTTTCAGGTCTAGTAATTCAGTTCAGCTTCAGAGTCTACTTGTGCCAGTAATGTAGGCCCCACCCTGTCCTCAAAATGTCTAGCCTATAAGAACTCCACAAACATAGCTATAGCATTTGTGAGACCTGTTGCTACATCATGACATAAAGGAGGGCATGACAGTGTGATGGTGAATCACAGAATCTAGAATCACCTGAGAGATGACCTCTGGACCTGCCTGTCAGGGATTATTGTTATTCTGTTAATTGATGTGGGAAGACCCATCTTAATTGTGGGAAGGACCATCCTTGGGCAAGGGTAGCTGAGATGCATATATACATCTGTTCTCTGCTTTCCTACAGATGCAAGGTGACTAGCTTCCTCAATGTTTCCCCTGCAATGACAGACTGTAACTTTGAGCTGTGAGATGAAATTAACCCTTTCCCTTTTAAGTTACTTTGACCAGAGTATTTTATCACAGCAACAGAAAAAGAAACTAAGACAGAAATTAGTATTGAGAAGTGGGACTCTCACTGTGATAAACCTGACTGTGTGGTTGTTAGGCCTTTGGGACTATTTTGTGTCTGGAATGTGGATGATTTTGGAAGTTTGGGTTAGAAAAGCCTTTGAATGCTACAAGCAGAGTTCAATGGTCCATGCTGGTTGGAAGACAAAATAACACAGCGAATAGAAAAAAGCCCAATTCATGGAGTTTCGGGGGTGGGGGGAAACTCTATCAGGACCTGGGTTAGGGGCCATTCATGTGACATATATTTTTAATTTATTATTTTATGTTTATGAGTGTATTGCCTGCAAGTATGTACATGCACCCATGTCACACAATGCCCGTGGACTTCAGAAGAGGGCATCAGATTCCCTGGAACTGGAATTATGGATGGTTGTTAGCTATCATGTGGATGCTGGGAGTTGAACTCATGTCCTCTGCAAGAGCATCCAGTGCTCTTAACTACTGAGCCATCTTATATCTTATTACTTTTATGTATATGAGTGTATTACCTACATGTATATGTGTCATGTGATATTTTGGCCAAGAATCTAGCTTCATTCTGCCCATGTACTCAGAACCTGAGTGAAGTTGAATTTAAAGATAATGAACTAATTTGATGGAAGAAAGGCATGTGAGCAGGCTTCTGTGGTCCAATGGGGCCAGACTCCACCATGAGCTGTTAGCAAAACTTGGCAGCACCATCTACATGCTGGTATTTTTGAAGGCAGGGAGAAAACAAGATTGAGGGGCCATGGAGAGTAGCTGAGACCAGGCATTGTGTGACAGAGTTGGAATCCCTGCAGAGAGACCCTGTGTAGAGCTGTGAAGGTGAATCCTCTCTTGCAATGGAGAGTCCAGGATACTGAAGATGCTGGAATCATGGGACATCTGCCAATGAGTGCTGTGGACTTGAATTGGAGCTGGCCTAGAAGAGAATCTATGTGTGTGCTGGCATAGTCAGAGGAATGGGGCTACCTAAGCCATTTGGACCCCAGAATATTACATTACAAGCTCCAGATACCACACATGAAACCACAGGATTTGATATTTTTCCTGATAAATTTTAGTTTTGCTTCAGTGTGACTATTTCTTAATAAGCTCCACTCTTCCATTTGGAATAGGAATGGTTACTTTGTGCCATTATGTTGGAAGTATGCAATTCATTTTTTTTATTTTCATACATTTTTATTTTTCACATTTTATTACATGGGCCACAGTTATGAAACCTTGGACTTTTAAAGTGTTGAATTGTTAAAAGACTGTGAGAACTTTCAAGGTTGAATTGAACACATTTTATGTTACAATATGGTCATGAGCCTATGGGGACAAGCGAAGATTACGACTTAAAAGTGATATGTTTGGGGATCAAATTGATGAAGAATGCAGTTGCGATTGATAGTGTTATCAACTTGGCAGACTCTAGAATCACCTGAGAGATGCGCCTGTTGGGATTGTCTATGTTAACAGGTGTGGAAAAAACCCATTTTAACTATGGGCAGAATCATCCCTGAGCAAGAGGAGCTGACATGTAAGCATTTGTCTATTGCTTCTTTACTCTGGGGGCAATGTGACTAGCTGCCTCAAGTTCCTGTTACTTCCCCCACAATGATAGGCTGTAACATTGAACTGTGCACTGAAATAAACCCGAAATAAACCTGTTCCCCTTAAAAAAAAAAAAAAAAAAGTCTAGGCTAGGCCACGCGTGGTGGTGTATGCCTTTAATCCTAGCACTCAGGAGGCAGAGGCAGTTGAATCTCTATGAATTAAAAAATTTTATTTAACGTTGTATGAGTGTTTTGCCTTCATGTATGTAATGCACCACGTGCGTAGGGTGCCCATAGAGGAGAGTAGGATTCCATGCAACTGGAGTTACTACAGTTACGGACAGTTGATTGTCGCCATGTGGGTGCTGGGAACCAAACATGCGTTATCTGGAAGAGCAGCCAGTGCTCTTTACCACTGAGCCCTTAAGCACTCCAGCCCGGTTTTTTTTTGTTTGTTTGTTTGTTTGTTTCTTTGTTTGTTTATTTTGTCTTTTCTTTTTCAGCCAGGCTGGCCCTCGAACTCTCAGAGATCCGCCTGTTTCTGCCTCCTGGGTGATGGGATTAAAGCGCCCCCGTGCCCAACCCAGCCCAGCGGATGTCTTTAAAAGCATCGCTCCTGATTTGGCTCTTTCTTCCCCACACTTTAATCCCTTGCACACACCACCAGTAGCCACACCCACCAAAGAAATTGCGGAAACTGGAAGTGTATCCTTCACCGCGCACCGTACGACGGTGACGTGCGCAGGCGCAGTTCCTGGTTCCCGGCGGCGTGCTCCTTTTTCCGGAGTTTCTGGTATCCCGGCGGTGAGGGGCGCCGGCTTCTCACACTCCGTTCTCCCGCCGTTGGCTCGGCTCCGTCGCCCCTCTTTCGAGCTCAGGCCACTGCTCGGCCCTCACGCCGCCCCCACGAGACAGGCTCATGGCGGAGCGCGGAGACCTGGACCTGACGGGAGCTAAGCAGAACACCGGCGTGTGGCTGGTCAAGGTAGGACCGCGAGCCCCGACTCCGGGTCGGGGGAAAGTTCTGTCTCCTCAGAGCGGTCCACCTTCTCAGCCTCCCACCTCTCAGACGCGTGTCCTGCTCTTCTCTTAACAGAGAGCTTGGCTTAGGGATGCAGAGCATTTTCCAGCCAGTTTCCTATCGAATGCTCCTGGCTTGGGGATTTCCTTCCCCCCAAGACCTGGCCTTCCTGGGGTCCTGCCCCAGTGTCCCCTGAGTCGAGCGGTGCATTTTACCTCAGGCCAAAGAATTTCCCCCACTTTCTCTTGGTTAAGCTGATTTTAGTCCTGGGTGTTCTTAAGTTAGTGGAGTGTCTGATTTCTGTACAGTTTTCTGGACCACAAAGTAGAACCGGTCCCTGTGTAAATTTTAAAGCGTTTTCTAGGCTGTTAGTCCTGAGCACAGCAGTAGAGCTGAGAGATCTGAATTCAGAAGGAGAGGCTATTGGAGTGTTTATAAGAGCAAGAATGTGTCTCACGAAAATAGCCATCAATAAATATTTTACACCAACACGGCAGTCTTTCCTAGTTCTTAGGGGACGCTATTTGGGTTACTTTTTCACATTGGGCAGTGTTATCTCTGGGGAGTTTGATATTTTAAAAAAGACATTTAAGTATGGTTATGAAAGTTTCTGAACGTCAAAAAAAGGAACTTTGATTTATTAATGTTTTATCTTCAATGTTTAATTGATGTGATCATTTTAATCACATGGCTGAATTCTCATTAATCAGATCAAAGAGATCCTTTCTGCCCATCTCTCTGAAACAGTTTTTAATCACTGGGCAGCATATCAGACCTGTATTAAATTCTTCAAAGCACTTGTCACCGTGTGACGTGATTGAGTTCAGTGTTGATTACACCCTCCCCCAATACACACACACAAAATCACTATCACTTTCTTTGCACTGAGAAACACTCTCGTGTTGGATATGTGTTATTCACGCAGTGTGTGATGAATGAATGCATGATCTCTCAGTCTTCAACTCTTGCTTTAGTCTCTAGCACTTCGCATCTAACAGCTATATGGGCATGACTTAAAATGACAGGAGCTCTTGGCAATTGACAGCTGCTAGGAGAGGGACAGTCCCTTTTCTTTAAGGTTGATCAGGCTCCAGGAGGTGGGCCCACCTTTAAGAGCTTTTGGGAACACAAATTAGTCTCTGAAGGCCTTTAAAAAATAATAATAGAGGACATGAAGTATGGCGAAGTAGTAAGGTGGGGGCGGGGATGGGGGAGGATTCTGAATATGATCAAAGTACATTGTATGAAAAATATAAAATACATTTTATGAAATTCTCACAGAGTCAATAAGCTTTTTTTTTTTGGCTTTTTGAGACAGGGTTTTCCTATAAGTACCAGCTAGCTTGGCGCTCACTATGTAGCTCATGCTTGCCTTGTTCTTACAGAGATCCACCTCCCAAATGCTGTGATTAAAAGTGTGTGCCACCATGCCCGGCCTAATAAAAAAAAATATTTTTTAAAGATAGAGTAAATGGGTATTTCTTTCTCCAACTCTCTGTTATATGGAAGAGTGACATTAAGGAGATTCCTCCTTGTACACCAAAGAAAGGAACTTGAAAAATGGATGGGACTCAGGGCTGGATTGATAGTTCAGTGGTTAAGAACAATGATTGCTCTTGTAGAGGACCCAGGTTTGATTCTCAGCATCCATGTGGTGGCTAACAACCTTCTGTAACTGCAGTTCCGGGGGGTCCTATTGCCATCTTCTGACCTCTGAGGGCATTGCATGACACGGATGCACTTATGTATATGCAGGCAATACACTCGTACATATAAAATAAAAATAATAAATAAAATAGTTTTAAAAATTGATGAAACTTTAGATGATGCCTTTGTATTTGGAGTATGGTAAATGCTTAGTAGATGTTTGCCTTACTGGCTTGGATGGGTGGACAGCAGTGTAATGAGACAGATATGCCAGATTTGAAATGCTTGATAACCTTGTGAGTCCTGGAAAACAAACAGGAGACCCCAGAGCAGAAGGTTGTGTAAGTAAAGGTTGAGATCACAGTCTCAGACTGTCAGATATGAAATGAGAATGCCCTCATGTTAGTCTGTAGAAAGTGAGAAACCCTTTGGAGAGTTCTTAGTAAGACAGGGAAGAAAAAGGTTATTTCAGGAAAAAAAATAGATTTGGCCTTGTGCAGTAAGGGAATGGTAACCACAGTTAATTAGAATTAGAAAAATCTCCGAAGGTCATAGGTATGTGCCAATGGTACCTGAAGAATTAAGGAAGCTTATCCTGTAAAAGTTACTAGCATTTGGTGACAGCTTTTACTGACGAGAACTCAGCTCAAGCCAGTGTTTGTACTTGTTTTCCATGCTGTAAAAAGAATGGAGTGTTGCGAGAATTGAGCTGTATTAATACTAACCAACTTTCCTAGCTAACAGACATGTTCCTGTTCCAGTTACCTTCCTCTAAACAATCAAAATAATATTTGTTGGGGAAGGTAGACATCAGTCTCTGTGAATGAGATTTCCTTCATTAACAGCTTAACTACCCCCAAACTCAACTTTTCCTTCATCACAGATGAGGAAGTACTTGGGCATTCATTGATGGCAAAAAACTATGTCAGAGAGAGATGAACTGGAATGGGTGGTTGGTTTTTTTTCTTCTTTTGAAACAGTCTCTGTGTAGACCAGGTTGCTCTTGAACTCAGAGATCCTCCTGCCTCTACCTCCAGGGTGCTGGGATTGCATGCCTTTAATCCAAGTACTTGGGAGTCTGCTCTACATAGTTAATTCTAGCCCAGCTGGAGCTACAGGGAGACTCTGTCTCAAAAAAAAGGGGTGGGCTCCAGTTAATCTTGTCAACTTCATTGGATTAAGAACACTCTAAGAGGGGCTGGAGAGATGGCTCAATGGTTAAGAGCATGAACTGCTCTTGCAGAGCACCCAGGTTCAATTCCCAGCACCCACATGGCAGCTAACAACTGTCCATAACTCCAGTTCCAGTGGATCTGACACTCTCTTCTGTTTTCCTCAGGCACTGCACGACATGGGTGCACTTACACACATGTGGGCAATACACTCATACACATAAAATAATAAATAAAAATTAAAAAAAGAAGGAAAGCCTAAGAGATTAGTGAAGCATACCTCTGGATATGTTTGTGCTGTTTCCAGAGGCAACTGGAACATGAGGGCTGTGATCTAATTAATGGTTTGATCCTGTTTTAGTTACCTTTCTGTTGCTATGATAGAAACATTGACCAAAGCAACTTATAGAAGGATAGTTTATTTGAGCTTACGGTTCCAGGGGAATTACAGTCCATCATGGTGGGGAAGAATGGTGGCAGGTGATGGCTGGAACAGGACCAGGAAGCAGAGAGCTCACATCTTCTAGCAGACACAGGAAGTGAGAGAGTGACTCAGGATCTGGCAAGACTTAAGAATCTTTAAGCCCAGGGCTGGAGAGATGGCGCAGCAGTTAAGAGCACTGACTGCTCTTGCACAGGACCCAGGTTCGATTCCCAGCACCCACATGGTGGCTATGAACTGTCCTTAACTTCAGTTCCAGGGGAATCTGAAGCCCTCTTCTGACCTCTGTGGCATTATTGCATGACACGGGTGCACTCACATACATGCAGGCAATATGCTCATACACATAAAATAAAAATAATAAATAAATTTTTTTTTAAAAGACCTCTCTAAGCCCACTCCTGGTTGACATACTTCCTCCAACATGTCCACACCTTTTAAGTCCTTCCCAGACAGTGACACCAACTGGGGATAAAAATGTCCAAATACTTGGAGCCTATGGGGGCCATTCTCATTCAAACCACCGCAAATCCCTTGGTGGATTCATAATATGATGGCATTACTGGGAAGTTGTGAAAGGTGGGAGGAGGAGTTGAGTTGGAGGAAGCAGGTCCTGGTGGTATGTTCTTAGGGGTTGTGTCTTGTCCTGGTCCCATCTATATTCTCCTCTGTTTTTCCTGGCCATTGTGGTGTGAGCTGAACTGCTCTTCCTTACTTTTCCCACCATGATGGACAGAAGCTGGTGAAACCCAGAGCAAAGTAAATCTTTTCTTAAATTATTTCTGTCAGGTGTTTGGTTACAGTGACCAAAAGTCTGACTAATACAAATAATACAGCAAAGACTTGCAAGCACCAGGTGAAAAGAGCATAAGAGCATACTGTTCTCCCTCCTTCCATCCTTCATTGCTTCCTTTCCTTACCTTTCTCCCACCCTCCTTCCATCCTTTCCCTTTCTGTGGTCTAGGCAGACCTGAAACTTGCTATGTAGCCCTAGGCAGACCTGAAGTCGTAATCCTCCCATCTCATCAGCGTAGGACAGGGAACCTGTGTGCCTTGTGTACTATGTATGTTTTGAAGCAAACCTGTGAAATAGAGACTACTAATGTTCTCAGATTTTTGTTTTATTTGGAGGGAATTCAGATAGGGTCAGATAGCGCTGGCTGGCCTGGAACTTGCTTTGTAGACCAGGCTGGCTTTGAATTTATAGGGAGCACCCTGTCTGGCTCTCAGATTTTGATAAATTAAACCTTAGGCTGATCAGTTATCTTACTTGAGCATGGAACAGTGATTTAAATTTTATTGTTTGACTACAAGGTTATGTCATTAATAGGAAATGTCATTTTTGGCCACTTGGCTCTGGACTGGGTTCTGCCTCTGTAGATTCAAAGGTGGAGTGAAACTACTTTGTCCTTATATTGTTCATACTCTGGGACAGGGCTTTGGAGACTAGTAATTGGGCAACTAGCTATTGAATGGAACAAAGTTTCCAAAGAAGCTTAGGAGATTAAGGACTATATAAATCACCTTAGCACCTTGGGTTCAAAGGTGGGATTGACCTTCCTATGCCACCTAGCTTGAGTGAGTAGGTAGACAAATTAATTCATCTATTTACCAAACTTTCAGTGATAGCTCATTACTGGGCCTGGTTGGGTATGTTATAGTGGGCATGATAGACAATCCTTGCCCTATAAACTAAGGCTTATAGCTTGGTGTAGGGCACAGATACCAGTCCATTATTACTCTTTAGGAAAACAATTACAAAAACAACACGGAAGCAAGGAATAATCTTAAGTGTGTATCGCAGAGAATCTTGTCCTTATTAGAGGGAGTTGTGGGAGGGTTCTTTGAGCAAATGATACTTAAGTGAATCTTAAGTATTATTTCCTGTCACTTCTTTGGTTTGAGAAAATTTGAGAAAACATCTCCTATTGTCCAGTGCCCGAGACTAGGGTAGTTAACCCTAGAATTGATGAGAAGGGACTGGAGTCAGGATATAATTTGAAGGTGTTAGGATAGGATGTGCAGTTCAATACAGTGTAAAAGTGTTAGGAAAACAGGTTGCCTCTCAGGTTTCAGCCTTTTACTGACATGTGGAAAACTGAGAAGGAACATGTGGGAAGAAGTAAGAGTTTTAGTGTAGAGACTTGAAGTTTGGAATTCCTACTGACTGACCAGTTAGAGAATTGAGTAGGTATTTGGATAAAAAAGTTGAGACTGGCCAGTGTGGCGCATACCTTTAGTCCCAGCACTCAGGAGGCAGAGGCAGGCAGATCTCTCTGAGTTCAAGGCCAGCCTGGTCTACATAGTGAGTTCCAGGTCAGCTGGAGCTACAGGGAGACCCTGTCTCAAAAAGACCAAAAATAAAAGTTCAGACTGGGAAGAACCTGAACTTGTTACAAATGTGGGAGTTGTCATTATATAGATGGTGTTTTAAGTTTGTGAAACTTGCGGGATTGCATAGGATTGAGTGACTATATAGACAGAAGAGAAGAAAGGTCTGAGGACTGAATCCAGGGGCCTCTGAGGTTAAACGGTCAGGAAGGGCTTGGAATGTTGCTCATTTGCTAGAAGCATGGAGCCTTGAGTTCAGTCCCAAGGACTGGGCATGGTGACACATGCCTGTAACCCCAGCACTTGGGAGTTGGAGGCAGGAGATCAGAAGTTCAAGGTCATCCTCAATTACATAATGAATCCCAGGCCAGCCAGGTGGCATGAGATCATCCCCCCCCCCAAAAAAAAAAGAAATGAAAAAAGCAAGCCAATTATATGGCTCTGCAGGTAAAACTTTTTAGGATTTAAGTCTGATGACCTGAAGTTTATCCCTGGGAAGGGGAAAACCAGCTCTACAGAGTGTTTCTCTGACATCTATACTCACACTGTGGCAGGTACACCCACTCATACCCATCATGTACATGCACACAATAATAATAGATAAATCATTTTTTAAAAAGAGGTCAGAAGCCAGGCATGGTAGTGCATGCCTTTAGTCCCAGCACTCAGGAGGCAGAGGCAGGCAGATCTCTGAGGTCAAGGCCAGTCTGGCCTACATAGCAAGTTCCGGGTTAGCTGGGGCTACAGGGAGACTCTGTCAAAAATACTGAAAAATAGGGTGCTGGAGAGATGGCTGAGTGGTTAAGAGCACTGACTGCTCTTGCAGAGGACCTGGGTTTGATTCTCAGCACCCACATGGTGGCTATGAACTGTACCTAACTC